>NW_006921625.1:6551453-6560781 GCF_000298275.1 Orycteropus afer afer
TCTTTTGGGGTTGCTCGGAGGGTTAAAGGAGATATTCCACATAAAGGGCATAGCCTAGGGCCTGGCGTGAAGGCTGTTGTTGTTAGCTGCTGTCAAGACAGTTCACCTCATAGCAACCCTGTGCACAACAGAACAAACCACTGACTGGTCCTGGGCCAGCCTCACGGTTGTTGCTATGCTTGAGCCCATTGTAGCCGCTGTGTCAGTCCACCTTGTTGGTGGTCTTCTTCTTTTTCGCTGACCCTCTACTTTGCCGAGCATGGCATCCTCCTCCAGGGACTGGGTCCTCCTGACAAAGTCTCCCCATCCTCCCTTCTACGGAGCATTCCGGCTGTACTTCATCCAAGACAGATTTGTTTGTTCTTCTGGCCATCCGTGGGATATTCAATATTCTTTGACAACACCGTAATTCAAATGCATCAGTTCTTTGGTCTTTCTCATTCATTGTCCAGTTTTTGCATGCATATGAGGTACTTGAAAATACCATGGCTTGGGTCAGGCAACTCTTAGTCTTTAAAGTGACATCACTCCTCTTGAACACTTGAAAGGAGTTGTTTGCAGCAGATTTGCCTAGTGCAGTACTTTGTTTCATTTCTTGACTGCTGCTTCTATGGGCATGGAGCCAGCACTCCGTAAAAGTGAGTTGTCATTGTTCAACACCCAATATGCCTTTTTCTGCCATTCCAACCCAGCCGCAAACCCGTTGTGATCAGTGCTTTAGGGATGCTGTCCCTGTACAAGCAGTTTTGCTTAAATCGGACCTTTCCCACTTGCTCACAGAGAGAGTCAGGTGATGTGGGCTAGATCTATGCATGACCCCATACACCAAACAACTCAAGGGTGAGTCATCAAACTGGTCATGAATCTAGTGTACAGGTTTCCACTCAGAGTCTACCCTCTTCTGTGGTCAGGTGCAAATTCCACCTCTGACAAGAGGCTTTCGAGAATGGGAGGTGATGCACACCTGAATCCTGCATAGTAAAGTCAGGGACAGGGCAGAGGGCATCAACAGTCATCATGGAAGATGAGCCCTCCTTTAGAACATTCACAAGGATCTATGTGGGCTTCCCCCACCTTATAAAGGACTGAGTGGCTCTGAAACTTTAGTGAATCCCCCAGAGAACTTTCTGAGAATGCAGACTCCTGGGTTATTGGAAGGGTGGGGCCCAGAAATCTGTTTCTAACATGAAAACCAGGTCATTCTGATGCAGGACTGACACCTGGTCCAGAAGTTCCAGGCCAATATTTTCCAGGCGCATGAACCCAGGAGAACGTGGCAAAGAAGGTACTATGAAATTCCCTTGTTAAGACTGCCGGTGCATGAAGGACATGGGAGTGGGAGGGCATGAGTCAGAGCTGAGGGTGGCCCGGCTGGACCACTGTGTGCAGAGAGTGAGAGACCGAGGATGACAATGGAGACTGGTGTTGGCTGGACCTTGAATCGCCTCATTGATCCTCCTCACAGCTGTGTGAGGCACATTGGCTCTATTTTTCCAGAGAAGATGCTGCGGAGTGCAGAGTGACACCATTACGAAGGGCAGAAGAAGGACTCCACCCCTCTTATGAGGTGTGTGCTTCTTCTGTGGTACTGCAGAAAAGATGGGGAACAGCATGGCTCCTGGCAGCAATGGCTGGGAACCAGGAGGGCACCACAGAGAATGTCAACTGTGCCAGAACCAAGTGTGAGAGGCGGTTAGAGAGCGCCTCTGGCTCCGTTTCTATCTCCTCTGTCTGAGGCATATTTCCTTCCCACGATGTGGTGGTTCAGTTCCTGCGTCAACGTGGCTAGGCCTGGCTGAGTGGCTGGGCAGCTGGTGGTAGTTCATCCCCATGATGAGACTGGCAATCAGCTCCATGGTGGGATCTACTATGAGCAGTGAGTAGCTGCTGCCTTTGGGCTGTGGTCTGCTTCCTGTATGTAAGGAGAAGCCTTGGGGAACGGTCTCTAGTTTATGGCATACTTGCAGCATGCATGTAGCCATGTCATTGTTCAATAGCCTGCCATGCTGTGCCGATCTTGGGACTTTCAATGGACTTGAATTAATGGCTTGCCGTTTGCTTTGGTAACATCGGGACTGTGCCTTTTTACTTGTCAACCTTGGGCTTTGTCAGCCTCAGCAGCCAGCAGCCGTCTGAGTGAAGAAAAGCCTCGAGCTTCAGTGAGCCAGGAGCAGGCGGCAGAGCTGGAGCCCAAGGCTGAGGGGCTTTCGCCCAGCCCCTAGAGCCCGGCACTTTGAACTCGGACCTAAAGCCTCCAAACCGTAAGAGAATAAACTCCTGTTTGTTCAAGCACCCCATCTGTGGTATCTTCTGTTAGAGTGGCATTAGGGAGCTCTGGTAGCATAGCACCTAAGGCACCTGACTGCTAACCAGAAGGCTGGTGGTTCAAACCCACCAGCCACTCCTCGGAAGGAAGATGGGGCAATCTATTTTCGTAGTGATACTGCCTTGGAAACCCAAGGAGGGGTCACTATGAGTCGAGTCCAACTACATGGCACATAACAACAACAACAGGGAACCAGAACACATGGCTTTTCCACTAAGCACTTTCTCCACTTCTTAGGCCCCACAGAGCCCTCACCAACATCTGGTTTTTACTGCCCCATGCTCTCTTACTCCTCTAATAAAGCAGATGGATTAAAGGAGAAAGTGCCTATCTTCTTGGGCTGTTGGTTTATTTTTATAAAACCTATCAAGGACCTACCCTGTGCCTTGAACTATGCTAGGTGTGGGGACAGAGAGACAACAAGGTATGGTTCTTGATTGTCATCTGGTGGGGGAGGCAGCTGTTCCAACATGTGCCAGGCTGAGGTGTCTGCACAGAGCTGTGGACCCAGAGAACTTAGCGATACTGCACAGAGAAGGAGACATTTGGATGTGCTCTTCATGGTACATCACTGGGGCAATGAGTGTGGAGCAAGGATCAGGGTAAGGGAAGACATTTCATGCAGAAGGCAAGGTGATTTCTGGATTGTGGCACAGAAAGGGAGACTCTAAATAGAACTGAGTAGTTTCTCTGAGGGCAGGGATTGGAGTTCAGAGAAACCAAGGCAACTAGAATTTCCAGTACACAGTTTCTAATAGGAGCGGGCCAGCAAAGAAATTGCTCCAGAGATCTGCATAAGGTCCTTGAATATTTGGCTGAAAACCAATCTGTGCTCTGTAAAGTAAAATTCTGTGAGGCTAGACAAACAACTGCCAAGGAAAGAACCGTTACTGGGAGCTATAAGGAAAAGAATTCTCAGAGCTCACTCAGGGCCTTGGATCATCCAAGTTTCCCACCAGCCAGAGTAGAGAGATCTCAATGAAAATATGGGGCATTCAGTGGAATACTGGAAGAGTCTTGGTAATTCACAGCCATCAAATCAATTCTGACTCATGGTGACTCTATAGGACAGAGGAGAACTGCTCCCTAGGATTCCAGGCTGTAAATCAGATGTGGAAGCAGATGGCCACATCTTTCTCCTGTGGAGCAGCTGGTAGGTTTGAATTGCCAACCTTTCTGTTAGCAGCCCAGCACTTTATCCACTGAGGCAACAGGGCTCACTTGCACCATGGTAGTGTGAGATAAAGGTTCCTCTAACAAGCTTAAAACTGTTCTTGATGTAATAAAGCTGTTCTATGAGTAGCTCAACCGCCTGCCAGAACAAAGTTCAATATTCCTTAACAGACTACAGCAGAGTAAAGCAAGCAGTAACAGAAAAGTCACAATGTCTGGTATAAAAAAAAAATTTACTAGTGAAAACATTATACTAAGTACAAGAAGCCAGGTGCACAAGGGTGCATAACGTATTATCCCATTTATCTGAAGTGGCCACAGGCTAAGTCCATAGATACAGAAAGCTGGGAAATGGTTCCCAGGGGCTGGAGGGGCAGGGAATGACTCCTAATGGTATGGGGTTTTTGGGAGATGACTAAAATATTCTGGAGTTAGAAAGGGATGATGGTACAGTCCTGTGAATATACTAAAAAACACTGAATTAGATACTTTAAAATGGCGAGTTTTATGATATATGAATTTTATACCGATTTTAAAAAATCACAAGACATGCAAACAAGCAGAAAAATGTGACTCATAACCAGGAGAAATACCAGTTAATAGAAACAGACCCAGAAATGACAGAGAGGATGGAATTAGCAAACAAGTTTTGTTGTTGTTGTTTATTCTAAATATATTAATTTTCCTTTAAGTTGGAGAATTTAAGAGTAACCATTAACATGATGAGGAGATACATGGAAGATATAGAAAGAAAATGAAATGGAATAACTACACCAGAAAAAATGTAATATTTGAGGTGAAAATTTTACTAGATAACAGCAGATTGGATGCTACAGAAATAAAAATTGGTGAACTTGAAAACATAGCAATAGAAACCATCCAAATTGAAGCTCTGGGAGATTTAAAAAAAAAAAAGACTGACGGGAGAAAAAGAAGAAGACAAAGCCTCAGGTGACCTGTAGGACAATGTCAAGAGGTTCAACACATGTCTCAGGAGGAGTGGTGGGATAGGGGCGGAAAAAAGATGTGAAGAAATCATGGTTGAAACATTTCCAAATTTGATGAAATGTATGAAAAACATTGCTTGTCAAACATATATTAAAATGAGGCTAGATCAGTAAGGTTGTCCCATGCTATGTCAAACACTATACCCTTCAGTGTTTCCTAGTATGGTAGTTCACAGGTTTCAATGGGAGTTTTTGAGTTCAAGCAAAAATGTCAGTTTCTCAAGATGACTGTACAAGGTCACTAAAGCAGCCAGCTACTTTACTTATGAATGGGCATTTCAGTTGGATCACAGATAAACAGAGAAAGGAAAAACCGTTTGGTAGACATGATCTGTATTAGTGTTCTATTGATGTGTAGCAGGTTATCAGGAACTTAACCATTTAAAATAGCACCTACTTATTATTACCTCACAGTTTTATAGGTTAGAAGTCTGGGTGTGGATTAGCTGGGTCCTCTGCTTAGGGGCTCTCCAGGTGGAATCAAGGTGTCAGCTGGAGCTTCAAGCTCATCTGGTGCTTGGAGTCCTCTTCCAAACTTACTGGTTGTTAGAAGAAGGTAGTTCCTTGTATTTCTATGACTGAAGTCCCCAGTTTCTTGCTGACTGTCATATAGGACCCACTCTCAGCTCCCAGAGGCTGTTCTCAGATCCTTGCCACATGGTCCTTTCCACAGGATGTTCACAATGTGGCTGTTTGATTCTTCACTGCTGCTTCAAATCTAGCTTCTTTTAGGGCTTACCTGATTATATCAGTGTCTTCCACCCACAGCAATCCCCCTTTTTGGTAATTCAGAGTTAACTGATTAGCAACCTTAGTCATATCTGCAAAATCCTTCTGCCATAACAAAGTACACCTTCTCCTCATTTATTGACTATCTTGTTCTCTGACATTGCACATTTATGACAGTAGTGAAAAATCTACTGTCTGTTTGTGAATTAATGACTTATGCCTGGTAGTAATGAACACCAGGGTCATAGATGAGGGTAGATCACTGGCTGTGATGGTTAAGGTTATGTGTCAGCTTGGCTGGGCCGTGACTCTCAGTGGCCTGGCAGCTACGTAATGATATGCTCATCTTACATTTTGTGATCTGATGTGGTCATCCTCCATTTTCACATAATGCCGATTTCCACATAATAACTGGTGTTTGGAACCTAAGTATGTTGATAAGCAGGCTTACAGTTGTAGAAATGACAGCCTGTAATGCTCACAGGTCCTGCTCACATTCAAGGGGGAAAGAATACACAGAACATACACACCAGGGGCTGGAATCTTGGAGGCCATCTTAGAATTCTGCCTGCCACACTTTGAAAATTGGGATCTATCAGGAAAAATTAATACAAAGAATCCCCTTGGAAATGAAGGCACCAAGTTGGAGACTCTGTCTTAGAGATGCACTTGGAAAGGAGCACCTGACCTACTCTTACTCACAACTGTGCCCCAGGATGTGGTCAGCTTTAATATTGTTGGTGTGAATTAATGAATAAAAGTGCATGAAGTGTGTTCCAGACAAAAACCTGAAGTCAGGGTGGATGATGGTTGAGTGACTTCATGCACGTGAGAGGCCTTCCTCTGACCCAGTGCTTACATTAGACCCCTTACAGGTTCACTCATTGTTCAGTGACCATCAGACAGACAGACAGACAGAGAGAAACCCGCTCCACTTTCCCCAAGTGAAGCTCCAACATGGAGGTCACTTTCTTTGCCATTCTTTTTTGTTAATTAAATTCCAAGCAGAGAAAGTGTCCAGTCTCCTTTCTGAGGCTAATTAGTATCCCTTCTCCATCCAGAAAGGACTTTGAGGCAGCTCCAAAGATGTGTATCTTGGAAAATACCCAGGATTCAGGAATAAAAATGCATCACAGAAACAAACAGGGCTGAAGACAAACGTGGGAAATATTTCCTCCAACTAGACAACAGAGCGCTCCCCAATTTGTATTGAAAACGAAGCACAACTTCTCAGCAAAGCAGCCTCCAGTCCTCAAGTGGACTGGCCCCCAGGGGCTGCTCTGCAGAGGCTCACGTGCCTGGCGTTCAGCCTTCTATTTACAGAAAGTTCACAAAACCCATTATTTTTGCTACAGATGTGCACAGCTCCTTGCTAATGAGTTCTGGACATTGCTGGCTTCTCAGTGCTCGGTTAGCGCCCGCATCACTCAGTAGTTTTGGGCGGGGCCTCTAGAATGGCAGAGGATCATGTGTGTAAATGGCTGGATCTCAGCGGGGGGGTATACGCACAGGGGACCAAGGGTGCAGGGGAGATGCTCCTCATTCTTGGTTTGACACCCCGGAAGGAAGCCTTGGAACCAGTCCATGTAGACACCACACTAGCTCTGACACCCAGGGAACAGAAACACTAAGGCTGTCTCTGAAACTGTTCTACTGACCAGGTTCGGCCCAGCGCAAAAGAAAAATGTGGGTCCCCTTAGGTGAAAAAGCAGACAAAGTGCCAGTCAAGGTCCTAAAGTATAAAACATTGTCCTTTCTTCCTGGTCTGTCCTGACTTGTCTTGGCGTTTTCATTTTCTACTTGATGCCAGTCTAAGTAAAGGAAAATGAAATTTTAAATCATCGCCGTGATTTTTACTGTGTATCCTGACAGTGTGCAGGGGCAGTTTGGAACACAAAATATGAAAGTATGTAACATTATGTGACATCACCCAGAGCGCCCACGTGTATTTTGTATGCGTGTTTCCGTGCGTGTATTTTGTTCTTCCCAGGGCAGTGGAAAGGCTGCACAAAGTTCGTCTGTTTGTAGCTCACCCTTTGACACATGCGCAGCACTCTGCACTGAGGAGCCAGGAGGGACTGAAGGGGAAGGAACTGCACTTGTCGTTCCCGTTCCTTCGGTGTCAGAATTTTCAGGGTAAGCGGTTGTCTAATACAGGAACGCAACACTGGCAAGAAAGGAGATGAGAGCATTCCTCGGTCAGTCGTTTGTGTTCTCAGACATTCATCGCCCCCTTTCTGCATTTGAATAAAGTCTGGTTCCAGTGGAGAGCAACGCCTCTCAGAGCTGTTGGCAGTTGCAGACATAACGTGCTGACCTTGGCCTCGCTTTGAGTCTCATTGAAGTCCTTCGCAAAGTATATCCGCCGGGATTCGGTGCTCATGCGCACTGTGAAAGTTTTGTGTGAGTGGCCGGGTAAGGCAAAGCAAAGGCTATGCCGGCTGCACGTAGGTGCTCCGCGCACGCGCCTGCTCCGTTGTCCCATTGGCCTTCCCTTACAGAACCCAAGTTCAAAGAGGATTAGGAATTTCAAGATGGCGACCAGAAAGCTTGAAATCAAGGCTCTTCTGAGCGTGGGCTGTACCACTGCCTGAGTGAAGCCAGCCCTGCACTGACTGCTGTTTGTATAACGTGGGATGAGGATGCCCCAGAGGAAGGTCACCTGGACATACTTCCGCTAGATGGTGAGGTCCCTGAGGCCAGGGCTCATGTCTGTGTGTATGTGTGTGTTATTTGGGCGAAAGTTTACAGAGCACATTCATTTTCCACACAACAGTTCATCCATATTTTGTTTCATGACGTTGTTTGTAACCCCCATAATGTACCAGCTCTTTTCCCACCTCCCCCCCTGTGGTTACCTTTTCCCTGTATCTTCTTTTCCTGTGCATTCCTGCCCTCTGAGCTATCTCCTTCTGCAAATACTGCCCTTCCAATCTCTCATGATTTATTGATCTAAGAAGTGTACCTACTTGGTGTAAATACTCACATTATACTCCTGGAAGCCACAGGAGTGAGTTCAGTTCCCGGCCTGAAAGATGACTAGAGCCATAGTCTTGGGTGTTTCACCAGTAACCGTCAGATGAGTAAGCCAGGTCTTTTTTATGATGTTGAGTTTTGTTCTGCATCACTCTGTCCACCCTGTTCTGATCCCTTTCCAAGTGGTTGACAGTGGTAGCTGGGCACCATCTAGTCCTTCTGGTCTCAGGGTAATGTAAGATGAGGTTCATGTGGTCCATGAGTTCCTTGCAGTAAGTATTTCCATGTGTCTTTTGTTTTCTTCATCTTCTTTGCTCCAGACAAGGAGAGACCAGTTGCCTCTTAGACGGCTGCTTGCAAGCTTCTGAGACCCTAGTTGCTACTGACAAAAATAGGATGTAGAACAATGTTTTTGTGTAGTACATGCCAGCTGAGCTTGATGTCCCCCATGACCATGGTCCTGACCCTGTGGGCTCAGTGACTTACTCCCTCAGGGTGTTTGGCTAAGACACTGTCATTGCTTTGAACTGTTAGCACTGTTATGCCTACAGGCATGTTTTCTTTCTTGGACAAACTATGTGTTTCTTGATTTGAAGCTCTAAGCTAAATTACAGCTTATTCATGATACTTAAAAAAAAAAATTAAGATACAATTTACATACATTAATACTTATATATTTTAGAAGTGTATGGTTCACTTTGTTTTGACAAATGCATGCAGCCATGTAACCAGCACCCAAATTAGGACGTAGAATATTTCCCATACCACCTCCCAAGTGTTCACTTGTGCCACTTGGGCTCAGTGCCCTCTCCTCCCCCCCGCCCCTAACATCCATGCATCTGCTTTCTGCCCCTGTTGTTTTGCTTGTTCTGGACTGTTGTGTAATGTACATAGTCTTCTGTGATCGCAATGAGATTTGATTACGGCTTCCAGCATCTTAATCAAATAGCTGATGTTACACAGTCCTGAGGCAGCAGAGGGAGGAGCTTGGGCTCTGAGTTAGGTAACTGGAATCCTATCCTGACTTTGCCATGTATTAACTGTGGCTTTGTACAAACTTACCTTTTCATGCGTCCATTGCTTTCCTATGTAAAGGGTGTTAGTAGTAGCACCTTGA
>NW_006921625.1:6568147-6569757 GCF_000298275.1 Orycteropus afer afer
AAGGCTGGAGGTTCAAACCCATCAGCCACTCCTCAGAAGGAAGATGGGGCAATCTACTTCCGTAGTGATACTGCCTCGGAAACCCAAGGAGGGGTCGCTATGAGTTGGTTCTGACTCGACATCACATAACAACAACAACAACAACAATTGAAAATAATGTTTCCTCACCTTTAGAATGGGAGTAACAGTAGTACTTTCCTTAGAGAGTTGCCTTGGAGATTACACAATGCCTCTGAAGCATTTACCATGGTGCCTGGCATATGGTCAGTGCTCCATAGAGTTTACCTGTTATTACTGTCCTGTTATAAAGCTGGCACAGACCCTGTTCCGCTCTACTTTGATCAGTAAATGTCATCCCTTGCCCCAATTTTGAGAAAGTGTAGAAATCAGCTATAAAAAGGGTCTGTCTCCTTTTAGGTTGCTTTCTTTCAGACTCACTGAAAAAAAATTACAGAAAGTAACGCACAGTGATCCAACAGAATGTGGAAATTATCTAACCACATCATTAATATCACATGCAAGTAAAATTTTGCTGAAGATAATTAAAAAATGATTGCAGCAGTCTATTGCCAGGGAACTGCCAGAAATTCAGACTGGATTCAGAAGAGGGTATGGAACGAGGGCTCTCATAAGCTGATGTCAGATGGATCGTGGCTGAAAGCAAGGAAGACCAGAAAGATGTTTACCTGTTTTTTTTTTTTTTTGACTATCCAAAGGCTTTTGACTGTGTGGATCATAATAAATTATGGATAACGTTACAAAGAATGGGAATTATAGAGCACTTAATTGTGCTCATGAGCAAAGGGTGCGTAGACCAAGAGACAGCCATTCAGACAGAACAAGGAGATACTGCTGTGAGGCTTAAAATTGGGAAAGATGTGCATCAGGGTTGTATCATTTCACCATGCTTACTCAGTTTGTACGCTGAGCAAAGAATCTGAAAAAAGCTGGACTATATGAAGAAGAACGCAGCATCAGAATTGAAGGAAGACTCATTAATATCCTGTGATATGCAGATGACACAACCTTACTTGCTGAAAGTGAAGAAGACTTGAAACACTGATAAAGATCAAACACTACAGTCTTCAGTGTGGATTACAGCTCAACATAAAGAAAACAAAAGTTCTCACAACTGGACCAATAAGCAACATCCTGATAAATAGAGAAAAGGTTGAAGTTGTCAAGGATTTCATTTTACTTGAGTCCATGGAAGCAATGCCCGTGGAAGTAGCAGTCACAAAATCACAGGACATATTGCATTGGGCAAACCTGCTGCAAAAGACCTCTTTAAAAGCATTGAAGGTCAAAGACATCACCTTGAAAACTAAGCTGTGCCTGACCTAAGCCATGGTATTTTCAGTTGCCTCATATGCGTGTGAGAGCTGGACAGTGATAAAGGAAGACTGAAGAAGGGTTTATTCCTTTGAATTGTGTTGACCAAGAACACTGACTGTACCCTGGACTTCTGGAAGAATGAAGATGCCTGTCCTCGGAGGATATGCAGCCAGAATACTCCTTAGATGTGCGAATGGACAGACTTTGTCTCTCGTACTTTGGTCATGTTGTCCAGGGAAGGGACCATTCTCTGGAGAAGTGTCTTACTTGATAAA
>NW_006921625.1:6570032-6577696 GCF_000298275.1 Orycteropus afer afer
GCCTTTGCTGCACAGGTCTAGGGGAGGAGTTCCCTGCAAACAGACGAGGCGAGAGGAGGAATGATGCCTTCATTGAGTTTGTTTGTTTTCCTCTCCACTCTTTTGAAAGGAGAAAAAGAATAGAAATGGAGTTAAAACTTTTAGGGTCAAGGGGGAGGGATGAATACTCAGAACTTTCCAAGGGTGTTCCATAGTCAGGGTAACTTTGGTGGATTTGGTTTTGAAGTTTTTTAAGCAGTTGGGGACATTGTTGTTGTTGTTGTTATGTGCCATGAGGACTTTAAGTGAGGGAAAGTAGGCAGTGACAGTAAACAGTTACTGTGGAGAAAGTTTCTACATAGCATAGGAAATGGAGTCCGTTTCTAGAGTCATCTGCGGGCATTTGAAAGCAAGAGAATGTGGCCAATGATAGGAAACATGATAAAATGTGCTGAGAGGAGTATTCTTAAGGAATGGAGGGAAATCTACCTCTTTGATATACACAGTAGTTCAGCCGAATTTGACTTTAGCAGGGTAATTAACAGGCATGTGTTTGGGAGTTATTTATCCCACGTGCCTAATGCTTGCACTGAAATCTCCAGCCAAATGCACCGTGGTTGCTGCTCATCTGTGTCTGCAAACAGACTGGAGGCCGAGGCTGGGTGTTGCCAGCTGGGAAAATGAAGGCAGGCTTTCTACAGCAGTGTCATCAAACGGCGAGGAGGAAGGATGGAGGTCATGTATCCTCCTTCCCCCCGACTCGTCTCCCTGGCACATCAGAACCCCACCAGGCAGCACCTGGAAGGCAAAAGTGAAGGAGAACCAAGGAGAGATGGAAAGATGGAAGTGCAGTATCTCCACTCAGATCCTAACAAGGGAACATTCCCACTATTTGCAATCAGATAAGGGATGTTATTTCGGTGATAAAAAGCAATTGAGAATCTAAATGAAAAATCTAATGCTTTTCATGCTGATTTATTTTAGATTAGAAAAAGTTAAACCAGATGTAAACAGGAAGAGATGAAGCATGAAGAGGGAAGCGTGGCAGAGTGATAAATCTTGGTGTTGAATTATTATAGGTGCAGGGTTGCATTAACCAGAAAACACACTGATGATCCATAAAGTGGTCTGACATTAATTATTGTTGCACAAGACAGTTCAGAAGATTGAATCCGAACAGGGAACGTTGGCAGAGCTCAATCATGCATCTCGATTACCCATGGAGAACGTGTGCCAGCCCTCAGAGAGGTGGTGGCAACCATAGCCCCGCCCTACCTGGAACCATCCACCAATGTTGCCTGCCCTCCAGGCTGGCGGCCTACACTCCCCAGGAGAAGGCAGGCAGGTCCTGTGGGGAGAGGGCGTGCTTTCCCTTCAGGTATGCCCCCCCATGTCTGCTATCATCCCGAAGAGAAGACCCAACCGAAAATCCAGCCCTTGGTCCTTCCTCCTTGGGATATAAATAGAACGAGGCTGGGTGAGGTGTTCCTTCTCCCATTTCTCTGTCAACCCTGGCATGATGCGGGTATCCAAACAGGTGAAACAAGCAGCATTTTGTTCAGGCCTCGATATTTTGGCCATTTTCTTCCTGTCTTCTTTCCTGGGGTACCTGAAGTTCTGGCCCGTTTTGTTTGCTCAGTGCTCTAAAGTTCAGGGGTCATCACGACTCCCTCCCCTCCCCCCTGTACACACACACAGCACACTGCATGCAGCCTGCACAACGCAAACAACATACATACCCACCACACATACCCACCACACATGACACACAACACCCAGCGCACAACACACACCCATACCCACCACACATGGCACAACACACACACAGCACACTAACACAATATACATCCATACCCACCACACATACCCACTACAGATGACACACAACACACATACAACACACTATACACATCCATACCCACCACATGTGACACACAACACACACAGCACACTGCACACAACACACACCCATGCCCACTACACATGACACAACACACATACAGCACACTAACACAACACACACCCATACCCACCACACATATCCACTACACGTGACACACAACACACACAGTACACTGCACACAACACACACCCATACCCACCACACATGGCACAACACACATACAGCACACTAACACAATATACATCCATACCCACCACACATACCCACTACAGATGACACACGACACACATACAGCACACTAACAGAACACACACCCATACCCACCACACATACCCACTACAGATGACACATACCACATGACACATAACACGTATCCATACCCACCACACACACTACATGTGACACATAACAAATGACACATGACACACTATACCCACAACACATACCACTCTATACACACTACACATAATGCACAACACACATACCGCACACCATATATACCAGACCACACACATACCGCACACACTGTGCACACCACACTACATACAGTGCACATGATGCACCGTGCACACACAGCAGACTGTACACACCGAACCATATACCACACAGACCACTCTACACATACTATGCATGACACACAACACACACACTATACAAACCAAACAACACGGTGTGTACACACACACGCTGAAATGGGGAGTCCTGAGAATGCTATATTCTAGTTGGAGAAGGGAAGGCCTGGGCCCTGGGTTGCAGGTGTTAGAAACAAAGGGCCGGCATTTGAATCAGGCTGGGCTTGAGTCCTGGCCCTTGGTACACAGTAGCTTTGTGGCCTGTACCCTGTGTCACTGTCTGTAAAACACAGATGGGAAGGGCTCTTTTATGAGAGTCAGTGTGAGGACTAGATGGGAGAACTGTGGCAAAACTTCACCCAGGGGCTGGTGGGTGGAGAGTGTTCATCGCAGGCCTGCTGTGCGGAACCTTCGGCCCTGCCCCAAACCCTGGGGCCACGTGTCAGCCAACAGTAACTGTTTGGGTTTTAGAAACAGAATCTGGTGCACCATTTCCTGTGGGGTCTGGTGGCACCCTGATGTGTTTGCAGTGAAAACGATGACTATGCAAACTGAAGGAAATGAAGTGATATTATAAACAGCTTCAGGTTAGGTCTGGCCAGGTTTCGCCATCACATTGTTTGCTACAAACGCAGGAAGAAAATACTCGTATTTCAGAGCTTTGTGCATTTTAGAATTGCAAAGAAGGGATTGTGGATCTGTAGTGAATACTCAGGGGTTTTTGAAGGCAGAGCCAGAAAACAACAAAAACAGCAAAATACAGCTATACACACACACATATATATTTAAAACATATATAATAATTATAGGTCCAATGTAGTCATATAATGTAATGGAATATATAATGAATAATTATATATTCAATGTATATAGGGTCACTGTGAGTTGGAACTGACTTGGCAACATGCAACAACAGTTATATGTAAGACATATATATAATACATGATGCATGACATGACCTGTAACACACATAATATATAATGTATAGTTGCTCATTATGGCAAGATTTGAGAGGATTAAGGGAGGGATTGCAAAAGTTGTTTTGTGAAGTGTTAATCTTATACACATGGATTGTCCTTACATAGTTTTGTCAAAAGCTACCAGTATACAGCCTCTGGCTTCTCCTGGAATTCCTAGATCAATTTGTCTAACGTGATTGCTATCACAGCATGTATTGGGCTTGGCCCCACAGTTTCTGTTGGTGGTGGTCATAGTAGAGTTGGGCTCTGAGTTAGCAAGTGTCATGGTTGGGTAGAGGCAACACTGGACCAAGGTCAGGAGGTTAGTGTGTGTACCAGAGCTACCATTTTCTTGTTTCTCACTCCTGTCCTTGCCCTGTCTAGGCCTTGGTTTCTTCATCTAAGAGACACTTAGTGTCCTGACTGCCTTTCAGGAATTTGAGGAAATCACACGGAGGTGGTGGTGGTATGCCATCAAATCGCCTCCAACTCGTCGTGAGCCTGTGGACAACAGAGCGAGACACTGCTCGGTGCTGGGCATCCGCACAGTCATACTCGTCGTGAGCCTGTGGACAACAGAGCGAGACACTGCTCGGTGCTGGGCATCCGCACAGTCATTGACAGCTCGGTCCTGGGCATCCGCACAGTCATTGACTGCTCGGTCCTGGGCATCCGCAGTCATTGACTGCTCGGTGCTGGGCATCCGCAGTCATTGACTGCTCGGTCCTGGGCATCCGCGCAGTCATTGACAGCTCGGTCCTGGGCATCCGCGCAGTCATTGACAGCTCGGTCCTGGGCATCCGCAGTCATTGACTGCTCGGTCCTGGGCATCCGCGCAGTCATTGACTCCTCGGTCCTGGGCATCCGCGCAGTCATTGACTCCTCGGTCCTGGGCATCCGCGCAGTCATTGACTGCTCGGTCCTGGGCATCCGCAGTCACTGTGTGTTGGAGCCACTGCTGCAGCCCCTTCCAGTCCATCTCACGTAGGGTCTTCCCCTTTATCTCGCTGGCCCTCTACCTACCAAGCATGATGTCCTTCTCCAGGGACTGGTCCCTCCTGGTAACATGTCCAAAGAACGTGAGATGAAGTCTCCCCATCCTCCCTTCTAAGGAGCATTCTGGCTGTGCTTCCTCCAAAACAGATTTGTCCTTCTTCTGGAAGTCAATGGTACATTTAATATTCTTTGCTAACACCTTAATTCAAAGGTATCACCTCTTATTTGGTCTTCCTTATTGTCTAGATTTCACACGTACAGGCACACCTTATTCCTCAAAGTGACATCTTTGCTTTTCAACACTTCGAAGAGGTCTTTTGCAGCAGATTTGCCCAATGCCATACATCATCTGATTTCTTGATTGCTGCTTCTGTGGGTGTTGATTGTGGATCCAAGTAAAATGAGATCCTTGATGGTTTCAGTCTTTTCTCTGTTTGTCATGATGTTGCCTGTTGACCCAGTTGAGGAGTTTTGTTTTATGTTAGAGTGTAATCCATACGGAAGGTTGTATTCTTTGATCTTATCAGTAAGGGCTTCAAGTCCTCTTCGCTTTCGGCAAGCAAAGTTGTGTCATCTGTATATCGCAGGTTGTTGATGAGTCTTCCTCCAGTCCTGATGCTGTGTTCTTCATATAGTCCAGCTTCTCAGATTATTTGCTCATCGGACAGATTGAATAAGTGTGGTGAAGGGATGCAACCCTGATGCATACCTTTCCTGATTTTAAACTATGCAGTATATCTCCTTGTTCTGTTTGAATGACTGCCTCCTGGTCTATGTACAGGTTCCTTATGAGCACAATTCAGTGTTCTAGAATTCCTGTTCTTGGCAGCGTTATCCATAATTTGTTAGGATCCACATAGTCAAATGCCTTTGCATAGTCAGTAAAACACCGGTAAAAATTTTTCAGGTATTCTCTGCTTTCAGCAAAGATCCATCTGACATTCTGACATCAGCAGTGATATTCCTCATTCCATATCCTCTTCTGAATCTAGCTTGAATTTCTGACAGTTCCTTGTTGATATACTGCTGTAATTGTGTTTGAATTACGTTTAGCAAAACTTTACTTGTGTGTGATATTAATGATATTGTAGGACAATTTCCCTGTTCTGTTGGATCATCTTCCCTCCCTTCCCTTCCCTGCCTCCCTGCCTCCTTTCTCCGCTCCCTTCTTCGGCAGGCATTCACTTCAGTTCTTGTTGGTACCACTCACTGTTCTAGACACCAGAGATGTCCCGAGGGAACTCCCAGTCTAGTGGGGAGACAGACCAGTTAGGTGAGGAGGGCCCAGGTTACACGGGAGGAACCTGGGAGAATAGATGTAACTCATCCTCCAGCATCCCAAGGAGGACAGGCTACCAGAAGAGACTACTGTGGCCTGAAGGTCAGGTTGGTGGTCCCCACCAGGAGAAAAGAGGGAACATTACCCAGAATCTCAGAAACTGAATTCTATTCATTTTCTTATGTAATTCTTTTCAATTGTTTACATAAAATTTTATCTTTTTACTTAGTGGACATCCAAGTGCCTGTTGCATGAACAGTGTATCATAAGCATTTTCCCACTTGGGGTCACAGCTATTCATTCAGTCAGCATATAGTTTCGAACGTGTCTAGGGGCCCTGGTGCTGTTGTAGGTGCTGGGATTGTAACAGTGGTCAAAGAACAGAATTTATTTGCATGGAGTTTATGTTCTGGTGGGAGGAAATGGAAAGCAGCACATGTATGTTATGTGTTAGACTGGGTAAAGACATAGTCATAAAACATTGCTTCTTACAAAGGCAGTAAACTTAATTCCTGAGCAGCTACTCCAAAGGCAAGGCTCGAATCTCGACGCGTGTGCTCTAACCTACAGACCAGGGCTCTGCTGTCGATGTGTTGCCATTATGGCACGTTGTCCATTGTGGAATGTTGTGGTTAGTTGCCAATGAGTTATTTCCAACTCACAGCAACCCCATGTCCAACAGAAGGAAGCGGTGCCCAGGCCTGTGCCACCCTCACAATCATTGCTATGATTCAGCCCCCATTTACAGCTGCTGTGTCAGTCCATCTCATTGAGGCCTCCTAGGGTGTCCAAGGCTATAATCTTTACAGAAGCAGACTGCCTCATCTTTCTCCCACAGAGCAGCTGGTAGGTTCAAACTGTAGACCTTTTGGTTAGGAGCCAAATGCTTTAACCACTACCCCACCAGAGCTCTTGTAGGTATAGCCAGATATAGTCAAATAGCGAATAGTACCAAACACTAATCATTTTTGAAGCGTGCTGGCTCTTAGGGCCCGGCTGGCCTGGCTCCTGGCTTTTTGCACACTGGCCAGGTGATCCTGGCTCTCCGTGCTGCCACGGGGCTCCTGAAACCAACATTTCAACAGTTGTTCCTTGAGATGATGTATGCAAAGTGTTTAGCACAGCACCCAGCACATACGGAGTCTCCATGATTGTCAGTGTTTATTATTATTATTATGAATCACATTATTGCTGTGCAGTGGCCTGGCTTCCACAGTAAGCAAGCCCGGGGGTGGCAGGAAATGGGAACGTTACCTCTTAATTCTCCCAGGGTCACTCTGGCCCCAGCCTGGCCTCAGCGTTTTCCTGACTTCGGTTTGGCTCTGGCTTTCTGTCTGTTACCCCACCTGCTTGCCCAGGTGCTGGCACTGAGGGGGAGCCTAGAACGGAACTGACCACCAAAAATCTCTGAGCTCAGCTGAACCCCACGTGACTGAGAATCTAACTGAGG
Source organism: Orycteropus afer afer (assembly GCF_000298275.1). NCBI lineage: Eukaryota > Metazoa > Chordata > Mammalia > Tubulidentata > Orycteropodidae > Orycteropus > Orycteropus afer. The sequence goes on from NW_006921625.1 coordinate 6,577,171, forward strand.
TTGAGAATTAGGGACGGATCTGAGCTCCACGTAGTCCCCGTTCGAATCGTGCTAAGATTGGAACCGATGGGTCAGAAGAGTTGTCAGCTCAGGGCAATGTCATGGGCTCCGGAGGGCTCGATGGCAGTGGGGCTGACCTGGACAGAGGTGCTTTGCCGTGCCGTCATGAGTTACCTGTCCCTCAGGCCGTCAGTCTCAGCACAGTGAACCTCAGGCCACCTCACTGAGCAGGCCACCTCACTGAACGGACCTTTACCTGTTGGTGGGGAACCATCAGCACCATCGTCACCCCACAGACCCAGAGCACTGCATATTCATCTCACTGTCGCTTGGCCTTCCAGGCTGATGCCTGGAATTTGGCTACTCATGGTTAGTCAATTTATCAGTATGTATTGAATGTCCAGTTCTAGCCCAACACCCATCCAGCACTGTGCTGGGATAGAAAAGAAACACTGGACGTCGTTGTTTGCTCTGCTGGCAAAATTCGGGGCATAGTCAATGGGCCCTGATCATAGTTTTCCTCCCT
>NW_006921625.1:6578028-6579801 GCF_000298275.1 Orycteropus afer afer
CCTCTGGTCCCCACGTTCCTTTTTCAGCCCTTGTGTTCTCTCTCCCTCACCTTTATTTTTATCGATAATGAAATGTACTGTGGTACTGAGTTTCCCCCTAAATGGAGATGATAGCTGTGCAGCCCTGATGAGATTGAAAATGGATCTGAATTTCTAAACATGTAGCTCCTAGCCGGCAGGGCCTGAAAAAGCAAACAATGCAAAAGAAATGCCTGTGGATCACTTGGGAACCCGACACTCCTGCAGACTGCTGAGGGAGCGGGGTCTTGGCCAGCCGTGGTGCAGGGCTCCGCCAGGTATGAGGACAGATATGGGGTACTCTCAGGATAGAGGCAATGTGATTTAAATACAAGCGTGGCATCTTTGCAGTCGTAAATCAGTTTGTATGATGCTTTGGTCCATAGCCACTAAACTGTAAAAACACAGGGCACATCTGTTGCAGTTTGTAACTTTGATTAAGTTGGTTCACATAAATTGTGGGAAAACAAGCTTGCCGCCTTCAGTGGAGAAATCCCGTGAATGTAGGTCAGACTTTCTTGCGGTGCTATGATAAGCCCACTGGCTTAACGGAGTAGTCCAGGCCCAGCACTCTTGTGGTTGGTGTTAGGTGCCACTGGGTGGGTTCTGACCTATGGCGACCCCAGTACAGCAGAGCGAAGCATTGCCTGGTCCTGCACTATCCTCACAGTACTTGCTACGCTTGCGCCTGTCGTTGCAGCCGCTGCGTCGATCCAGGGTGCCTCTAGCAGTAATAAATTATTTAAGAAGGAATGTTTGATGTAGCAAAGTTTTATTTTTCAGTCTTCATTTTAATTTTAGTTCATAAATATGGCAGATGAGTTGCTATGTATATGAAAATGTATGTTTGTGTATGTGTGTGTGTATGTATATTGGCCAATTATTACAAGACAGAGTTATTTTTCACCTTTGGGGTCTCTCTCTCACACTCACACACACACATGCACACATGTGTGTGCACCCCCCCACACACACCCTCCCACCACTCCCTCCCATCCCCGACCTGTATCAAAAGCCATCAGGGTCCGGAAGGTGTTTCTGTAACTGGCGTCAGCCCAAGTCAGAAATAGGATTTGAAAGAAGCACTTATCTTCGCCTTTCTGGAAGCCTTCATTATTACAGCTTGTTATTTGTGGCAAGTATTTAGTTTGGGCCCTTTGTAAACCTGGACCTCGCCCGTGGCAATAACAGGAATTCATTGACAGAAGCGTCCAGCGGCGTGAACAGCAAGGGCAGGCTTGGGACCCAGTGGGCCTCCCACACTATGCAGTGTTTGGGGACATTGAGAAGAACACTGAGTTTTCCCCAGAACGCTCCGAGGCAGATGGGAAAACTCTCACCCCCAGGTGACCTGCAAGTGGACATTTTGGTGCTCTCTTCTTGGGGCTGGGTCAGTGGGAGATGGGCCTAACCAAGCACCCGCACAGTGGAGGCCTGCCTGTGAGGCACTTAGCGGTTGAACGACTTAGAAACTAAGTGCGGGCTGGCCCGGAGGCCGGAGGGTAAAGGCCCAGGCTACCAGAAATGGGCTAAAGCCACCCGGTGTGAGGGGGGACACACCTCCAGGCTTTCTTTTCCCTTTACAAATCTGTGTGTTCAGAGTGCTAGTGACAAAAGAGTGCTTCCAGCAGTTCTGCAGACCTTGGGGGTTCTGACAGAAGGTGAGGAGTCATTGTGCACGTGGGGCCCGTGCTTCCCCTCAAGGGGTCCTCTCTGAGGGGTCCTCTCATGCTGTCTGTGTCTGCCTGGATGGTC
>NW_006921625.1:6580386-6582274 GCF_000298275.1 Orycteropus afer afer
GCCATCTTCTATACCCATTGCCACATTTCCATCCCATGAGCTCAAACTCAAGTCAGCTAAGCCCCCTCCCACTCCGCCCCTGTTGTTGATGTTGTTGTTAGGTGCCGTGGAGTTGTCTCTGACTCACAGCGACCCTCTGTACAGGAGAATGAAACACTGCCTGGTCCGGTGCCAGCCCCACAGTCCTTGACCCTGCCCCCGGGACACAGTAAGCTGCCCTCGGTGCCTCTGCCTGTGTCTCCTGTCAGCTCTACGGCAGCTGTCCTTTGGTGACAGACTGATTTCATGCAGCATGGTGGTTCCAAGGTGGTTCTGAGTGGCCCATCTGGGTCAGGGTCCACCCTTGATGGCATTATCTGTGGTCAGGAGGCAAGGTCAGATGGCTTCTGAGGACCAGCCTTGTGGGTGACCTGGTGGTGGGGCACTTCTCCACAGGTCAGAGTCCGTGGGCTTGGCAGGTGTTCCCAACGGCCTCTTGTCTACGTGGAATGCCATGCCACAAAGGTGTTGGAGTCCAGCTTCTTTCTGGCATCTGAGGTCTGCATCCTCCCCATAGTTCCCCGGCAGGAGTGGGGAAGCCTCTGCAGGCAGGCGAGCACCCTGTCAGCTCTGAGGCTGGGGGCTCCCTGTACTGTAAGGTCGCTCCAAGTGTTCACGCAGGTGGGATTGTTAGAAAGCTTTTCAGTTGTGTGGAGCCAAAATAAGTCACCCTCCTTCTTTATTTTCCTTCTGTCTTTGTTGAGCAGGCGAAGAGGGAGTATTCCATCTTTCTGAGTTGCTCGAATTGTGATTGGCTCCGTGTTGTGGGAAGACAGCTCTGCTGTGCTGTTGCAGGCAGGAGATGATGGGGTTTAGGCTTGGGAAGTGGTACCAGAACCATCGGAACAAGAGGAATTGACTGACTAATTTACAGCCTGTTGGGGTAAGGGATGGATTAAGGATATCTCTGGGCAGATAGTGCTGCCATTAATGGAATGGGACAGTCAGGATGTAGGTGACTTAGAAGAGCAAGGGTTGGTACTGATGGGAGGACCCCAAGTGTGCAGGGTGTGGACACCTTGGGTTGGAGAGGTTGGGGGACATCTTCCCCAGATATCCAGAACACTGTTGCTAGTTTGGTCCTGAGACCAGGAGACAGGCCAGGTGTATATGTTTTGATATGGTCATCATTTATACCTGGCTGGATTGAGAAACCATGAGAAGAGCTGAGACCAGTGCCAGAGAGAATATGAGGTGGGAGGAGGGGCTCCACATCCAAAAGAACCGCCAGATACGTGCTCGGACAAGGAAGAGGGATGTGGTTCTGGGAACCACAGACCTTGTCTCGGGGTTTGGCTTTTTCACTGGGGCAGACTTTGCCATCTATTGACTCTGCCATCCATTCAGTCTTCACCTTTGCGAGTGTCTTTGCACTCCCTAACACTTAGGTGCTTTTAGACAATGCCCCATCTCTACAAAGCTACTCTCAATTCAGTGATGGGGTAGGCTCTGTTGCAGAAGCCGGAGCAGTGGGTCACGTGGTGCCAGCTGGCTCGGAGTTCTCATGCAGGAACTCCAATGTGAACATTGCCCCTGAATTTCCCTTTTGTATCCATCACCAGCACAGTGCAGCTACTCACCACCTTGGCCACTGGGCTTCCAGGACTGGTGGCCTACAGAGTCCTCTTGGCAAGACCTTGGAAATCTGTTGGTCTGTGTAAATTTCGGTTTACTGTGATTAATCAGATCTGAACACCAGGGGACAATGCAGGAAGGATGGCTATTTCTGTCCACGCTCACATCTGCTTTCAGAATCAGGGGAAGGTGGGAAGTCCCTTTCAGATGTCCATTCTGCGTATTATAAAAAGCTTCCAGCTGCCGTTGCCCTGTCACTGTGCTGCGTCCTGCC
>NW_006921625.1:6582629-6617226 GCF_000298275.1 Orycteropus afer afer
TGGAAGAAAGAGAGGCAGTCTGCTTCGGTAAGGATTTATAGCCTTGAAAACCCTGCGGGGCATTTCTACTCTGTCCTTATAAGGTGGCTGAGTTGAAATTGGCTCTGTGACAATGGGTTTGGTGTGATTTGGTCGGTTTCTGTGGCAGCAGAGTGCCAGAGCTGGTGGGTGTGTTTGAACCACCAACTTTTCAGTTAGCAGTCAAATGTTTAATTGCTAATTGTTAGTTTTCCCAACTTCCTGAGAGCAGCAGTTTGCTGCCTTCATCACAAGGGTTTCTATTTCATTAATACTGAGTGAACAGCTAGTTGCCCCGATACATACCCTGCCCCCAGCCATGGTTCCAGGAAGCAGTGTTTTCTTGCCCTAAGCTTAAAAGCCACCTGGAGCCTGAGGTGAGGGACAGTAGTGTTTCTCTTCCGAAGAAGGCACGTGTCATTGTAGCTTCTCTGCAAACAAGGTGTAGGGGCTCCGCTGTGCTTTTCTGTTTGCTTTCCTGCAAACCCTGCATTTACTGAGATTCTAATGGTTGGAGTTGAGGTGTGTGGATTCTTTTTCATAAGAAGCTGTTTGGATCACACCCAACTCCATCTGCCATCGCCTCCTTCTAGGTCCCTCTCTGCGTAGGAAGAACTCGTCTACTGAACAATCCTTAGGAGTGTCTAGAATCCGTGTACGCCTCTGCACGATAATCCCATCAGTCCCTGGAGCACAGAGTAGCAGCTCCATGGCCCAGCATTCGGTGCCCGTCCCCCCACCCTAGTTCATCCTTCCAGACTTTTCTCTCTCTGTGTTGCCTTCCCAGTCCCTGTGCTCTCATTTTTCTGTCTCTTCTGCCTGAAGCTCCCTCCTCTAGATTTCTGCAGGTAAAACACTTCCTTTTGTAGGAAGCTTTTCTGGATTCAAGGAGCCCTGGTGGCATAGTGGTTAAGGTATTTGGCTGCTAACCAGAAGCTCAGCAGTTTGAAACCGTAAGCTGCTCTGGAGGGGAAAGATGTGGCAGTCTGCTTCCGTAGGGTCACAGCCTTGGAAACCCTGACACTTTGCCCTATAGGGTCACTATGAGTCAGAACCCGCTCAGTGGCAGTGGGCTTGGTTCTCAGTTTCCGGATCCCACCTCTCCCCCCAGTCTCCCATTGGCTCTTTGGCACCTGCCCACTCCTAGTCCCTTCAGGGACTGTATTTACCTTGCCGACTGGTCTCTCTTCCCTTCAAGGTGGGAGGCTCCGAGGGCAGGGCCTTGTCTTACTCGTGGCTCTAGTCCCCATTTCAGGAGCTGGGGCAGAGCAGCTCAACAATCAAGCAGCAGTGTTTGTGTGAATGAGCCCCTGAGAGCCATTTCTGCCTTGGGGAATCTCATTCCCATTATGTATTGAGTGGTGCCCTGAAAAGATAGGTGGAAGTCCTAACCCCTGGTACCTTGAAGGGGTGCTTGTTTGAATTGGGGTCTTTGAAGATGTTGTCAGAGAAGTTAATGTGATAATATCATACGGTCACACAGGTCACACAGGAGGAGAGTTGGTCCCAGTCTCCTCTGAGTGGTGTCCTTACAAGAAGGGAGAGCAGAGACAGAGGGAAGGTCCCTGCTTGAAGGCAGCTACACTGCAGCTGCAAACGGGGCCATGCCTGGGGCTCCCAGGAGCCAGGAGGGGGACGACGGGATCTTTGTCCAGAGCTGGCAGGGAGGACACAGCTCCGGTGACACCAGCCTCCAGCTCTGGGAGACGGTACGTTTCTGTTTTTATAAGCTTCCTGCTCTGTGGTATTTTGTGACAGCAGCTCTAGGACACAGACACTCGCAGTCAACCCTGTACAGCAGACCGGGAATCGGATGCTGCGACCGCGATGTGCGAGCCGGACAAGGAGGCACCTGCCTGCGGGTTTTTCAGAGGCTCTCCAGTGCTTTGCATCGCGGCCCTCTCGTTCCCTCCTGTCTTCACTGACGGGGACGGAGGCTTCCTCCCACCTGGCTTCCGCGTCAGTGGTCTGATGCTTGGAGACCTTTGCTGCTTTTCCCAGCTCACTGAGAATAGAGAAGCACTAGCCTGCTTTTGGCAGGAGACGTAAAGAGAGAAGCTAGGGTCTGCTGTGCTGACTTGTGTGGAATGTTACTGTAGAGAAAACAGGCCAAGCCCTCTTTGTCACAGGGCTCCGTGACAGTTTCTGATTGCTCTTTTATGAATGACCAGGAGCCCCATGTCCCTCCAGAATTCCACTTAGTGGTTGCCTGGCCTTGACCTTAATTCTCCTGCCGTCAAACCCATGAGTAGTGCACTGGGCGCCTGTTTGTTTGTTTCCCCCGTGGGAGTTTGTCCCTGGCTTTGTCTTTGCCCGTCACCGGGTACGTAATCTAATAAAGATAATTGGTAGACTGATGTCCCAGGCTGAGACTCCGCGGCAGAGTTCCACGTGCGTGTGGCTTTGTGTCAGGAAGAACTACATCCACCTGGATCGCACTGCTTCCTCTCAAAGGCATGACAGCCTAGTTTGTGCCTCTTGCCCTGAGGAACTGGGCTAAAGGAGTCTGTGGAGGGGTGCTGAGGAACTCAGAAGCTGGGGTGACAGGAGGTGCATGGCCCACGAGGGCCGCGGTCCCACTGTTACACCTGTGGGTGAGGAGGCCTCTGTCTTAGGTTCCCAGGGCTGCTGTCACAAAACACCACACGCCAGGTGGCTCAAAACAACAGATATTTATTCCCTCACGTGTTTCCCCGGGGGTGCTGGAAGCACTGATTCAGGGTATCGGCAGGGCCGCGTTCTCTCTGTCAGCCCTGGGGAGGAGCCTGCCGCGCCTCTCCTGGCTTCCGGCAGCCCCCGTGCTTCCTGGCCTGGAGCAGCAGCGTGACTCTGTCATCACGTGACCATCTTCCTCTGCGTGTCTCTCCCTGTCTCTTCTTTCCTATAAGGACGCTATCCAGATAGGATTAGAATCTACGGTCCTCCCACGTGACCTGCATGTTCGCTGATACCATCTTCAGAGACCTGGGTCCCAAACAAGGTCACAGTCAGAGCTACAGAGCGCTCGGACTTCAACATAGATTTTTTTTGGAGACATGGTTCAATGCATGCCCCTAAATTATACCTACCATCATTTCAGTTTGTCCCCCTCAAAGTGTATGAGCCCTTCTTCCCTGCCATGGGCTCCAGGCCAGGCATCTCCGGGCATCAGTATCGTCAGGAAAGACCAGTCGCCAGAAAGGATGTCACATGTGGTAGAGGGTCAGCAAAAACGAGGGGAGCTGTCCACGAGAGGGGTGGACACAGTACCACAGCAGCGGACCTGGGCAAGCCAAGGATCCTGAAGAGGCACAGGACTGGAAGGTCACCAGCCGATGGATATGACTGGACAGCAGCTGACAGGAGTCTGGACCTGAACGGAGACCAGGTCTGAGAGATGCGTCTGGCATCGTTGGGCATTGTGTGTTTGCTGGGAAGGTGCAGCCCTTGGGGAAACATCACAGGGAAGCCCTTGTAAGATGACTGAGCAGCAATGCGTCCATCCCGGAGACCAGGGTTTCTGAGTCACAGAACAAAGAAGACGCCTTTGCTTCTGCAGTTACTCTCAACCAGAGGGGGCATCTGAACCAGTCAAGGAGCCTAACACACGAATGGTCTTCAGGCCCCACCCAGACTGCAGCATCGGTCGCCAGATGGCAGCCCAGGAGCTGCGGGACTTTCCCTTGTCAGAGCCACCACTTTGAGTCTCGGAATTGGCTGTGTTTTTAAGAAATGAGGTTGCCCCGTTTGCTGGTTAGGGGAGTGCCATTCCCTTCCCCCCAAGGGCAACTCATCAGAAAGCTATTCCAAAGGGCCTGGCATGGGGAGGGTGGGGATGCAGAGGACTGGGCAGAAGGAGAGGCTTACTCCCCTGCTGGGGCAGGAAGGCAGAGGGACAGCGTGGACCTGGTCCTGGGATGTGGTGAGAGCCAGGTGTGGACGCGGGCAAGAGGTCAGTGTTAGGGACATGTAGCAAGAGGACATGGTGTCCCTAGGTGGAGACACACCTGGGAACCTAGGACCACGTGGGAGAGAACCTGCGTGCGGGTGCTTCAGAGGACCTGACCTTGTGATGAGCCCCCGAGGTCTAGCTCGGATCTGACTCAAGTGTCAGGACAAGTAGAAGTCAACTCACTCCCCAGAACCAGAAACGCAGGCAGAAACTTGAGTTCCAGACTGGCCTGAGATGGGCAGGTACGACATGGACACCCTGGCCTAAAGCCTCCAGTCCTCTTTGAGCTGACACTGTTACCATCTCAGGAATGGTGCCCTCTCCAACTGGTTGGCCAAACCGGAAATGCTGGTGTCTTTCTGCCTCTCCCACACTCCTGTGTCGAATGCACAACAAAGTCCCCCTGATCTATCTCCTAGACATCTCTGGAACGTACCCCCTCATTCCGTTTTGTTGCCATGTTGGCCTAACTGTATACCTCCCTCAGCCTGCTTCCCACCTACAGCCAGAATGAGCTGTTGAGACCATGGCACGCCTTGCTAAAACCCTGCCAGCTCTGTCTTGGAATAAGACACTTCTTCCTGTGGTCTACAAATCTCTGGAGGTGCTGGCCCCCTCCCTTCCTCCACTCCGGCCCCTGCCACCAGGTGCCTCCTGCTACAAGGTCTCCACATAGGTTCTTCTCTTTGCTTCAGCTGGGGAACGCTGACTTATCCCACGGATGGATTCCTAGGCAGCTGAACCCACTGCCTGTCCTTTGCTCCACTCACCACAGCACAGTTCTCCATGCACCTGTTGGGGTATTTGATGCCTGTCCACCCCCATTCAGCCTGCAAGCTGTACACGAGCAAGGCCCCTGTCTGATTGTGCTCACCAGCCCCAGTGCAAGCCCAGTTCCTCTATAGACATGTGATGGCGCAGTGAGTGGTCAGGTTGACAGCAGCTATGCCATTGGTGGGGCCTGGACAGCCATGAGGACAGGGGTTCAGGCACATCCTCAGGGTTGGCATCAGAAGGACTCAGGTGGCACACTGAGACCCTGATATGTTTCCCTTCTTTGCTTGTCCCCTCCACCACTCTGAAGTGACCAGTCCTCTCTCCCAACCTTGCTATACTCAAGTGCCTTCCTTGAAAGTCATCAACTCTCTCCTTCTGGGCCAAGAACCCCAGTCTGGGTTGGCATCAGAGGTGGGCTCATACCTCAGTATGGTTGCGATTTGAGCTGCTTCAAGGAAAGTGCTCCTATTTCCTTACTGATTATTTCTTGTGTATCAGGAGCCCTCCAAAAGAAAAAAGCATGTAGAGATAATGTCTGGAAGCCCCACCTCCTTCCGAGGCACGGATGTGACTGGGAAATGCCACAAGTAGAAGACACATTTCTAAGCTGTGGCGGGCACTGCTGTGTGATGGGCTGCTAGTTTCTGGAGAAATAACTATTAAGTGTGTGGGGAGAGAAGACTTGGTTATGAGCTAAAGGGATATGTGTGTGTGTGTGTGTGTATATGTGTGTGTGTGTGTATATATGTGTATATATATATGTGTATATATATATGGAGAGAGTTGTTTTTGCCAGGCGACCATTGAAGGCACAAATGTTTGAAGAGAAAAGTCATATAAACAAAATGCAGTGTAAATTGAAAGTGACACACAGGATTAAATGTATCTCTGAAGCTTATGGTGTTATTTTATATAATGAACATGTTAGTGTCCAGCTTCCCAGCGGGACAGGAATATTTACCTGACAGCTGCGATGTGATTAAGCCAGAGGCGATGAGTGCCCTGTAGCTAGAGCAACTCCAGCCGGAACCTGGTAGCCCCTTGTCACATCCCTGTGACTTCTCATTGCTTATTTTATAGCCTGGTGAAAATGCCGGAGTGTTGGTCCTCAGGCCATACTGTAGGACTTCTTTTGGGCACAGCATCTCCCATATTCTGCTTCTCTCGCCCTTGCTCTTCGGGAGGGTGTGTACCCTTCTCTGTGTGTGGTGGCACGCTGCTAAGGCGCCCAGCTCCAGGTGGTGAGTTCAGGAAGCAGGGAGACTGTGCCTGGGCGAGAGGGAGCTTGTGATGAGCTCAAGAGGTCATGGTCACGAGGGAAAGACAGTTAGGGCCCGCAGCTCCTTTGCGGCTTCCAAGGGGCACAAGGACATTGTCATGTGTCCCAGCAAAGACTGTGTTACTCTGTCCCAGTGGGGCATGGGTAAGGCCTGGCTTGCCACTCGGAGGTGCCATTGTTCTTGAAAGTGCCATTCCTTCACGTCCCGTGCTTCCCTTGGGCACGTGACACCTCTGCATGATTACAGAACCCTCTGGAACATTCTCCTGAGGCAGGTAGCAGGCAAAGCCGCCTGACCTCTGGGCTGAGGGAGGTCTCTAGGATCCATTTACCATGGTCAGCTGTGCAGTTCCTACCCCACAAGCTACCTTGTCCTTGGGGTAAGTCAAGAGCCTCAGGGGTGGGGGGCACTGGTTCTGGATGGCTGGCTGTGCCCGTTTCAGACGGCCTCTTTCATGAGAGGGACTCTTAGGCAAGCCGATCTCTAAGAGATCAGTGCGGAGTGGCTCTGGATGAAGGGTGGTGGTGGGGACCCCTGCCGGGTCCCCCGAATCCCAGGGTTCCCCATCTGTGGCTCAGCACAGAGGTGGAAGGCCTCATCCAGGCCCGGAAGGAGAGTCTGATCATTTCAGTCAGAGCTGATGCTTCCTCTTGACCCGTTGGGAATCCCACGTCTTTAATTAGGGGCCTTGATGAGGGCTTTTTGCAGTGGGCAGTCCTTTTAACCTGGACACGACCCTTTGCTCCTTCCTACTCCACACCGGATGGCTCTGAATCCGGGCCGCCTGGCTTCCTGGCTCTCACGAACGTGCCCATCTTAGTGCCTTTAGGCCAGAGTTGCTATTGGAGGACCTTCAAGTGGTGGCGCTCATTGGCCCGGCCCCTGTGGATGTAGGAGGGGTGGAAATGTGCTTGGGCCGTAACTGGGAGAGGGAAGAAGCACAAGTCTGTAGTCGGGCCCTGCTGTGGAAACTGTCTTCATTTTGGAATCAAATACTTTTCCTTAGTGTGCTGAGCTTTGACTTGTTCTTTCCATAGGACTTGGCAGATGATCCCTGAGGTGAGCAGACATGCAGGCAGGCAGTCTGGGAGGTCGGCCAGGCCGTGTTGCTGGATGGCTGATGAGGCGGGGGCGCGTGCGTTCAGAGCGCAGGTAATGATGTGGGCCAAAGGATGAAGTGAGTGCCCTGGAGACATGCTTGGGGGTCCGCGTTGTAGACTGAGTGCTGGAGGCTTCGGAATCTCCCAGCTCCTCCCCGCTCCCTTCTGGGAGAGGAAGGGAGGAAGTTGAGGCAATCTGTTTCTGTAAAGATTGACAGCCTTGGAAACCCAGTGGTGGTCGCCATGAATCGGAGTTGATCCTACAGCAGTGGGTTTGGTGTTTGGTTTATGCTGTTGTGTGTGAGGAGAGGTTGTAATAGGTGCAGACTGCTGACCCTGAGCATCAGTGATTTTTCTATGAATGTGGTTTCATCTCAGTCTCTCCCCCTAAAAGGAACATCACAGATGCTCACAGGTGTTCATTGGCCGTGAGTCTCTTCTCTGAAGCTTTCTGTTTGGCTGTATGGTGAGAGGAGGAGAGAGGAGGAGAGGTGGGGAAAGGAGAAGAGGCTGAGGGTAGAGGTGGGTGTTCAGAGGGGAAGAGCAGCCTCCCAAGGGACCTGTGGGCCACTCCAGGCCGGCCGTGCCAGGAAGCCCGGGAGCTCGCCACTCAGGAGCTGTGCTTAGTGTGTGCCCACGCCATCCTTTTTACCAGATGGGGGCCACTCTGCTCCCCAGCTCACCACAGAGCCTCCTGCCCCACACCTTCCCTGGCCAGGAGCCCTGCAGTAGTAAAAGGTTCCCCTCCCTGAGCATCTTGGCCAAGCCATCCTGCTGTTGTGTCTTGCAGGATGGGTGAAATCTATGCCCCTGCCTGTGCCTCGAGGACTTCAGCAGGGTCTGAAGACCTCACTTGCTACCCAGTGTACCTCCTCACTGCAGGTAGCTGCTGCTGCTGCCTTCCCCAAGGACTTGCAGGGCCCTGGAATAGCCTGTACCCCACTTGCACCCCAGTTTTCCCATCAGCAAAACCCTTGCTGCATGGTCTCTGGGTGCTTGGTGGCAGGATGATGGTAGAGAAAAGGCCCTCAGAGCCTGGACTCTGACTGCCCCGGCAAGGCTTGATCGTGTGAGTGGGATGGGAGGAAGATCCAACTCTTTGAAGATGCAGAAATGGCATTTTGTTATTGGACCTGGAGCAACCCACCTCTCCTGAGTGGGCTGAAGTAGGAACAGCAGCTGTGGGTTCAGGTAATGGCTAAGAACAGTCTGTGTTTCTTCCCTCTTGGGGCTGCAGGCTGGCAGTTTAGGCAAGCAGTTCTGAACTCGTATGGACCTGCATGCATATTTGGAGGTCAAAGGCAACAGCTGGGGTGATGGCTCTGCTCAGGCAGGTTGACCCTCCCCTGGAATGCTCTCAAGGTGAAGTCGGGGACAAGAGCTTACCCAGAAATGCACAAGTGTGTTTTCCCAGCCCAGGCCATCCAGTGGCAGGAAGGAGAGTGCAGGTGAGAAGCAGGCCTGCAGACCTGCTGCTGGATGGGCGGGGCTCCGGCGATCCACCTGCTGCGCAGCCAGCACTGTCATGTGTGGGGACCACTGTACCCAGCAGTGGCTGGGGCATGGACATGGGTTTGCCTGCTTTGCACAGCCACCCTTAGTTCCCTGATGTTGCTGTAACACACATACCACAGGTGTGTGGCTTAAAAGCACTCAGAGATCTGGAGGCTGCAAGTCTAGATCAGAGCCTCAGCTGTGCCCACGTCTTCCTTGTCAGTATCCCCGGGCAGTCCTTGGTTCCCTGGCCTGTAGAGAGTCCCACATGGTGTCGGTGTCCCCGCCCTGTGTGCATCTGTCTGTTCTGGCCTATGTGTGAATCAGAAGTGATTAGGCTTACACCCCCCACACACTGGTCTGACTTCATTAACATAACAGAACAAATGCCCCATTTATAAACAAGATTACATCCACAGTTCAGGGTCCAGCAATTCAGCACATATTTTAGGCCGACCCAGTTCAGTCCATAACAAACTCTCTGAGGAAAGTGCAGGTCCTGCCATTTGATGGTCAGGAACATTGAGAATACTGAGATGCGCAGAAGTTCAAAGATGGGGAGAGGGCATATTCTCTACCCTGAGGTCTGCTGTGGGGGTCAGATGGATGGGACACAGGAAGTGCTTATGTTACCACGGCCTGGCACACAGTAGGTGCTTAGTCAGTGCTCATGGCCCCTGGCCTGGGAGCCTGAGGCTTAGGGGTCTGTGTGGCCATGCTCATCGCTGCAGCCCAGGGCCCAACGCAGCATCCAGGACTCGGTGCGTAGCTGTTGACTGAGTGAGTGTTCACACACCCTGTTGTGGAAAGGCAACACCCCAAGGTGAGACACATTAGTCACTTATTAACTGTGGGGCCTTTCTTTGGCTTGGGGTCTGGAGACATGGTGTCTCTGTAAGGTCTCTCTCAAAGATCCCCAGTTTCATCGCTACCACATCAGTTTTGCCTGTTTACGTGTCCTGGGACTCTGGGGCTGTTCCGTGGCCATTTTTTTTCTACTCTATTAGGATGCCTACAGTCATGCACACAAACATAGTGTCTGTCCCCCACTGTCACTGGCCCTGTCTGCTCTCTCCACTTGTGTGATGGCTGGCCCTTGACCTGCAGGGCGTTAAAGCGGTGGCTCTTCCACGGACTGATCCAGCTTTCCTGTGCTGCTGTTCATGCATCTGCTTCATGGGTCTTGGCATCCATTCACAGTTCATTCAAGTCCGTGCCTCTGAGGAAGTTCAGAGACCCCAAGGGCTTGGAAGGTTGGTGCTGGCTCAATCAAAATGGTGGCTCACAAGTTTGGGACTTCCTCTGTGCCGGGGACTGTGCTGGCTCTCGGTCAACAATATTGACTATGACAGGACTCATATTGAATATTGAATATTCTGCCCTGCCCTCCTAAAGTTTGTATTCTAGTGGCCTAGGACAGACGAAAATTCAGTAAAAAGATGAATAAAAGGACAGCAACAAGGAGATGAAAGAGGGAAAGCAAAGGGACACCTGCTTCAGGTCAGGAGGATCGAAGCAGCGTTTGCCATACAAGGGGTAGCAGGACGGGGGACTTTGGGGTGGAGGCAGCAGAAGTCCTGTGGAAGAGAATATCCCGGCACATCACGGAACTGAGAGGAAACCCAGTGTGGCTTGGTGATACTGAACAAGGGAGACTGGTGGGTCAGAGACTTGGAGGGGTGGGTGTGGTGGACCAAGCAGGAGAGAAGCAACCAAAGGACTGTAAGGAGGCAGCGATGCAGTTCATGTGATTCTGTGAGAAGACCACTTGCCTGTGCGGGGACACGCTCATGTTTTGTGGGGCCCAAGCCTGTATAATTTGGGCTACCCTCTTTAAGAACTGGAGTACGAATGGACAAGGAGAAGACTGCAGAGCCCTGCCTACAGCCTTGGAGCAGGGTCCATGCGACCATGGGCCAGAGTGTCATCACCATGAGTCCCCTTGATGCTGTGACTTAAGGGGGCAGGAATTAACGCAGGAAGACTTATTAGATGCCTGCTGCCGCTGTCCAGAGAGGAGAGGGGGGGACCCAGCCTCGATGGGGCCCATGAGGAACTGGCCACACTCAGACAGGTCTTGGAAATAGAGTCTAAAAGTTTTGCTTGAGGCTTCGGTGTGGATGATGAGGAAATGGAAGAATTGAGGCTGCCGTCACGCCAGTCATCTCATTTAGTCCTCACAGTAAGCCTACCAGGTACGAATTATCTAAATTCGAGAAGTCAAGAAACTGAAACTCACAGAGGTCACAGGACTAGTTAGTGTTGGGGCACAGGTCTGAATCCTGGGACCACCATACCTACTGCATCCTTTTCATCCAGGCCCTTTCAGGACGCACCCTGTATTGGGATCTAGTAAAGTTCTGTTGAATAAATTTCACAATAAAGGCAGAAAAGTGGGAGGGTCAAGTGCAAGGGCTCCAGGGATAGAAGAGGTCTAGCCTCTGTTTTCTTGTCATTAAAACAGAGATAATGACCATTCCTGCACTGCAGCGTCACGGAGACAACTGAACGAGGTGTGCTGACACAAGGCCTAGCATAGTACTCCTTCCAGCTATGGCTGTTTTTAGTCTCTGTATCTTTGGAGGAAGGAAATAGAAGAAATGCCATCTAGTTAATATAGGCTAAAACTCGAGGTGCATTTGCAGGTTCAAAGAAAAGGTGTGGGATGCAGAAGGCTAGCTGTCTGCAAGATGACCCGGGCAGCCCTTGGGGTCTCAAGACTCCGTGCCCACACACCTCTCTTTGGGCCGCACTCTACCTGGCACCGTCCCCGGACAGAGCCTCTCAGAGCTGGTGCTTCCTGTCTTTATTGAATGCAAATATCCGGGTTTGCTAAGGGGAGGAACACCACGTCCACACAGAATGCAAGGCGCTCAGGTGATTTATGAGCCCGTTTCTCTACAAATGGCTTCTCATCCCTTGTGAGGATGATTTTTCTAAGTTTAAGGGGGAATTTTAAGCATGTGGAATTCAAAATTACTTTGAAAACTTTTCCCCTTTCAAGTCATTGCAGAAAGACTAGACGCCTTCAGATGTCTGCATCTGTCAGGCAGCTGGAGCTCCGCTTCCAGCTCTGGCTTTGTGCACCTGCCATCTCTCTGTCTCCGTGAAGCCTTTTCTTGATGATCGAGAGGTGTCGACGAGCACAAGGCAAGTGTTGATGAGCACGAGGTCAGGTCTTGGGCGGGGCTGCTGCAGTGCTGGACTGCATCCAGATGTCTCCCCTTCATTAGAATGTGCCCCTCAGTTACTGCTTATTGGGAATCTTTGCCGGAGGGAGTCTGCCTCTGCTGCCTGGTAGATAGGCTGAGCTGGGCTTCTTGTTCCCTTGCCAAAAAGATGGAATTAGCATTTAAGAAGCTGTCGTCATAAAAGTTTTCACTTTTCACAATTAATGCAGGGAGAGGTCAATGATGTAAATTAATGCTGCAGAAATCAGCCTTCATCACTCATGAGCAGTTAGGGACTGAAATGCCACAGCGCTGCCTCTGCCTTCAAATCCCGATGAAGATATAATTGCAAGGAACACCGGCTTGTGTTTGGAATCTTAATTTCTGTGCTGGCAGTGTCTCAGAGAGTCCTGTGTAGACCCCAGCTTCTTACAGGAGGGCCATTCAGAGGTCTCCACAGAGGACAGCATGTGCCGTGGGCCACAGCCAAGTGGCAAACAGCAAGGCCTGTCCCTGCCCAGTGGTGGGGGTGGAGGTGAGGCCACAGAAGTGGATTGGTGTTTGCAAGGAGCAGCCCAGAGCCCAGCCTCCTTCATCATGAAGGTCCTCCTGATTTTAGAGAAGCTTCAGGGTCTGGGCAATGTTGCGTGACCAAGAGGATGCCCAGGTTGAAGTGGTGACTGCCAAGTGCTCAGAACCATCCACTCGGCAAAACCAGCCCCAAGTTATTTATCGAGACGTTCTAGGTGCTGAGAGGCAGTGAGCTCATTTTAGAGTCTGACTTCTACCAGGCCCCTTCTCTGGACACCACTCTGTGCTCCAAGTGGTGGTGGAAACTTAAGTGGAGGCCACATGGAAGTCCTGGAACTCTCCAGAAATAAAGAGTCCATGAACTAGTGATAAGCAGAGTGTCCTTTCACCCACCTGTCCACCAATTCAGTCCTATCCTCTGCATTCATCCATAGATCCAAGAGGACTTGAAGCACTTATTGATGAAGATTGTAGACTACACCTCAAATAAAGAGAACAAAACTCCTCCCAACTGGACCAACAAGCTACATCACGATAAATGGAGAAAAGATGGAAGTTGTCAAGGATTTCATTTTACTTGGATCCACAATCAACATTCATGGAAGCAGCAGTCAAGAAATCCAACGACATACTGCACTGGGCAAATCTGCTACAAAAGATCTCTTCAAAGTGTTAAAGAACAAAGACATCACTGTGAAAACTAAGGTGGGCCTGACCCAAGCCTTGGTATTTTCAGTACCCGCATATGCACGTGAAAGCTCAACAGTGAATAAGGAAGACTGAAGAAGAATCGATGCATGTGAACTATGGTGTTGACGAAGAATATTGCAGGTGCCATGGACTGACAGAAGAACAAACAAATCTGTCTTGGAAGAAGTACAGCTGGAATGCTTCTTAGAAGTAAGGATGGCAAGACTTCGACTCTCGTACTTTGGTCATGTTACCAAGAGGGACCCGTCCCTGGAGAAGAATGTCATGCTTGGTAAAGTAGAAGGTCAGTGAGAAATAGGAAGACCCTCAACAAGACCACATAGTGGGTGGGTTCACATGTAGCAACGACTGTGAGGATGGTGCTGGCCTGGGCAGTGTTTTGTCCTGTTGTGTATGAGGTTGCTGTGGGTCGAAACCAACTTGATGGCACCTAACAACAACCACAGCATCAAACCAACACATCAATCCAAAGATGTGCCAACTTTGAGACAAGCCCTGAAGAAACATAAATGGATAAGACCACAGGCTTTGGCATTTTGAATTTACTAAATGGATGATTAGAGAGCCCAAGAATGCTAAGGATCTTTATTGATCTCCCCATCCTATTTGAGTCATAAGTGAACTGAGTCACAGATGTGTGACCCAGCCAGGTTGGGCTAGAATCCAGGCCTCATGATCACCATTTGAAGACGTTTTCATGGCACCACCCCGAGGGACTCAGGTTCGTGATGAGAACAAATATGTGCACTTAAGAGTGGGTAGAAGCATTCCTCCAAGAGACATTGGTGTTTTCTATGAAATGAACAACTGGGCCTAATACTCAGAGAAAATCAGCCAAGGATGTTGAGAAATAAACCAGATACTCACCCAGGCATGCAGACAATCTGCCCAGCAGCTGAGGTCTCTGTTCTCTTTCCTGGGGCTGTCAGGAGAGCTTCGGTCTGTGGGTCCTCTCCCTTTAACTGCCAAAAGGTGGAAAGGGGCTGTAATGGATTCTTCTGTAAGACAGATGGGCCCCTACCCCACACCACACTTCTTCTTCTTTTTTAAAGGTTGGAATATCCGAACCTTCCAACCTGTACCCAGAGACAAGCAAGAGATTTGCTCACCTGCAGGTTTGCCATTGAGGTACCACTCCAGGACGTCAGACCCTATTGTGTTGCTGTTTCATCAGCATAGACCATAATGAGGTTAATTATCCATGAAACATGTTAAGATGGAACTGTTCCTTAGAAATTAAAATAACCAGTTTATCTCCATTACTGAGGAAAACAAAAGGCCACTCCTGTATGGCCAACCTAGTTGCACCAAAGCCTTATTGAAATTTAGCAAGATGGCCTTTGTCATGGCAGCCACTTGTGCTGCTGGTTGGAAATGTCCTTGCAGACAGAGAAGAGTTTGGAAGTTCTGACAACCCAAGGACAGTTACGCTTTCACTTAGAAATCAAGGTTACCTGCTCCCAGTAAGGTGGTTTTAAAGTCAACCCATTTCTTTAATTGCCAGCACCGCCTACCCTGGAAGCCTGCAGCCATCTCACCGATATAGCTCAGTGTATTGATCCCCTGATTCAGTGTTTCTGCTCAAGGCGTATTTTAGCACTTTTAACAGATCAGCACAATGGTTCAAGGATCAATCATTCTTTCTCCCTGCTGATCCATTTTAATTGTGATATCAAAGAAGCAGTAATCCTTTCCTAAGTTGGGAGAACATATCTAAAGCCAGGGTAAGACTGTATTACCATAGTAATGAGCCTTCCACAAGCAATGTGAGGTGGGAAGGGCTCATCACTCCTCACTGACCTCAAACATCAGGCACCCCTGAGCTTAATTGGAGCTGCTGTCCTCAGCGGTGCAGCCCTACAGATTGACCTCTTTCCAGGGTGAGATGGGTTCTGGGAGGCTAATTGTCTCTGTAGGACATTAGAGATGCACGTCACATTAAAGGAGTAATGTCCCTCCAGGACTCACCCGGGCTGAGGGGGATGGACAGGGTAGTTGGGATAATATTCGGCCTTCCGTGACAAATGACCTTCAGTTCAGAGGAAAGTGTGCTGTTGGCCAGAAAGAGAAGGCATTTGAGGCCTTCCCATGTCTTGTGAAGGTATCCAGCATTCCACAGAAGGTCCCCAATCTCAAAATCATCCATGGTAGGAACTCAAAATTGCAGTAAAAATTCTGGTAAGCAGTGTGAAGGAAGGAGACAAACTTGAATTTGAATTCTCAAGGTAATCCCCATGTTTCCCATGCTCTCTTTCATTTTGAGACATTGATACCTTCAGAAGACATAAGAAATCTCAGAGAACATATGAAATCTCCCAGACAAGATCAACCAATTCAAAAACAATGTTCATTCTACATCCTGTTTTGTTGAGTAGCAGCTGGGGTCTAAAATGCTTGTAGGCAGCCATCTAAGATGCCACGATTGGTCTCTCCTCATCTGGAGCAAAGAAGAATGAAGAAAACCAAAGATGCATAGAAACAATTAGTCCAAGGAACTAGTGGACCATGTGAACCTCAGCCTACATGACCTTGAGACCAGAAGAACTAGACGGTGCCTGGCTACCACTGTCAGCCACTGGAAAGGGATCAGTGTAGGAGATCCTGGATAGAGTGGGAGAAAAATGTGGACCAAAACTCAAAATCATAAGAAAGACTGGTGAAACCCCTGAGACTATGGCCCCTAGTCTCCCTTCAGGCCTGGAATTGAACTCACCCCTGTGGCTTCCAGCCAAACAGTAGATAGGCCTATAAGGTGAACATTTCCACCAGGTGGGTACACTCCTTAGAAGGATCAACTATGGGAGATCAGAAGGGTAATAGCTCAGAGGGCAGGAATGCATGGGAAAGAAGGACATAGGGAAAAGGTAGTCACAGGGAGGAAGTGGGAAGAGGGCTGTTAACATTGTGGGAATTGTAATCAGTGTTATGAAACAAAATGTGTATGGAAAATGAATTTGCTTTGTAAACTTTCAACCCGCCCTTCCCCCCACACACAAAAAGAATGTTCACCAGATCTGTCCAACACTGCTTCCTGCATACACCTGCCCTCTGAATCTCTATTTCTCAGGATGCGTTGGACCCTTCTAGGAGTGAGAAGGGTGACAGAGGGAGCATACCCTGAAATGACAGTCTCTTTTGGGTCATGTTTCCCAAAGGATGTTCCATTGGACACTAGTTAAGCAGGATGCTGGATACTTGTTATATTTTATAAAGTATCCCTTGGTGAAATTAGTTCAGAAACACTGAACTGGACTATTTGCTTTACCAAGGGACCTCTTAGAATCCTAGATACACTAATGGTCATATTTGTGCCATATGGAAAACAAAAAATGGACCAAACCAAACTCACTGCTGTCAAGTCAATTTTGACGCATAGCAACCCTTCCTTGGCTTTCTGAGGCGGTATCACTACAGAAGTAGATTGTCCAACCTTCCTTCTGAGGAGTGGCTGGTGGGTTTGAACCAGCAGCCTTCTCCTTAGCAATCAAATGCCTTAGGAACTACTCCACCCCAGTTTTATTATTTTTTAATAGTCCTCCAGTGTCTAGCACTTGTAAAGCACCCACATACTTGATGAGTTGACCTGCAAAGTTTCTCATCTCTTGTATTATGCAGGAAACCAAAAGGTGCAGTGATGGAGTTATTCATTCAGCAACTAGTTATTAAGTGGAGCTCCGGTAGCATAGTGCCTAAGGCATTTGACTGCTAACCGGAAGGTTGGCAGTTCAAACCCACCAGCCACTTCTCGGAAGGAAGATTGGGCAATCTACTTCGGTAGTTATAATGCCTCGGAAACCCAAGGAGGGATTGCTATGAGTCTGGTTCGACTCGATTGCACATAACAACAACATGTTCTAGAGGATTAGGCATTTGGCTGCTAACCAAAAGATCAGCAGTTTAAACCCACCAGCCACTTCACAGAGGGAATATGGGGCGATCTACTTCCATAAAGATTTATAGCCTTGGAAACCCAATGGGGGTCGCTATGAGTTGGAATCGACTCAATGGCAGTGAGTTTGTTTTTTTGTTTTTTGAGTATGTTCTAGAAGTTGTTCTAGGGGCTGGGACTCTAGCTGTGAACAATCAAAGACCCTGCCCTCATGAAGCCCCCATTCTACTTGGGGAGATACACAAGATAAAAAATGTCAGAGGGTGGTCATCTCTGTGAAGGGAAATTAGGTAAAGTGAAGGAGTGGAGAGGGATCATGGAGCACTGCCTTGCATAGTGGTTGGAGAAGGCCTCTGGGATCGAGGGGTATTTGAGAGTCCTGAATGAAGGGAGGAAGCAAGGTATGAGGAAATGTGGGGAAGGAAGAGGCAGAACCCTGAGGCCAGGACATGAGCAGAGTGAGAACAGCAAGGAGACCTGTATGACCAGAGCCAGTGAGCAAGGGGGGAGGTAGGAGATAAGGCCAGAGCGGTGGGGCCACATGACCATAGGAAGGTTTTGGCTCGTACTCAGGATTAAGTCAGGAGCCCAGGAATGATTTTGAGCAGAAGAAGCATGTGCTCCAACTTACATTTTAAAAAGATTTCTGTAAGTTCTCAGTAGTCCAGCTGTGAGCCCACCCCCAGTTCCCAGAGCTGCTGATTAGGCAGGGTTGGGGCCTGAGACCTCGGCTGTGTCTCTCCTCTGACTTCTGTGTCTTTGTGGAAGACAACTGCAGGGAGCATTTTGAAATCAAATTATACTGTTAATATTTCATGTGAGGCTTTCCAATATTGCTACTTAATTTGTGGCAATGAGACGAATGTATGAAAGTGTTTGCTTGCACGTGTAAATTCAATAATTTTATGTCAAGTAGTTGTCTGAAGGGCTGTTGAGGTTCTTTGCATAAAAGGAGTGTGTGCACCTTCCTCCCTGAAGCAGGTGTCTCTGCCAGAGCCAGGGGCTGCAACGGAGAGCTGGGCTGCATCAGTGGCTCTTGCCACCCTGTGAAGAGCCTTGCCACTCCCCAGGCTTTGGGGGCAACGGAGAAGAGGCAGTGAGGGGTCAGGGACATCGAAGCAATTGGGAACGATTTCACAGAGCACGGTTTCTCAGCCCTGCACGTGTGCACCATGGGCCTGCCCGGTCCGTGTTGTGGGCCTGCCTGGTACAGGACGGGGTTCAGCAGCATCACTGCCTCTACCCATTAGATACCAGTAGCCCTCCTGCCCGCCAGTTGTGACAGCCAAAACAGTCTCCAGACATTGGCACGGGTCCCCTGGAGGGCAAGATTTTCCTTGGCAGAGAAGTACTATCATAGAGGATCAAGACTTAGAAACAGTATCAACAGAGAAATTGAGATATTTTGTTTTCCTCCCAGGAGCTCTGGTAGCATTGTGCCTAAAGCACTTGACTGCTAACCAGAAGGTTGGCAGTTCAAACACACCAGCCACTCCTCAGAAGGAAGATGGGGCAATCTACTTCCGTAGTGATACTGCCTCAGAAACTCAAGGAGGGGTCGCTATGAGTTGGGTCCAACTCAATGGCACATAACAACAACAACAACAGGGGAGGAGAAAATAGAGCCCATCAACAGACATGGGTGATAACGAGCAGAAAAGTGGACCTGGGTCTCTTGTCTAAGCTCCATCCGTTGAGTCAGAGGTAGGACATCGAGTTTACATATTTTCATCAATAAATCCTCGATTGCTACCAAGTCCCAGGGAGCATGACAGACACATGGTGGGGCATGGGAGTGAGCGTAGCAGTGAACCAGACCCAGTCCCATCGGACAGTTCTAACTCATGCTGTAAAGTGCTGTGATCTGCGATAGGGAGAAAGTTCTGGTGCTGGGAGGAAGTAGGGGAGCGGCACCCTAGTCAGTCCACAGAGACATGGGTCAGAAGGATGTTCGTTGAGCTGGGATCTGCAGGAACTGGGTATAAACCGACTGTGGGGTGAGGATGCTGTCTGGGTAGTAGAAGTGATACAGAACAGCATGTTCAGAGACAAAGGCGTGAGGTAGAGTGCAGTGCCTTGAAGTTCAGTGTCACTGCGATGAGCAAGATTAGTGTAGCACATAAAGGATTGTGTATCGATGAGTTAAACCTAAGAGGAATTCTCGGTAAAGTTTCCATATTTATACTACATTCATCTCACAGAGTAATTTTTATTATTATCAAGAATGACTGGAATGTCTTCAGAAAAAACAATCCAGAAGATTGTCAGACTGAAATAACTGAATTAGGGACTGTTATTCATGACAGATGCCACTAAAACTAAATATACCATATGTCATCATTATCATTACAAACAGTCAACGTTTATCAATTCCTTCCATGTGCAAGGCACAGATGGCAACTATGGATGGAGAATGCTTGAAACAAGTATGACTTCACTCATTCAACCGATGTTGATCATGCATGCCACATGCCAGTCTGTTGTGAGTACCACTGAAGATGCAGAGGTGAGTTAACATCCTCTCTGACCTGAAGGAGCACAAGGCTTAATAAAGTACAGATGACTACTGTGCTTATCGTCTCAAGAGGTGTCAAGCAAATTGGTGAGCAAAATGCCAGGACCTTGCTCTATCAGCGCACAAAGAATGACGATGAAGAAGGGAGATGTGACTAGGAACTGCATGGGAAAATATTCCATTTCACTAAAATGCAGAGTAATTCGTAAAGAGTAGGTTGAAACTGAACATTACTGGTGGTCATGTAAACTAGTAAAACCCATTGGGAAGAAAGAGTTAACAGAAGGAAAACAGCCATATACCCTAAGATGGTCACTGCAGTATGCTTGCTACTTGAAGAGAAAGATCGGAAAGAAAAGTTTGGTAGTAAGAAAAAGATCATGTAAATTTGCTAATACACTCAATGAATTATTATATATTCATTTAAAATGGTAGTTAGGAAGATACTGCAATAATCAAAACATACTTATGTTGCTGTGTCAAATTAAAAACCAGTGGCCAGTTATGCATATGAATAAAGACCACCAGATTCATAATCCATTAAATATAATTACATCAAATTAATAATCATTGAGTTAGTTGGGAATAGAGAGAATTCCTTCTTCTGTTTACTGAAATTTAAGTCATGTTTATATGCCTTGTATAAGTTTAAGAAACAAAAACAAATGACTAACAGGGAGTCTTCTTGTCCTCTGTTCTCTTCCCTGATTAGTAAAGAAGTCTCTGGATTTGCTGAATTTTTCTCCCTTCCCCAAATCCTCCAAGAAGGGTCTTCTATTTTTTCTGCCTTTTGGCTTTTGAGATGGAAAATAAAAGAGTAGACTGACATGGAATGGACTGTATTCTTTTCTTTCTTCCTTTTTAATTTTTATGAAAGGTTACAGAGGAAATGCATTTTCCATTCAACAGTTTATACACATTTTGTTTTGTGACATTGGTTACAATCCCCTCAGTGTAGCAGCACTCTCCCCACTTCCTCCCTGGAGTCCTTGTTGCCATTCATCCTTTCCTGCCCCTCCTGGTCTGCTGAGCTTGTTTTTGGGCAGATGCTACCCCTTGTCTCATAACTGATTATGCTGAAGAGGACGTTTCTCCCTGTGTTCTTATTCCCTAGGCTTGTCTTTTGTTGAGCTCAAAGTTGACTCATGGGGGTGAGTTCGGTTCTAGGCTTGAGGGGTGTCTAAGAGCCACAGTCTCAGAGGTCCCACCAGTCTCGATTAGAGTAGTATGTCTGGTCTTTTTTATAATTTTGAATTTTGCTCTACATTTTTTCCTCTCTCTCTGTTCAGGACCTTCTATTGTGATCTGATCAGTGAGGTCAGTAGTGGTAGCTGGGCATCATCTAGTTCTTCTGGTCTCAGGGTAGTGGAGGCTGTGGTTCACATGATCCATTAGTCCTTTGGGCTCATTTGGACTAACTGCTTTATTGAATCTTTAATTTTCTTCACTCTTGTTTGCTCTGATTGGGGAAAGACCAATAGTTGCATCTTAGATGGCCACTCACAATGATTAAAGACCCCAATTGTTGTTCACCAAAGTAGGATATAGAACATTGTCTTTGTGGATTGTGTTATACCAAATGACCTAGATGTCCCCCAAGACTGTGATCCTAATGGATTATATTCTTTTGGCCAAGGCACTGTCCTGGAGTGAATCACATGGGTGCCAATTTGACAATGTAAACTTTTTAATATGGTTTAATTTTTTTATTAATTAAAGCTAAAATGAATGTAGACAGTGTGGGATTGGTACAAAAACAGAGAAATAGACCAGAAAGACTGGAACAGGCAGACTGGAAAGCCTAGGTACAGACACACATATATGTAGTCACCTAATATATGACAAAGGGATCACAGCAATGCAGTGGGGAAAAAATTGTCCTGAATCAGTTGGAAATTTATACAAAAACCAAATTTCAGATGATAGACCTCAAAGTAAAAGGTAAAATAGTAAGCTTTTAGAAGATAATGCAGGGAAAAAAAATTCAGAATTGTGACACTAACCACAAAGGAAAAGATTGTTCAGTTGGATTCTTTTAAAGTTGAGAACTCCTGCTCATGAAAAGACCCCAGGGTTTAATGATGAGACTAGAAAAGCAAGCTACAGAGTGACAGAAGGTAATTGCAATATTGTATCTAACCAAGGCTTTGTGTCTAGTATCCAGAATATATGAAGAATTCTTATAAATCCATAAGAAAAGACAATTCACTTTTTGGAATGGCCAAAAATTGGCACAAGTCCATCACAAAAGAGGATATCCAAAGGCAAAAAAATATACTGAAGGGGGTTCAGTAACCATCAGGAAAACAGATTAAAACTGCAGTGAGGCATCACTCACCAGAATGGCTAAAATCAAGTAGATAATATCAAGTGTTGGTAAGGAGGATTTGGAGCAGTTGAAATGCTCATACATTTCTGTGGGAGTAAGAACTCATGCAACAGCTCTGGAAAACTGTTGAGCAGTTAAGTACAAAAGCTGAATATATGCCTGCTCTATGACTGAGGGATTCAGCCCTTATATATATTACAAACAGGAATACATGCCCATGTCTCCTGGAAGACATAAGCGTGTCCATGGCAGCATTGTTCATAATTGTTGTTGTTAGCTGCTGTCGAGTCGTCTCTCACTCATAGCGACCCTGTGCACAGCAGAACGAAACCCTGCCCGGTCCTGTGCCAGCCTCATGATCTTTGCTATACCTGAGCCCATCACTGTAGCCACTGGGTCTGTCCATCTTGTTGAGGGCCTTCCCCTACTTTTTTGACCCTCCACTTTACCAAGCATGATATCCTTCTCCAGGAAATGCTTCCTTCTGACAACATGACCAAAGTAGGTGAGACAGAGTCTGGCCATTCTTGCTTCCAAGGAGCATTCCAGCTGCACTTCTTCCAGGACAGATTTGTTAAGTCTTTTTAGCAGACCACGGTACTCTTAGCATTCTTCTCCAACACCACAACTCAAAAGCATCAACTTTTCTTTGGTCTTCCTTATTCATTGTCCAGCTCTCACATGCATCATGCATAAGAGGTGATTGAAAATACCATGGCTTGGGTTAGGTTCACCTTTGTCTTTAAGGAGACATCTTTGCTCTTCATCACTTGAAAAAGGTCTTTTGCAGCTGATTTGCCCAATACAGTACATTGTCTGATGTCTTGACTGCTGCTTCCATTGGTGTTGATTGTAGAACCAAGTAATAAGAAATCCTTGACAACTTCAATCTTTTCCCATCCACCGTGAAGCTGTTTATTGGTCCAGTTGTGAGGATTTTTGTTTTCTTTATATTGTGGTGTAATCCATACTGCAGACTGTTGTCTTTACTCTTCATAAGTAAGTGCTCTAAGTCATCCTCACTTTCAGCAAGCAAAATTGTGTCATCTGTGTATCGTAGGTTGTTAATGAGTCTTCCTCCAAACCTGATGCCACGTTCTTCTTCATATAATCCAGCTTCTCAGATCATTTGCTCAGCATACAAGTTGTATAAGTATGGTGAGAGGATACAACTCTGACACATTCCCTTCCTGATTTTAAACCATGCAGTATTCCCTTATTCTGTTCGAATGACAGCCTTCTGATGTATGTACAGGTTCGTCATGAGTACAATTGAGTGTTCTGGAATTCCCAATTATAATAGGCATTAGTAATGAGAAACAACCCAGATGCCCATCGAGAGTAAAATGGATCTATTGTGGCAAAAAATAGCTACTGTCATACAATACAACACAGTATGCACGTTGTTGTTGCCACTGGGTGACGTTGAGTTGATTTTCAACTCATGGCAATCCCATGGGACAGAGTAGAATAGTCTCATAGGGTTTCCTGGGCAGTAGTACTATTTTGTTTTTTATTGGGGTCAATACATACATAACAAAGCATTTGTCATTTTAACATTCTTTGCATGTACAAGTCAGTGACAGCAGTTCTGTTTATCATGTTGTTCAAGCATCACTATTATCCATTTCTAAATCTTTCCATCACCCTTAACAGAAGCTCAGTGTCTCCTAAGCATTGAATCCTCCTTTTCCCCTCCTTCCTACCCTCCGTTGTTGTTTAGTGTCAAAGAGTCAATTGCGAGTCATAGTGACCCCATGTGACATAGTAGAACTGCCACGTAGTGCTTTTTTAGGATTTAATCTTTTTTTTTCCAAGTAATGTTTTATTGTGTTTTTGGTGAAAGTTGAGCAAGTTAGGTTCCCATCTGACAATTTCTACACAGATTGTTCAGTGCCATCAGGGAGTCAACATTCTCTTTAATTGTGTTCTGTCTAGCCTCTAATCTTGATGGGAACAGATCGCGGGTATTTTCTTCCGCAGAGCCTCTGGTGGGATTCAAACCACCAATCTTGCAGTTAGTAGCCGAGTGTGTAACCGTTGCTCCCCCAGGGGTCCATATGGTTAGTGGTGTCCCTGGAAGAGTGCCCAGCTTCCATGTATCAATACCCCTCCAAGGTTCAAACTTTGTGCTGGTTTACTCTTTGAACCTTCTGATGCATTCTGATCAGAGCTCATTATTGCCCAGTTACAGTGATGCTTCAGATCCATCACGTGGTTTCCTCACCGCGCACTCCAGGCACGGCTCTTGTTTTTGCTACTGCTGTTTCTATAGTTGCTGATTTTGTCAACTTTTCTGGTGTTTTAGCTACAATATTGAGGTAATTAGTATTTGTGAACCTATAGCCATAACTTTTTTAGAGAATGTAGTAGTAATTAAAGAAAAAAAGGAGAAAAATTGAAAAAGGCTTCTCAGTTACTGATAATATCGTAATTTGGTGTAGAAAGATTTCATAAGACAGTTTTCTTACTAGGATTCATATAATCTAAGAAATATTTCATTTAAATAATTTACACCCATACTTACCACATATTATTCTGATTAAAACTGATAATAAACATTACTAAGGATTCTGTATAGGAGCTCTGGTAGCATAGTGCCTAAGGCACTTGACTGCTAACCAGACGGCTGGCGGTTCAAACCCACCAGCCACTCCTTGGAAGGAAGGTTGGGCAATCCTACTTCCGTAGTGATACTGCCTCGGAAACCCAAGGCGGGGTCGCTATGAGTCAGGGCCGACTCGACGGCACATAACAACAACAACAACAACAAGGACTCTGTATGGTGTGGTATGGGAGGAGACCCATGGGGGTGGGGGGTGTGACACCATGAATCACCACACTGGGTGACAGCAGCCCTAGTGATGCCACTATGTATAGTATGCAGAGCTGTACTTTAGCAAACTAAACTGGATGCAAAGGGGCATAGACTGTATGCTTCATCTTGCAGAGTTTGAAACAGACAAAATGCAGGGCTGGTGACTGAAGGCGGCATGGTGGCCTTGGAGGTGCGGAGTGAAAAGAAGGCAGAGGAGGCTCCGAACTGCTTTTGATCAGTGGAGCATGCCCAGAAGTGTTCACTTTGTAAGTGAACTTGTTCACCAAGGTCTACACTCGTACTTTGTTGCTTTCTGTGTCTGTGATACTTAGTGAACAGGAGCTGAGGTGGTTTGATTTACAGAAGTAATGACTGGGAATGCTTGCTTATGATCTTTAAGCAAATATAGCATTTTATTAAAAATAAGGAAAGAGAACTCTGGCTTACATCCAGGTAAGGGGCAGAGTGAACAAGTACCAACGGAAGCAGTAGAGAATGTGGCTGGGAAGGAAAAAGGATGTCGGGAGAATAAGGGTGGTTCCGACCCAGCAGTCTGTAGGGGTGGGGGAGTCTCCATCCCAGGCATTTTCTGTAAGAAAGTTGACCTCTTCACAGCGCTAATGGCTTGGAGTCTCCATGACAATGACAGAGACAAACCAAATCCAACCCATTGCCTTGGAGTCCATTCCATTCTGACTAATTAGGAACCCTACAGCACAGAATAGAACTGTCCCAAGGCTGTCATCTTTATGGGAGCAGACTACCATGTCTTTCCACCTTGGAGCACCTGGTGGGCTGAAACCACTGCCCTTTCTGTTAGCAGATGACACTTAACTACTGTGCCACCAAACAAACAAACAAAACCAAATTTACTGCCGTCGAGTCGAATCTGACTCATAGCAACCCTTCCTTGGGTTTCCAAGGCAGTATCACTATGGAAGTAGATTGCCCCATCTTCCTTCCAAGGAGTAGCTGGTGGGTTTGAACTGCCAGCCTTCTGGTTAGCAGTCAAGTGCCTTAAGCACTATGCCATCAGAGCTCCTACTATGTCACTAGGGCTCCTTAATTTCGGGGGAGAGGGAGGCAGAACCAGATAAAATAACATTTTTCATTGATTCTGAGGTGCACATTTTGTACTGTTTTAACATGTCTGCAATCAAGCTGCATCACACAGCCCACAGCACTTCCTAATGAATGGTAGTAGCTTTCTTTTTCAGGTCTAGAAAATAATGGTGCAGCAGTGAAAGATTGAAAGGCACCTTCAATTTGATGAAATATGGTAATAAAACCCCATCTAGCTTCCAGATGCCCATGTGAGCCTCACAGTGAGGGAGGGTTGTTCCCTTAGGGAAGTATTTTCTATTCCTCCTGAGGGTTGTTCCACAAGAGGGTCAGAAGGGCCTCGTCCATTATGAACACTCAATAAATATTAAGCATCAGCCATGGCCCACAGCCAGCTCTGAATGAAAATTGGCATACGTTAACATTTATTACCCATGCATTTTGTGACTGATGATCTCTTTCTCTCTGACTGTATAATCCATGCAGATACCATGGCAGGACAGAGGGAGAGCTCATGGTAGATGCTTTTGGGGAAGGAAGCAGAGTTTACCTTGACCTTTGCTGTGAACAATTAGATGGGAGAGCAGGGCAGTTTGGCAGACAGAGGCAGACAGAGAGGAGCTCAGGGTCCTGACATTAGTGCTCCTTGCCCTAGCCAAGACCTCGGAAGCCATTCTAGCAAATGAGGTTCCGTGTTGGGGAACGCCTCTCCTGCATGAGTCTGCCTGCATACCCCAAGACTGATTATCCATCGGTGATATATGCACTTACTAACAAGGTTGGCTCTGGACTGGAGGAGCCCCAGACCCCACGAGGTGATGGCTCAACCCTGTGGTTTGTCAGAATCCAGTCTAGTCATAATGTGTGCAGAGGTACAGTATCTCTGTGCAGGTATTCAGGTCAGTGGTGGGGTCTTTCTGAGGGACACAGGACATGGTGGAGTGCTCATTCTTCCAAATCTGCCAGTAGAACATTGTCTTCATGGCACTCCGAGAAAAGGACTGCAGGTCAAATACTGGTCTTATGATTGTCCCTGGTCACGTATGAAATAGGACAAACACCCTCAATTTTCTCATTTGGGGTGGGGTGTCGATGGATAGAAGTCTGTGGAAGCTAAAGAGGGCAGCAGATGTAGAGAAACTGGTAATGTTCATGGCTAATGCATTTTTATTAAAATGTAATTTATTTTTGTTGAGAATATATCCAGCAGAACATAGACCAGTTCAGCAGTTCTGCACGGCCAATTTAGTGATGTTGGTTCCATTCTCTGGAGTTGTGCATCCATTCTCACCTTCCTTTTCTGAGTTGTGGGCACAATAATTTTTACCTCTGTAAGGGTTATCAGACAAGAGGACATTTATCTGGGTAGAATTAATTCAGTTTGGTTTCCTAACAGCAGTTGTGTCTGACAGATTTTAGTAAAAACAGACCAGGGATTTAAGTCTCTCGTTGTCTTTCAAGTTTGATTAAATAGCTCTGGTAGAAGTGGGGAAGCGGGAGGGGGAAGCAAAAGGCCAGGTCGCATGTAAATGTTGTAGGTCCTGCTTTGCCAGGACACTGAGGGTCACAGAATCACAGAGGGTACACTTGCTGTTATTTGTCTTTCTACTTGAGATTCAGTTAAGATGGGACAAGGTAAGAGCAAGGATCAAAAGGTTTTGCTCTTCAAGTGTCATGAGTTGCCATAAGCTTGGCTTGGATTATAAATGGCCATTAATTAAGGAGATGGATTGTGTAGACCAAAGAGATGAGGCTCAAATACCCAAAAGCCCTGGTGGTCATTTGAAGCATATTTCTAATGAATCAAAGTGCTGAGCAGAGGATAGAAATCGTGGAGGAGGCATTGGCCTGGACTGAGACCTACCTGAAAGATGGGATAACTGGTCTCCTCATCTACATCCCAGTGTCCACCTCCACCCCCGGGTGTCATCCTCGACCTACAGTCATGGGAAGAGCTGGGGGTGGTTTGGATTTGATTGCTCAGCTTTAGGATTGAGTGGAAGGTCCCACCAGGCTTATGGGCATCATAACCCTTCCTTTAACCCTGAGAACACTGGGCAAAGGCTAGCTTTGTCGCTTCCTATTTGTCTTGACCTTGGAACATTCTTTGGAGGTGCTTACCATGATTTATGACTGTATTTATTCACTTTTTGTGACAGGACACCTTGATCCCTGTTCCATTCTGGTGACCTTGAAGGAGTCATTTAACTTCTCTGTAAAACAGGGATAATAAGCCTTACCTCTTTAGTGGGTAGAATGGCAGGAGCTCAGGGCAGTCACCTCCAAAATCTCACTCCGCTTTCTCTCTGTCTGTCAAAGCCTTCAACTTGCACCCATTTTTGAACCAGGTTCACATCCACATTGAATTTCTGTGATATCCAGCTTCTGCTTTTGGGACCCACAGCACAAAGAGCTTAAGTGTGTTATGGGAACATTCCTACATTATGAAGAATAGAATATATGCCCTTAAGGAAGGAAAACACCACCAGTTCTGAACTCGTGGTCTTCCAGCTGTCTTTGGAAGGTGCACAGGACTGGGCCGTCTGTCTGCATGTAGCAGTGGTGGGTGTCAGGCCGTCACAATTAGCCACCATTCACCAGTTATGGCATTTTCCGTTCAGATGTAAATCACTGAGAACCCTGGTTCATGCATAAACTAGAGGCTCATATCCAATCTTTGTTTGGAGGTCATACACTTGGGGATTTGATTTATCCTGATTGAGAAGCTACTGGAAGCCTCTTTAAAATAAGAGCTGGCAAGAGCTAGTTTATCTACAGTGATTTAAAGGGAGGAAAAGTGCTCAGTGGAGAACTTGGCTTTTAAGTTGCTGGATATATTTTTTCAGATTTGAATTGGTAATTTCAAACCTTTGTATGAGGAGATTGAAATGTTCATCTGTAGCTTTGGTCCTTGGAAATAATTTAGCTCATGACATAGTACAGTATTTTAACTTTAACGATAAAATTGATGCCCACTGATGTCATATATACAAATAGTAAAGGATGCTTACCTCCCTTTCAAGGTATAAATGAATATACTCTTAGAATATTAATATGAATAATCAAAGATGTATGAAATTCAGCATTTTGTATGCCTCACAGATTCTGGCCCCCAGAATTCAAGGCCACCTGTGCTTTGGAAGGTAACACACTATTGAAGTAGCAGTTTTATTTCGCATATTAACTCCCTGGTTGGCATTTCTAAGATGCTGGAAGCTGAAAGTGGTAATTGACTGCTAATTATTAATAGCTCATATATAGCAAATTCTTTCTTTAGAAATGAGTGCATGTTGGCAGTCCTACTCAGATGAGTTTTCAAAAAGAGATCATTTTTGATATTTAATATTTCTTACCTCAGACATTGGTAGTTGGACTCTGAGAAGTAAGAAGCTTACATTTAGTTCAGCTTATTGGAGAACACACTAGCCTACCTGAGAGGGGTTGAGGTCTAACTTGTTGTATGTCTGCCTCAGAACATGTTCCTTATCCCTCTTCTCTGCCACCCCAAGGATCCTGAGCCTCTTTGGATAGTTAGTACAATGAACCATGTAAGACACTGGTGATGGCATCAGTTAGTGAGTAGTCTGGAAACAAAGCCACTCCGATTAATGTCTGTCACAGGTGAGGATTTGCAGTGCCTTTTCTTTTAGAATATCTTGCCTTTACCTTTTCTCCCTAGAGCTGCCCAATAGAACTTCCTACACTGATGGAAATATGCTATATCTGTGCTGTCCAACATGTAGCTATTAACACAGTCACTATACCAAGAAGAATTAGTCAACGTTCAGCCATTTCAGGAGGTAGTTTATGATCAAGGTGTTATTGAGGGAATGAGTCCAAGCTGCACTGCCGGCATTGGTTAAATACAAGATTCCAGGGATTATGGAATACCCATTGAGATGTTTCAATGAATGGATGCAACGCTGGAAGCCTTCACATGTTTATGCCAAGAAATATGGAAGATGGCTGTGTGGCCAACTGACTGGAAGAGACCCATATTTGAAGGAATTCCAAAGAAAGGTGATCAAACAGAATGCAGAAACTATTGAACAATATCATTAATAGCATGTGCAAGTAAACTGTTGCTGAAAATAATGAAAAAATGGGTGTAGCAGTACATTGATAGGGAACTGCCAGAAATTCAAGCTGGAGTCAGAAGACGATGTGAAATGAGGGATATCATTGCTGATTTCAGATGGATCTTGGTTGAAAGCAAAGAATACCAGAAAGATGCTTACCTGTGTTTATTGACTATGCAAAGACATTTGACTATGTGGATCATAACAAATTACGGGTAACATTGCAAAGAATGGAAATTCCAGAATCTTAATTGTGCTCATGAGGAACCTATACATAGAACAAGAGGCAGGTGTTTGAACAGAACAAGGGGATACTGCCTGCTTAAAAATTAGGAAAAAATGTGCATCAGTGCTGTATCCTTTCACTATGATTATTCAGTCTGTATGCTGAGCAGACCATTGGAGAAGCTGGACTCTATATGAAGAAGAATGCAGCATCAGGACTGGAAGAAGATGGCAAGACCTTGCTTGCTGAAAGTGAAGACCTGAAGCACTTCCTGATGAAGATCAAAGACTACAGCCTTCGGATATAGATCATACCTCAACATAAAGAAAAGAAAAATCCTCACAACTGGACCAATAAGCAACATTGCGATAAATGGAGAAAAGGTTGAAATTGTCAAGGATTTCAGTTTCCTTGGATCCATAATCAGCAGCCATGGAAGAAGCAGTCAAGAAGTCAAACAACGTATTGCATTGGGCACATCTGCTGCAAAAGACCACTTTAAAGTGTTAAAGAGCAAAAATATCGCTTTAAAGACTAAGATGTGCCTGACCCAAGCCTTGGTATTTATAGTAGCCTCATATGCATGTGAAAGCTGGTCAGTGAATAAGGAAGACACAGGAAGAAGTGATGTATTTGAAATGTGGTGCTGGCAAAGAATACTGAAAATACTATGGACTACCAGAAGATCTGTCTCAGAAGAATTGCAGCTAGAATGCTTCTTAGAAGCAAGAATGACCAGGCTTCGTTGCTCCTACTTATCAGAAGGGCCCAGTCCCTAGAGGTTCTCACGCTTGGTAAGGTTTTGGTTAAAGTAGAAGGTCAGTGAAAAACGGGAAGACTGTCAACGAGATGGACTGACACGGTGGCTGTGACGACGGGCTGAGCTACACCAGGGGCTGTGAGGATGGCACAGGACTGAGCAGCGTCTCGTTCTGTTGCACATGGGGTCGCTCTGAGTCGGAACTGACTCAGTAGCAACTGAGGACAACCACCACCACTTGTGGCTCCCGAGGACTTGAAATGGGATTAGTGTGACTCTGACTATTTAATTTCATTTTTAATTTTCTTAAGTTTTAATAGCCACATATAGTTAGTGGTCAGTGGGTTGGACAGGATAACTCTGGAGCAGGTAGAGTTCAGGCCACGTTGGAATTTGTTTGAACTCTCAGTTCACTGCTTGGGGCTACATTTACTCTGTGCCCTTGGGGTTC
Organism: Orycteropus afer afer; assembly: GCF_000298275.1. Classification (NCBI taxonomy): domain Eukaryota; kingdom Metazoa; phylum Chordata; class Mammalia; order Tubulidentata; family Orycteropodidae; genus Orycteropus; species Orycteropus afer. Next base: position 6,613,771 of record NW_006921625.1, read on the forward strand.
AGATAGCACTCCCAAGATGCAGTGAAGCTTAAACATATGCTTACTTAAGGGGAGAGTCCAGACCATTGACTGAAGCTTCTTTCCACAGAATCGTTTTTTTTTTTTTTTTTTCTGGGAGTTTTTATGAAAGAGATAGCACTATAATAATAATAATAATAATAATAAAGGTAGTAACAGATATTGGTGAGAATGTGGAGGAACTGGAACCCTCGTACAGTGCTGGTGGGAGTGCAGAATAGTACAGTCTGCACCACACTCTGGCAGTTCCTCAAAAGGTTCAACCTAGGGTTACTATTTGACCCAGCAATTCCACTTCAAAATATATAACTAAGAAAAACAAAAAAGGGTGTCCACATAAACACCTGTACACAAATATTCATAGCAGCATTATTCATCATAGCCAAAAAGTAGAAACAACCGAAATGTCCATCAGCTGGTAAATGGATAGATAATATGTGGTATATGCATACAGTGGAATATTATTTGGCAATAAAAAGGAATGAAGTACTGGTAGATACTGCATCACGGATGAATCTTGAAAACATTATGCTGGGTGACAGTGGACTGTGTATTATATAATTCCATCTGTACGCAGTGTTCAGAGTAAGGAAGTCTGTGCGGACAGAAAGTAATGAGTGACTTCCAGGAGCTGGGAGTGTTGGTGGGGAGTAAATAGTGTTCTCAAACAGATGTTGGTGATGGTTGTACAACTCTGTGTATACACTAAAAACCACTGAATCGTACCCTTTAAATGGATAAATTCTATCTCAGTCAAGTTGCTATATTAAAAAATACCATAAATAAAGAGACCAGTGTAAAAGAAAGAATGTTTGTAGGGTGCAGCCACCTTGTGCTGTCTTGGTGGACATTTGAGTAGGCCCTTTAGAGGGGAAGCCTCAGGGCCGTTTTGAAGATTGTGGGGATGGAACTTGTGAAAGTGGCAGGACTAAGGTCAGGTGACATCTCTGCTCTGTCCCCAGCGCCCCATCTCCACAGCTGGGGTGGGGAGTGGAGCCCAGGGGAGGCTCTCTAGCCAAGTGTTCACTTCAGCTCTGCTCTCTGCAGACTTGCCATGTGGCTGATTTTCATTTGTAAACTGTGGGTGGGTGAAGGCTTAATTACAGTTACAGATTAAAATAATGACTAGGAAAGGCCAATAATTCCCATTCTAAAGTATTTTGAAGCATTTGATTTAATATATTGACAGAGTTAAAATGGAAAACCATGTATCATCTACTCATGTAGCAAATATTGAGTAAGTCCCTACTGTGTGTCTGGAGTGCTTCTCAATCCTGGAGACTAGCAGTGGCCAGGGCAGATGTCGTCCCTGCTCTGCTCAGGGCTTTGGGTGGGCCTGTGTATGTCCCTCAGTCAGAGGCCTGGCAGGAGACAGAGAACACATTCACATTTGATCATTTTAGGAGCGTTTATGAAAAGGGCCATTCATAAGATGTGGGCAGGGGATGGCATCAGGAGCTGCTTGCAGTACCAGCTGGAGGCGGGGTAACGGGAGGATGTTCAAGACTGGAGGCTGGGAGGAGAGAGTAGGTCTCCTGCAGGAAACAGGCTCAGCCAACCCATAGAGAACCCACAGGAGGGAGCCAGGGGAGTAGACACCCCAACTTCCTCCCTCTCTGTCCTACCCGGGACCCAGATGGAAGCCAGAGGCAAGGGAGCCCTGTCCCTGGGTTGCACAGTCCAGCCTGTGGGAGAGCACAGTGGAGGAGGTGGGAGTGGATCTGGACAGGAGCATGGGAATATGGATTGGGAAGGATGTACCTCCAGTGCAGACACTCAGAGTCTTCAGGGCAGTGGAGGAGCAGCAGACAGCTGATGCATTCTGGTGGAAGGCCCCTGAGAAAGCCCCAGGGAATGTCCCATGTGAGGGGCCCTGAGAGGGTTTCCCAGCAAAGAGGGCAGTTCTAAGGTGGTGTTAAATGGGGGTCTAGTTGTATTGCACCTTTGTTCAAAATCCCCGTGGCTTCACATCTAACTCAGAGTCATGGCAATACCCATAATGCCCAGCAGCATCTGCCCCAGCCCCTCTTGCTCAGATCTGCCCTGGTCTCCATGCCCATGTAAAACCACATGGGCTTTCTGCATGGTCCTTGGCTTGACCCCTCACCTCTTCTGCTCTTGACTCAAAGTGACCTTTGCAGTGAGACTGCCCCTGACCATCCTATTCCAAATTGCAACTCTCATGACACTCCCTACTCCTCTGCCCTCCATAGCACAAATCCCTACCACACATACTTGGAGTTTTACTTATGTCTTTGGCTTGCTGTTTGCCTTCCCTTGGCAGAATGTGAGCACAACTGAGGTCTGGGGGTTTTGTTTATTCTTGTGTCCCCGGCACCTGGAATAGTGCTGGCATTTGGTTGATGCTCAGTGAATCGTTATTGAGTGAACAGTAGAAGGTAACACCCAGTGAGGGCAGCTATGGGCCAGACCCTTGACTAAGTGATGCACATACATTATTTCACTATTACCTGCAATTTACAAACAAGGAAATGCAAACAGGGAGAATGAAATATCTTGCTCAGGGCTATGCAAAGTGGAGTGCCAGATCTCTGAGGTTAATGGTTCTCTGATGTGTGTGGTCAGGACTCCTATACAGCCTTCACAATTACTTTGGACCCAAAGGCTTTTGCTTATGCAGGCTGTATCTGTCTATATTTACTAAATTACAAATTAAGATGGAGAAAAACAGGAAATATTTATTGGTTGATTCATTTAAAAGCATAATAAACCCATTACATATTAACACAAATAGCACATTTTATAAAAATGCCTGTATTTTTCAGACCCAAAAATGTTGAGGTGTCTAGCATTGTTTTCCATTTCTCCGTATCTTGTCAATGTCCAGATTAATAGGACGTACCAGATTCTCATCATGTTTCTGCATGCATTCTGTTGGGATATGTTCCTTGGATTAAAGTATGTAAAGAAAGAATGATACCATACAAATATGTAGTGGAAAAAGAGGACTCTTTTAATAGCCCTTTCAGAGTATTGTGGATATTCTTCTTTGATATTACACCAAAACTTGACAAGTGGTAATTTCTTAGTTGCAATATGGAAACCATACTGGTGAACTTTTTTTCTTAAGATAGATTTTTTTTTTTTTTGGTAATGATAATACGATTTTAACTTTAATGGTATATGCCACTGCCATTGAGTTCATGCTGACTCATAACGATCCCACTGGGTTTCTGAGGCAGTAAATCTTTTTTTTTTGTGTGTGTGTGTGTGTGTGATTTGAGTAAAGATTTACAGAGCAAATTCACTTTCCATATAGCAGTTCACGTATACTTTGTCTTAAGACATTGACCACAGTTTACCACAATGCAACAGCTCCCCTCCCACTTCCTCCCCATAGTTACCTCTTCCCTGTGTCCATCCCTCCATACACTCCTGCCCCCTGAGCTGTCTCCCTGTGCATAAGCAGCCCTTCTT
>NW_006921625.1:6624932-6721120 GCF_000298275.1 Orycteropus afer afer
GAAAATGTTCCATGTGCACTGGAGAAGAATATATATTGTGCTGCTGTTGGGTGAAGTGCTTATAGATGTCTATAAGGCCAAGTTGGTGGATTGTATTGTTTAGCTCTTTGAGGCAGTAAATCTTTATGGAAGTAGATTGTCCTGTCTTCCTTCTATGGAGTGGCTGATGGGTTTAAACTGCCAACCTTCTGGTTAGCAGTCAAGTGCCTCAGGCACTACACCACCAAAGCTCCTTAAGTTAAAATAGATTGGTTGGTCTTACACATTGAATGAACCTTTTATCCATGGATGATTCAGTATCCTGATGCATTGCTGATTTGGAAAATAATGACTCACTAACTAGTTCTTCCACATACTGGCATTTTGACATACAATATACAATTCAGTCTTCAATATCACCACTGTTTCTTCAGAAAAGTCTTTACTTACTGAAAAGCTATCAAGCTTGTGGAGACATAAATAAGTTTTAAAATTTCTAATCTCACTTGAAAGCTCAAATTTTATCATCGACAACTAAGACAGCCAGGTGTTATATTAAAGTGACAGGCTCACTCCATCTATTTTGAGAAAATGTCTGCCAAATACTCAAGTCTGAAAAGCCCATAGTTTGTGAGTCAATAGTTCTTTTAAGTTAAAATGGTATATCATGAACAAAAATGACTGATTCAATTCGCAGCTGCAACAATTGCACAAGTGTTTTTGCTCAAGATGAGCAAACACTATAGCTTACGTGAACTTCCCACTTTGTCACACAGATCTTAAACAGATGGGAACTCGAGGGTAGAGAGATAATGAAATTCATAATTTTTCCTGCTTCATCAGAACATTCTTAACTCTTTTCCTTCCTTCCTTGTTTGTCCGTGGCTTCCTCCCTTCTTTCCTTCTGAAAATGGTAAGAATACAATGATAGTGAAGAAAACAGTATGCATCTAGTATAGTTTGGTTCCATTGCCTTGATTCATGTTCAAGAGCCAGCTGTTTTCCCCGCTGTTGCTTTTGCACCATCAGTACAAATGTCTACTCAGTGAAAAAGGCAAAGAGCATTTGCTAATGCTGTAGAAATAACTGTGGCCATGTGGAAAATGGCTCACACAGTTATAAATACTGGGAAGTCTGAAGTTCCTTGCTCAAACATCAAGCTCAAGGCTTTTCCCAACTCTCGCAGCTGCAGGGACTGACGAGCTCAAGATCGGCAGGCCGTATAACATGCTGCTGACTTTTGTGGATGATGAATCCAAGATCAGCAGGCAAAATGGTGAATTTTTGGCTCATAGAACAGTGGTAGGCAGCATGACCGGACCTAGATCCACAGAAGGTTCCTGAATTGTCCCAGGATGTCTGTTTACATATTAGAAACAGGCCACACTCCTAAGGAAACTCCCTTTCAACTGGTTGGCTGCTCAGTGCATATACATCAGATCTCATCATGGGAATAACCACCTAACAACTGCTTAAACCACTCATAATCATGGTCCAGCCAAGCTGACACACAACCCCAACTATCACAGTAGAGAAACATCTTTTTTTTTGTTTTTTATTTTTGAGTAAGATCTATCTGACATCAGTGATGATATCCCTTGTTCCATGTCCTCCTCTGAATTTGGCTTGGATTTCTGATAGTTCCCTGTCAGTATACTACTGCAACCAATTTTGAATTATCTTCAGCAAAAGTTTACTTGTGTGTGATATTAATGATACTGTTCAATAATTTCCACATGCTGTGGAATCGCATGTCTTTCGAATGGGCACAGATGTGGCTCTCTCTCAGTAGGTTGGCCTGGTAGCTGTCTTCCAGCTTTCTTGGCATAAGCAAGTGAACGCCTGCAACGCTGCATCCATTTGTCGAAACATCTCAGTGGGTATTTGGTCAGTTCCTGGAGTCTTGTTTTTTACCACTTCCTTCAGTGGCTTTTAGACTTCTTCCTTCAATATCTTTGGTTCTTGATCATATGCTGCCTCCTGAAATGTTTGAACGTTGACCAATTTTGTTTGGTAATAGTGACTGTGTATTCCTTCTATCTTTTTTTGATGCTTCCTGGATATTTTGTCCATAGAATCCTTCCGTATCACAAATTAAAGCTTGAATTCTTTCTGTAGTTCTTTCAGCTTGAAGAATACCAAGTGTTTTTTTACCTTTTGATTTTCCAACTACAGTCTTTGCACATTTTGCTATAAAGTTTCCCTTTTAAATCTGTTAAGCTCTTTTATTTCTTCATTTCTTCCATTCACTTTAGCTACCTCTGCTTAAGAGCAAGTTTCAGAGTCTCTTCTGACATCTGTTTTGGTGTTTTCTTCCTTTCCTGTCTTTTTAATAATTTTTTGCTTTCTTCATGTCGAATGCCCTTCCACAACTCATCTGGTCTTCAGTGATTGGTGTTCGAAGTATTTTATCTATTCTTCGGAGGTCTCTAAATTCAGGTGGGATGTACTCAAGGCCATGCTTTGGCTTAGTAGACTTGTTTTAATTTTCTTCTGCTTCAGCTTGAATTTGCATATAAACCATCAATTGATGGTTTGTTCTGTAGTTGGCTTCTGGCCTTGTTCTGATTGATGATATTGAGCTTCTCCATCCTTGCTTTCCATAGATGTAATCAATTTGAGTCTTGTATATTCTGTCTGATGAGTTTGACGTGTGAAGTCAGTGATGATGTTGTGAAAAAGTCTTTGCAGTGAATAAGTAGCTGGTCTTGCAAAATTCTATCATGTAATCTCTGGGTCATTTCTATCACTGAGGCCATATTTTATGACTACCAGTGCTGCTTCTTTCTTTCTAACTTTTGCATTCCAATCACCAGTAATTATGAATGCATCTTGATTGCACATTTGGTCAATTTCAGATGGCAGAAATTGGTTAAAATCTTCAGTTTCATCTTTGGCTTTAGTGCTTGGTATGTAAAGTTGAATGATAGTAGTATTAACTGGTCTTTATTGTGGGAGTATGGATGTTATCTTATCACTGACAGCATTGTACTTCAGGATATTGTTGTTGTTGTTATGTGCCCCCTCCTTGGGTTTCTAAGGCAGTATCACTACGGAAGTAGATTGCCCAACCTTCCTTCTGAGGAGTGGCTGATGGATTTGAACCACAAGCCTTCTGGTTAGCAGTCCAAGTGCCTTAGGTACTACACCACCAAAGCTCTGTACTTCAGGACAGATGATGAAATGTTCTTTTTGATGATGAATGCAATGCCATTCCTCTTCAGTTAGTCTTTCCCAGCATAGTAGTAGATCATGTTGTTGTTGTTGTTGTTATGTGCCGTTGAGTCAAACCCAACTCATAGTGACCCCTCCTTGGGTTTCCAAGGCAGTATCACTACGGAAGTAGAATTGCCCAACCTTCCTTCCGAGGAGTGGCTGGTGGGTTTGAACCACCAGCCGTCTGGTTAGCAGGCAAGTGTCTTAGTCACTATGCTACCATGATTGTCCAATTCAAAATGGTCAATACCAGTCTGTTTCAGATTATTAATGCCTAATAGAGGAGCTCTGGTGGTGCAGTGTGCAAAGCATTTGGCTGCTAATCAAAAGGTCAGCAGTTCAAACCCACCAGTTTTTGCAAGAGAAAGATAAGACAATCTGCTTCCATAAAGATTTATAGCCTTGGAAACCCAGTAGGAGTCGCTATGGGCCAGAATCGACTTGATGGCAGTGATAATGCCTAGGATATTGATCTTTATACATTCCATTTCATTTTTTGACAACTTCCATTTGTCCTAGATTCATACTTTGCACATTCCACATCCCAATTATTAATGGATATTTGCAGCTGTTTCTTCTCATTTCGAGTCATGCTGCATCAGCAAATGGAGATCCTGAAAGCTTTACTCCATCCATGACATTAAGGTTGACTCTACTTTGAGGAGGCAGCTCTTCCCCAGTAGTGTTTGGAAGGCCTGCCAACCTGAGGGGCTCATCTTCTGGCCTTGTATAGTACAGTATCCCACTGATATTCATAACATTTTCCGTGGCCAGTCTTTTCAGAAGTGGACCTGGCCATGTCCTTCTTCCTAGTCTGTCTGATTCTGGAGGCTCTGCTGATACCTATCCCCCATGGGTGACTCTACTGCATTTAAAATACTTGTGGCATAGTTTCCAACATCACAGCAACACACAAGCCACCACAGTACTTCAGACTGACAGACAAGTGGTGGAGCACATTGTTAGAGCTCCTCAAGGTTCTTTGGAAGTGGGACTGCAGCAGGTGCAATGTCTGGACCTTTTTTTGTTCTTAGCAGTGAGTTCACTGATTTTACTTGCCAGAAAGTCAGTGCTGGACAGTCCACTCCAGAATAACCTTCAGAAACACCATGGGTGTCCTGTAGCATTTTCATTCTTATTCAAAGAGATGGAGAGACCAGATATTCAGAGGCCACAACCCATATGAGATGGGCCAATAGACACTAGTAAGAATTGCACATGACCATGGGTGCCATTGTGATGGGCCATGATTACTGTCTTCCCCAACTGTTTTAAAAACCAAAGTCATTTATTACACTGATTATAACTTACAAGAATGATATTCATCTTTTTAATCATTTTGCTTCCCAAAGGACATAATAATCTTTTAATCATGACATCAGTGCTGTTTTGGGTGGGCACGCTCCTGCCTTGAGTGTTGCTTCCCATATGGGCAGAGCTCTTCAGGGTGGTAGGAGACTGTTCCCGACCTGTAACTGGAAATGGCACTGCCTTGGATTTGTAACTCTATGGCTTGAGCTGCTCTTCCATGGGGATGGGGTGGCATCAGTGGCGTCTTCTGAATTCAGATTCAGCATTATTCAATTTAAACCGCATGTTTTAGTGCTTTTTTCTTTGTTTGATGCTTCTGTTTCCTTTTTTTTTTTTTTCCCAAAACCCTTTTTCTTTGTCTCTTTTAGTAGTGCTGTCTTTGGGGAGCCACAGTTCCTGGGTTCCTGCTCTTCTTCCACTTTTGGACTGTTGGGCCCCCCATCCTAATTCTAGTGATTCATGGGGTCTGGCTCTGCTTCCTGAGGCAGGGATCTCATGCCTGGGGGATGGTCAGTGGTCGGCACCCCAATGGGCAAGTGTTGTTAAGGCACCAGCAGGAACCCACAATACCTTGGCTCCTTTCTCCTTGGTTCCAAAGGGTGCTTTAGCTGCTCTCCAGGGCTGAGGGAAGGGACACTCAGCCCATCTTCTCCACTTTCTTGCATGTCTCCCAGGACTTCTCTCATAGGCTGTCCTCACTCAGGGGCCTAAGGGTCCAGAGGTCTTTCACACAGGCTGCCCTCACTCACCCAATGGCCTATTGGTCACTCCCCTAGACTGTCCTGACCCGAGGGCCTTCAGGGCTCTTACACAGGCTGTCACCATCCAGAGGCCCAGGGTTCTCTCAAACAGGCTGTCCCCACTGAGGAGCCCAGAGGTCCCTAAGGGGCAGTTATTCCCGGGAAAGTGGGGCCTCCCAGTGTCGTCTACAGCCAGTCCCCAGAGGGGATCAGAGTCTCATTTTGTGGTGCTGCGGCCCTGCCCACTCCCCACAGGCCCTGTGGCCTGCTGATGCCAGGACAGAGAGGACAGCTGTGCCTCTGAGAAGAGGGGCTTGGGGTTGTGTCAGGGTCGGAAGAGGAGTGTGTCCAGTGCCGTCCCCACCACACCTGCCTTGGGCTTGGCACGCCAGAATTAGATTCTCCTTTGGGAGTGTTTACAGTCATCCATATTCATGACTTCTTGGCCCACATTCTGGCTCTACTTAGAATAAATATGAAGCCATCTTTCAGAGTGAAGGGTATTTTTCCCCTGTCTTAGTTGTAAGGTTAAAAATGGCTGTTAAGTGATTAGCATGATGGAAGACACAAGCCACATCCATCTGAAATTGGGGTCTTTTTAATGTGTGTAATCCATTTTATTATCAAGTGTTTCTTGTAGCCTGTTCCCCCTCTTTTCTGCGTCTCCTGGTCAGTGTCAGATCAAAAGAGCACACTGGAGAGAAATGGCTACATTTTATGCAGGGGCTTCGTGACCAAATCCCAAGATCCATTAATGGAAAAATATGCATACCTCTCGTGCCCTATTAGGAAAATGTGCCTTATCTTACCTGATTAAACTGTCAGCTCTTATTAAAATGGATCCATGTAGCTGAGGACATTTAAGCTTGGTAGAGCTTGTAGGGAAGGGTAGCTAAGTTGTTACCTCAGTAAAATCTGTGTCTATTATCACAACTTCAATCTGTTTGACCCTTAGGAAGTTGAGAGACCTAGTTAAGAAAAAAAAAAAAAGAAAAAACAGTTGTTTTACTCTATGGCTTCTGAGGGAAAAAAAGTCCTAACATTAACTTTGCTGAGGGCCTGGGAAAGGGGGAGTCACCACACCTGCGTTTGCATTGCATTTCTGTATTTTACAGGTTCTCTCTCCTGTCTTGAAGAGCAGAGCTGATCTTCTCCCTGAAGGCTGAGGTCTTTTCACTTAGCAGTGTTCTGTCTTTTCTTTATATATGTAGAGAGAGAGAGAGGCGCGCTCTGGTGGCATAGTGCCGAAGGCTGGCGGTTCAAACCCACCAGCCACTCCTTGGAAGGAAGGTTGGGCAATCTACTTCCATAATGATAATGCTTCGGAAACTCAAGGAGGGGGTCACTATGAGTAGACAATGTTAGTGAGTTTGGTTTGGTTTTGGTTTTATGTATGTATGTGTATGTATGTATGTGTATATGTATATGTGTGTGTATATATATATATACATGGGAGCTCTGTTAGCATAGTGCCTAAGGCACTTGATTGCTAACCAGAAGGCTGGTGGTTCAAATCCACCAGCCACTCCTTGGAAGGAAGATGGGGCAATCTGCTTCCATAGTGATACTGCCTCAGCAACCCAAGGAGGGGTTGCTATGAGTTGGGTCCGACTCAACGGCACATACCAACCAATATACATATATATGTTTGTATCCTTTTTTCCTTCCCTAAAGACCAAGTCTGGGAAGGGAAATGAGGAACCGAGATGGTCACAGAACTCAGGTCAAAAATATGGGATACATTTCCAGAAGGGTTTTCTTTGCTTTGTGAAATATGGTTTAGAAAAAGGCTCCTAGGTACTGCAGAAAGCCTAATGTGTCCTGGCTCAGTGTTTCTTAGGATGGAGGGAGAGTCAGGTACAGGGCTGAGGTACCACCAGGGGAGAGCCAAGAAGGTTAGATGGCTTCTGGGAGTCTGTGTTTCCAGAAGAGGACCCTGGCGAGGTAAGGTGGGAAGAAGGCATTGAGAAGGAGCTGACGCCATGAAGAGGCATGGGTAGGTCCAGTTAGCAGAAGCCCCTTTTCTTTGCAAGCATATTGAACCTCACTTCATCTCACAGTCTCTATATTCATCCTCCCAGGACTAACTTGAGTGTGTTCTCTGAACTTTGAATCCCAGAGGAGGAAAGGCATGAAGCATTCACTGTGTCAGGATTCCTTTGATGGCCTTTTGTCCTTCCCTCACCGTCTCTATAATTCAGCAAAGCCCAACCAACGACCATGGAGTCAATTCCAACTTACAGTGCCCCTAGAGGACAGAGTAGAATGGCCCTGTAGGGCTTCCAAAGAAAAGATTGAATCCAACAGAATGTGGAAATTATCAAACAATATCATTAATGTCATACGCAAGTAAAATTTTGCTGAAGATAATTCAAAAACAGTTGTAGCAGTATATTGACAGGGAACTGCCAAAAATGCAAGCTGGATTCAGAAGGGGACATGGAAAGAAGAATAGCATTGCTGATGACAGATAAATCTTGGCTCAAAGCAAAGAATACCAGAAAGATGTTTACCTGTGTTTTATTGACTATGGAAAGCATTCAACTGTATGGATCATAACAAATTATGGATAACATTGAGAGGCATGGACACTTAATTGTGCTCATGAGGAACTTGTACATAGACCAAGAGGCTGTCATTTGAACAGAACAAGGGAATACTGCATGGTTTACAATCAGGAAGGGAGTGCATCAGGGTTGTATCCTTTTACCATACTTATTCAATCTGTATACTGAGTAAATATTCCAAGAAGCTGGACTATATGAAGAAGAACATGGCATCAGGATTGGAGGAAGATTCATTAACAATCTGTGATATGCAGATGACACAACCTTGCTTGCTGAGAGTGAGGATGACTTGAAGCACTTACTGATGAAGAGTAAAGACGACAGTCTGCAGTATAGATTATACTTCAACATAAAGAAAACAAAAATCCTTACAACTGGACCAATAAGCAACATCACGATAAATGGAGAAAAGATTAAAGTTGTCAAAGAGTTCTTACTACTTGGTTTCATGATCAACACCAATTCAAGCAGCAGTCAAGAAATCAGACAACGTATTGCACTGGGCAAATGTGCTGCAAAACCAAAAAATAAAACCTAACTCACTGTCATCGAGTCAATTCCAACTCATAGAGACCCCCTTTGGGTTTCCGAGGTGGTAAATCTTTATGGAACTAGATTACCCAGTCTTAGTTCTGCGGAGTGGCTAGTGGGTTTGAACTGGAACTGCCAACTTTCTGGTTAGCAATCAAATGTCCACTTAAAGTGCTGAAGAGCAAAGGTGTCTCTTTGAAGCTAAGGGGCACCTAACTTGAGCCATGGTATTTTCAGTAGCCTCGTGTGCCTCTGAATGCTGGACAATGGATAAGGAAGTCCACAGAAGAGCTGATGCTTTTGAGTTGTAGTATTGGTGAAGAATAGTGAAGGTACCATGGGCTGCCAGAAGAACTAACAAATCTGCCCAGAAGAAGTGCAGCCAGAATGCTTCTTGGAAGTGAGAATGGCCAGACTCCATCTCACCTACTTTGCTCATGTGGTCAGAAGGGACTATTCCCTAAACAAGGATGTCATGCTTGGTAAAGTGGAGGGTCAGCGAAAGAGGGGAAGGTCCTCAACGAGATGGATTGACCCAGTGGCTGCAGCACTGGGCTCAGGGATAGCAAGGATTGTGGGAACGGTGCGGGACTGGGCAATGTTTCATTCTTTTGTACATGGGGTCGCTGGGAGTCAGGGCCAACTTGATGGCACCTAACAACCACAAATGAGATTTCCAAGGCTGTACCTCTTTATGGAAGCAGACTGCCTCACTGTACTCCTGTGGAGCAGCTGGTGGGTTCAAGCCACCGACCTTTTGGTTAACAGCCCAGTGCCTTAACTACTGCACCACTGGATGTCCTTAATTCAGTGAAAGCTTCTCCCAAGCCCTGGCATTTAGATGATGAAGATGCATATCTGAAACCGCTCTTGGCCTGGAAGCTGTGTTAAAACCTGTAGCCAATACAACAGTTGATTCCGTCTCACACTCACCCAGAGCTCAGTGTTCCTGGGAGTTGTTGGCGTAGTGCTGCTACTGACGTATTTAATCGTCACACTAACCTTGGAGGGTGGGTCGACCATTAGCCCCTTTTACATTAGCTCCCTTTTGGAGGCATTGACCAGCTCACCTAAGGGCACACAGCTGACAAATGGTGAAGCCGGGTGTTGAACCCAGATACGTTTTTTATCCATACCCTCAAAGGACACTAGTGATGCCCAGACCTTCACCTTCAGGCTGGTGCTCACCCTTGGTATCTCAGGTGCGTCTGGTTCAAAAGCATTGTCCCCCTTCCCCACACCTTGCTTGTCCTCTGTTTGGACCCCTTCCTCTCTGTCCCCTGTTGCTACTTTGTATGCGTGCAGGCCTGTATCACCAATTGTTTGTTACTTTGAATTCTGAAAACCACCTGTTTGAAACTGCCACTCCAATGGTAGGGTGAATAGGTATTTTCATATTTCATCTAATCCAAGACGAACCAATTTTAAGAGGGGCCATCCTGCTATGTGCAGTTAGCAAAGACAAAAAAACAAAACAAAACAAAAAAACATCAAAACTGCCCATCAGACCACGACACTCCATCAATTATAAGGCACATCCTGGAGGTAGGGAAGCAGGGCAATTTGCTTACGAAGCATGTTGCAAGTGCTTGTACTGAGGTGGCTCCAGCCAAACCATGCAAACAATGGTGGTGAGTGTAAGCAGGGGCCTGCCATCTGTAAGGGGCTGAGACCCCATGGACTGGGCTGGTGGGAAGCCTGTAGGAGCAGGGTCTGCAGGTGGACAGCTGGGCTGTGGTCCTGGCTGCACTCCCTCACAGCTGAGTGACCTTGCTTCATCTCACCCCCCTCCACACACAGATATGAGATCAGATGTTCTGGGTGAGACACAGTGCTGGGTACACAGAACCTAGTCACTGTGGGCATTTGACGCTATTATTCTCATTATACACACAGCTGTCCGTTTGTCATGGTGGGCCCTCGGAGGTTAAAGAGGAATTTATCACAGGCCTCCAGCACCTCCATGGCTGTGAGAAGACTAGGAGAAGTGATTAGTGTTACAACACAACAGCTCTGTGCAGAGATGTGATGCATTAAGAGGGCTTGAACTGAGATGTGAGCAGATGACTAAGGGGACCTTCTCCTGGAGCTGGATCTGGGGGCTTCATTCTGCAAAGTGACACATCTGCTCTCACGTTGGAGGAGACTGCTGTGACACGAGAAATGTCACAAGAAACACCCCACCCTCTTCTCACGTGGGGTGCTGGCTTGGTGTTTATTCATCCTGTGGGATCCTTCTAGCATTTAGAGCTGGAGACTAGGGGCAAAAGGGAGTGAGGTGAGTATCAGAAAGTCAAGGCATGAGGTCAAGTATGGGGAGGCACAGGCCTTGCACAGTGACAACTGACATGTCTGCCTGGCAGGGCGGCTTGCTAGTTATCTGGGTCCAAACTCAAAAACCCACTGGTATTGAGTCAGTTCTGACTCACAGCACCCCTACAGGACAGAGGACAGCTGCTCCATAGGCTTTCCAAGGATGTAATCTTTATAGAAGGAGATGTGCACATCTTTCTCCCGTGGAGCAGGTGGTGGGTTCCAGCCACCACCCTTTTGGTTAGCAGCCACGTGCTTCACCACTACACCACGAGGGCTCCTTAGCTGGGTCTAGGAGAGAGCGTTCCGGGAAGAGTGTCCTTGGGTAGGAGTCTTAGAGGGTGGAACTTCAGCTAGCCTCTGGGTTCTAAGGCATTACTAGAAAAATCACCTTAATCTATTTTAAAAATTTTAAAAATCATCATTTCAATCAAATGAAATCTCAGGTACACAGGTGGTTTGTCAGTGGCCAGGAACTGTGGAAAAGCAGGTGGTTTGATCTGGGCACCATCTAAGATGCTGTGGGAGAAATAAAGAGAAACGAAACATAGGCCGACTCGGGTGAGTTAAGGTAAGAGGTCTCCCGCAGCCATGCCCGTGAAGCGCACAGGCGGTCAGGCGGTTGGTGTGGAACCTGCTCTGTCCAGCGCCTTGTCGGGTCTTTGGTTTAAGCAGAAAGGAGGAGAAACACATCCTTTGTTTGGCTTTAGAGTCAGGAAATTAGCAAGATGGGTTTCCCAGGCTGAGGTGAGGGGCATTCCTCAGCTTTCCCTGGTACCCTGTGTATCCTGAGACTGGCTGCTATCTATTTACTTTGGTCCGGTTGCCACGTGCACATGGGTGAGTATCTCACTGCCTCTGTCTTTTGTTCCATGGCTCCCCCTGAACTCAGCGCAGGGTTCTGCTCCACGCCAGGGCACAGGGAGTGGTTTCGTGTGACTGGCCAGGAGAAGAGGTGACAGTCTTCCCCTCCAGATTCTCCGTGGAGTCGTCTAGGGCCTGCTGAGACCCTCACAGCTCAGAAAGGCTGCATCGAGCATGCCTGCCATGGGGGGCTGGCCAAGCTGGTCCTGTTAGCCACAGCAAAGCCACTTACCTGCATTCCCCACCCGACAGAAGTCCTGCTTACTTTAGCAGAGTCCCTGGGCTTTGATTTAAGAACTTGACTG
Organism: Orycteropus afer afer; assembly: GCF_000298275.1. NCBI lineage: Eukaryota > Metazoa > Chordata > Mammalia > Tubulidentata > Orycteropodidae > Orycteropus > Orycteropus afer. The sequence continues at coordinate 6,636,759 of NW_006921625.1, forward strand.
TGGTGACCATTAAGAAAATTCTTGGAGAAAATGGCAGAACTAATCTAAGTGTTAAAAACATATCTGACTGATAAAATGTGTGAAGTGAATGGTACTCTCTTTGTCCTCATATGGTTCACCCACATCATCAAGTTCATGTTCTAAGAATTAAAGCAAACACACGAGACACCACACCAAACATTATACTAGGAAACGACTTCTCCCTTTCCTTCCTGTTAAAGAAGTAGTTAGCGTTTGTTGCATAATGAAAGGAGAAAGCACTTTAATTAATATTAACATTTGGAAGGGGATTAGCGTCCAAATCCCCTATTACCAGTTTCTCTAATCCACTGCTAATTGTGTACGCAGCTATCAGTGGGGCACTCAACACCCTGGAAGGCATAAGGGGCAAGCAGAGGTATGCCACCCCCACCTCTCAGAGGAGAGCCCATGGACGCCATCCAGCCCCGCATCCTGGGCGCCCTGCCTGCCGCCCACTGAATAGCTCCGCAGGCCCGTTCCGGCCATGCCTTTTCAGAAGCGGAACTGTGCCATGGCCCGGCATCCTTATCTCGGTAGCACGTAGAAGCCTGCTTCCTGTGTGGGGCGATCCTGCCAGAAAGAGCCGAGACTGAGAAATGGGACACTTCTTGCAGCTGCAGCGTAGTCCTAAGCCATTTCCGACAGAACAGCAGCTCGAAGATGTGTTTGCAAGACAGAGCCATGCTGAGTTACAGGCAGTATCAAAGCCAGCCAGTCCTTGACGTGTCCTTTAACTGGGAAAAGAAGGAACAGTAGGAAGAAAGGAGGAGGGAGGAGGGGCTGGGAGGAAGGACAGCAGGGCGCACAGCAGCCTGACCCAGGCCAGCTTTCATCTTTCCTGCCCCTCTCCCCTGCGCACCCAGTGCCCGAGGTGGGCCTGCTTTTGAGTAAATGAATAATTCCAGTCCATTTTGACAGCCTGCCACCACCACCTTGGAGCGGCCACCGCCCAGTGAGCCTGGCCATGAGTTGATGACACCAGCTCCCACACCAGCTGCAAGTGAAACAAAGCGCTGGAAGGGCGGCTTAATGACAGGTCTGCTGGAGGAAGACACGGAAACGTGTAAGCACCGAGGAGGCTGTGGTGAGGGGTGTGAAGGCATACAGGTGTGATGGATGTCTTAATCCTAACGTGTTGGCGGCACAGCAGGAGGACGCAGTGGGTTTTGTTCTAAATATCTACTTCCAGTGGATTTGGTGTGAGACGATGCTAGTTCCCATATGGCCAGATTACAGGATGTTCAGCAAAAGCTGTCAAGGGGATGCTCGCTGTTTCTTTCTCTCATCTGAGAGACGCACACCAGACGTGATGGTTCACCTCAGCGAGAGCTCCCTGCTCAGGGGCCGTGGCCTCGCTCTGTCGTTCAGCCTGGAGCTGCTGGAGAAAGAGGAGAGAAGTGCTCATCACCCTGTGTCTGGGACCAGCTCTGTCACCAGTTGATACAAAAGACCAAGACCACAATCCAGTTCTTGGACATGTCCAGGGGGCCAGGGCAGTTTACAAAGAGTGAGCCCTGTTCTGTGACTTTTCCTCCTTTTCCGACGTGCTTACCAGGCCAGCAGTGCAGGGCACACCATGCAGACTGGGCCTGTGGGTGTCCTTGAGCATTGGCCGGGGCTCTCACAGTGCCCTTAAGGGGAGAGTGGAGAAGCATGGCCTGAGAGGATTCATACTTGATAGAGCCTAGAGTGTTGTTCCAAGCCCACTGGGAAGGAGGTCCTTCATGCCACAAGGCACTTCAAATACTTTTTTCTTTGACTGTAGTCAAGTATAAAACATGCCATCAGGGCCACTCCAACTCATGACGACCTTACGCACAACAGAAGGCAAGGTTGCCTGGGCCTATGTCATTCTTATGCTCACCAGCACACACAAGTCCTTCCTTGTGGCTGTTGGGCTGGTCCCATCTCATCACGGGTCTCCTTCGCCTTGCCAGTTCCTTACTCCATCAACGTGATGTCCTCCTTCAGTGACTGGTGCCTCCTGATGACACGTCCAGACCAAGCCAGTCAGTGTTCTGTTGGGATCTGTAAGGTTTTCCTTGACGTAATTTTGGAACTAGATGTCCAGGCTTCTCTTCCTGGTCTGTCTTAGTCTGGAAGCTCTGCTGAAAACTTTCCACCATGGATGACCCTGCTGGTATTTGAAATACTGGTGGCATAGCTTCCAGCATCATAACAACATGCAAGGGACCACAGTGGGACACACTGATGGATGATAGATGGTAAAATAAACATAACACAGAATTTGCCATTTTGACCATTTTAACTGTACAATTCAGGGGCATTCATTGTACTCACAGTGGTGTGCAAACATCATCACTGTTGCCTTCACCCCAAACAGAAACCCTGCACCTACTAAGCAGTAATCCTGGGAATACTTACTCTTGTCATGGCCCTTCTCCCCAGCCCTTGGCAGCCACCATTCTCATTTCTGTCTCTATGCGTTCGCCCGTTCTAGGTGTTTCATACAAGTGGGACGAGGCCGTGTTTGTCCTCTTGTGCCTGACTTACTTCACTCAGCTTCATGTCCTCAAGGGTCATCCATGTTGTGTCAGAATTTCATTTCTCTTTAGGGCTGAGTAATATACCATCGTATATATGTATGTATGTACCGCATTTTGTTTATCCATTCATCTGTTGACTGACACTTGGGTTGTTCCACCATTAGCTATTGTGAAGAGGTGTGCAGTGCACACGAGCATACAAGTGTCTGTTTGAGTCCCTACCTTCCAATCTTTCGGATCTATACCCAGCAGGGGAGTTACTGGATCATATGGTAGTTCTAGGCTTAGCTTTTTAAAAGGGCACCTCATTTTGTTTTAATTTCATTTTTTTAAAATTTCTTCTATTATCCAGTCACTCTTAAGGAGGGTGTTGTTCAGTTTCCATGTGTTTGCTCCTATTCCATTGACCTTCCTTTTGTTGGTTTCTAATTTGATAGCATTGTGATCTGAGAAGATGCTTTGCAGTATTTCAGTGTTTTGAAATTTATTAAAGCTTGCTTTTGGCTTAACATATGGTCTATCATGGAGAATGTTCTATGTGCACTGGAAAAGAGTGTATATTGTGCTGTTGTTGAGTGAAGTGCTGTGTAGATGTCCATAAGGTCAAGTTGGTGGATTTTATTGTTTAGTTCTTTTGTATCTTTGTTGAGTTTCTTTCAAGTTGTTCTATCTTTCATTGAAAGTAGGTAAAGTCATCTGTTTGCCTTTTCACCTCCTTTAAAGTCTGATTTATGTATTTTGGGGCTTTTTCATTGGGCCCATAGATATTTATTTTGGTTATATCTTCTTGTTCGATTGATCCTTTAATCATTATATAATGTCCTTCCTTGTCTCTTATGGTGGTTTTTGTCTTAAAGGCAGTTTTATCAGAAATTAATATCTCCACTCCTGCTTTTTTTTGGTTGCCATGAAAAGACACGTCCTTCTGACATTCGTAGCGATTACTCGGGTTGTGCAGATGGATGCTGATTCCATTGGTGAGGGATTGCTTAGTGCCAGAGACAGCCTCCAGAGTGGAGGATGGATGAGGAAGGTCAAGGTAATGGGAGGAAGCAGCTACAAGTCAGGCCGTCGTCAGGTTCATGGTATAAGCACGCACGTTCTCCCAAGTGCACTGCTTCCCTCCGCAGCCTTTGCTGCCCACTATTGTCTTCTCGTCTGGCTTACTGCAGGGGTCTGCAAGTTGGTCTCTCCCTGCCACTCTCACTCTTTCTCAGTTTATTGTGTACCTGGCAGCAGTGATCTTGTAAAAATGAAAGTCTGATCAAATTAATCCCCTGCACAAAATCTTTGACTCACGCTTCCTTGCCTTTAGAATAAATCCAGGCTAATTAGCATCTGGGCTCTCTGGGTGATGCGAATGGTGAATGTGCTCACGCTGACTGAAAGGTTGGAGGCTGGAGTCCACCCAGAGGCACCTCGGAAAGAAGGCCTGGTGATCTTCTTACACAGATTCAGCCCCTGAGAACCCAAGGGAGCACAGTTCTCTGACACACACAGGGTGAGGTCAGTGTTACGGCAAAGGGTCTTTTGGTTCAGTGAGCATCTTTCCAAGGCTATCTGGAGTCTTGAGCCCAGCCTCTTCCGCAGCCCCCAAGCTTCTCTGCACTTTCTGCCTCAACCATACAGTTCCTCAGATGCGCCCTGTGTTCTTTTGCCTCCAGGCTTCTCAGGATGCTATTCCCTCTGTCTGGAATACTCATAGTGACCCTGTGTACAACAGAACAAAACACTGCCCAGTCCTGCAGCCTGTTCTCATGTCCTCATAGTCCTTGCTATGCTTGAGCCCATCATCAAAGTCACTGTGTCAATCCATCTTGTTGAGTATCTTCCCATTTTTCGCTGACTTTTTACTTTAGCAAGCATGATAGCCTTCTCCAGGCGCTGGTTTCTTCTGACAGCATGAGCAAAGAACATGAGATGAAATCTGGCCATTCTCACACATAAAAGAGCATTCCAGTTGTACTTTTTCAAGACAGATCTGTTCATTCTCTGGCAGTCCATGGTATTTTCAGTATTCTTTACCAATACCACCAGTCAAAGGCATCAATTCTCCTTTGGTCTTCCTTATTCATTGTCTAGCTTTCACATGCATATGAGGCTATTGAAAATACCCTGAATTGGGTCAGGCACACCTCAGTTTTGAAAGTGATGTCTTTACTCTTTAATACTTTAAAGAGGTCTTTTTGCAGCAGATTTGCCCAGTGTAATATGTCATCTGATTTATTGACTGCTGCTTCCATGGAAGGGGAGCTCTGGTGGTATAGTGCCTAAAAGACATTTGGCTGCTAACCAGAAGGCTGGTGGTTCAAACCCACCAGCCACTCCTTGGAAGGAAGGTTGGGCAATCTCCTTCCACAGTGATACTGCCTCAGAGACCCAAGGAGTGGTCGCTATGAGTCGGATCCGACTCAACGGCAGTGCATTGGTGTGGCTTCCATGGACATTGATTGTGCATCCAAGTAAAATAAAATGTCTGACCACTTCAGTCTTTTCTCACTTTAGCATGATGTCACTTAGTGGGCCAGTTCTGAGGTGAGTCAGTGCAGACATGGGTGCAGCCAGGCCTGCACCGGTCCTGAGTCTCCTGGCCTCGTGCTGCCTCTGGCCAACGTTTGGGACAGACCATAAAACCCCTTATTTGCAGTTTGCCTTTTCAGCATTTCAGCACTGAAATTGGGCAACCTGAAAGGCTGAATAATTTAGAGCTTGCAGGGGAGATAAAAGACGATTTGTGAGGGAGGAAGGTGACAGCTGTCCAAAGGCTACACGAGCTAGTTCTGAACCTCCATGGAGGGGCCCAGTGTCTCAGTCTGTGGAGCAGAGGTCAGCTTCATGCGTATCAATTTGGATTTTTCTCCACTTTCTGAAATGCAGCCTGCCGTCCTAATGATCCACCTGCACTTCTGAGCCCCTGCATCCTGCAGCCTCAGTGCTAAGTGTGAGCGCGGCCGGATGCACGAGAGGCTGGGCTCGCTAAGCTGTGTGAGGCCAGAGACTTCCAGGAACCCTTACCAGTGGCTCTCAGGAGACAGACTAGTGTGGTGCCACTGTGGCCTGCGGATCATTTTGTTCTTTCGAAAAATGTAAATTTTGTTTGAAAGCTTCTGAAGTGCGCCAACAACGTGGAGCGTAAGAACACTCGGCTCCAGGAGAAGGTTGGCGTGTTCCCCGGGGGCGCGGGGAATTGCTTATGAGCCCCTGCCACCCCCCAGTTATTGTTCTGGGGTGGGGAGGCCAGCCCAGGGGATAAGAGATTGGAAAGGTCGTCAGAAGAGACTGGCACCAAGCACAGCAGAAACCCTGGGCCCTGGAGGAGTGCGGGACCGAGAGCAGAAGTGGCGTCTGCTGCACAGTGAAGTGACGCACAGCAGCCCCAGGCAAGCAGGCTGGGACTGTAATGCGCTTCATGCCGGAAGCGGTGAAGAGCGCGAGGCCCGAGCAGCAGCAAAACCCCAGGGGCGAGCTGGAGGTCCAGGGGCATCGTCGGCAGTCGCGAGTCGAGTGCCTGGGCAGCTGCAAGCAGGCTGGGCAGTGGCAGGAAAAATCCCACCAAGGTGCAGGGGGTCCCACCCTCCGAGCCTGGGTGCACCCTGAGTAGGGGCTGCCCTGAGCAGTTCTGCTTAGAGCACCAAGCCCCGGTGCGTCTGCTGACCCCTGATATGCTCACTTAGTGGCCAAAGAGCAATCATCGATTTATCGATGTCTCACCATGAAAGTGTTACTAAGTGAACGTTACCAGAAGCCTGGCAGTTCAAGCCCACCAGCCACTCCGCGGAAGGCAGGTTGGCCAATCTACTTCCATAGTGATATGGCCTCAGAAACCCAAGGAGGGGTCGCTATGAGTCAGATCCGACTTGATGGCAGTGAGGGTTTTTTTTTTTTTTTAGTCTATTTTCCATCATGAAACTGTTACTAACTATTTGCCATCCACTTTAATAATGAAAACAACTTTCACTGCCAGGGGAAAAAAAGAAAATAAAAAACAACTTGTTCCAATGCAGTTCATGCCTGCCCTCGCTGTCAGGGTCCCAGTGCCGACCACGAGGCAGACCTCCCCACACGGTGCTCACCTCCCAGGACTGAGACAGTCACTGTCTTCTTCCCAGAGCACTTTCTGCACTGGTTTTTGCGACCACTCGATTGTCTGCTGTCCCTTTCTGTCTGTCTGCTCTGATGGCTCTTCCTCTCCCTGGACCCTGTGTGCTGGTGAGCCCCAGAGCCCCATTCTCTTATCTACCTGCTTCATCTCTTCAGGTGATGCTGTCCAACCCCAGTGATGTCAGACGCCACCTACAGGCTGCCGATGGGCTCTCTCATTCTCAGCTCCCTTTGACCCTCCCTGTGTCCACAGTTGCACATGTGTCTTAGCTGCCTAGTTGTCTTTAGGATGGCTAACAGACGCCACAGACTGGCGCCACTGTTGAACTGCCCTCCATCTGGCCCGCACTCCTCACCCCTCCCAGCATAGGTGATCCGTCTCAGCTCTGGAATACTTTCCACGGTGCTGTTCAGTCCTTCACGCAAGGTTACGGTTGATCCTTCTCTTTTGCCACCTCCTACATTTGATTCATCTTCTTTATCTGTAAAGCTGCCAAATTTTCCTGCAGAATATATCCCGAGAGTGACCGTTGTCTGTCATTTTTACTGCTACTTCCTTTGTCAAAATATGCTGCCTCCTGCCTGGGTTACTGGAAGATCCCCTCCTGGGTCCTCCTGCCTCTGCAGCAGCCAAAGGGCTCTTTCTTAGCATAAATCTGATCATGTCCCTTGTGCACCAGCTTACAACTCTACAGGGTCTTCCCATTCCACTGACGTTAGAACCCAGACCTCTGGCCTTGCCTCGAAGGCTCCTGCCTCCCCCTTAGAGTGCTTCTTTCATCACTTCCTCTCTCCACACACTCATCTCTGTTCTGTCTCTTGAGCACATTGGGCTTCTCTTTGCCCAGGACCTGTGGGCTGCCTGATCCTTTTGCCTGGAATGCTCTCAGTCTGAAGCCACCATGGCTGCCTCTTTACCATCATTTCAGGGAGGATTCTTCTAGCCCCACCCCTGTCATTATCTCTGCAGCTTTGATCGGTACCTGAATTTACATAGTTATGTATTAATTTACTTATTCTCTCCTCCCGCCAGGTATAATCCCCACAAGGGCACTGCTTTCCCTCAGGTTTACCCACATGCTTAGCACCTCGAACAATATCTGGTACAGATAAGGCGTTAAGCAAAGATTTGCTGATGGCTGTAATAGCCGAGTAACGCAGGAGTGTGTACACTCTCAACCCCTGATTTCCCAATCCACACTCCCTCCCAGATGTAACCATTGTTAGTACTTTGCTGTGTTTCTTTCCAGTCTTTTTTCTTTTTTCTGAGCATTACCTATATGTCCTTATGGAATCCCTGGGTGACTCAAATGGTTAAGGACTGCTGGTTTGAATCCACCCAGAGGCACCTTGGAAGAAAGGCCTGGTGATCTACTTCCAAGAAATCAGCCATTGAAAATCCTATGGAGCATAGTTCTGCTGTGACAGACATGGGGTCTCCATGAGTTGGGATTGACTCAATGGCACTGGGATTGATCTTTGGATATGTATTTACGCTGGACACATATGTAATATGTCTCTATTTGCAGTTTCATTTTGTTTTCTACATAAACGAGAACATTCTGTACAACTATTAAAACAGAAATCATGTTAATCCAGTAATAGGTGGGACAATCTACTTCCGTAGTGATACTGCCTCAGAAACCCAAGGAGGGGTCACTATGAGTCAGGTCTGACTCGATGGCACATAACAAAAACAACAACAGAAATTGACTGAAGTTTATTGAATATATGGTTTGCAAATCAGGGTAATATTTTGACTAGAGTGTCAGAAGTGTTCCAAAGATGAGAACTTCCAAAATTTTTATAGCAAATCTTATTGGCGTGGCCATGGAAAAGAGAGTGGGAGCAGACTGATAAATCTGTGGTCAGAAAGGATTTTCATACAGCATCGTCTTGAAGAACGATTAAAATAATTACTGATTTACCCTGAACACAGTGTCCAGTCTGACCCTGAAGTCTGCTTCTCAGAACTGATTGAATTCTTCAGAAGAGTACAAGGCCCAAGGCAGACAGTATTACTCATTTATCTGGACCAATGTTTGACTCAGAAGTGGCTTTAGGAACCAATGTCTTCACGGCTGAAGTTTCAGAAAGACACCTAAGGGCAGTGCCCTCTGTGGTTTACTCCAGCTTTCATGAAAACCAGAAATCTGGATTCCAGGAGAATTAAACCTCTTTCGTCAATACTTGCTCTTAGCACTCAGGAACGTGCCCTGAGGGAATCTCTCCACTGAAGCACCTGAAAATCCACCTCATTCTTTGTAGTGTTTGCCTGGTCTTCCACAGTTAGGTCGCTCTCCCACTGAGTGAACATTTGGGTTGTTGCCTTTTCCATGCTTCCCGATGTCACCACCATTTCCCTCCCGGGTTGATCCTGCTTTACAGCATTCATTTCATGTCTCCCTTGGGAATCTGCTTCCCGATGTGACTCTCCCCACGATCTTTCCTGTCTACCCCATGCAGACCTAGAGGAGAAGAGCGTAGCTTCCCCTGAATGCCTGGGATGGTGTTCCTGGCACAGATGTTGTTGTTGTTGTTATTGTTGTTAGGTCCCACAGGATTGGCTCTGACTACAGTGACCATGTGCACGACGGAGCAAATCACTGCCCGTGTACAACAGAGCAAATCACTGCCTGGTCCTCTGCTGCCCTCACAGTCACTGCTGTACTTGAGCCCATTGTTGGAGCCACTGAGTCAGTCCATCTCCTTAAGGGTCTTCCTCTGTTTGCTTACCCTCTACTTTACCAAGCACCTTCTCCAGGACTGGTCCCTCCTGGTGACATGGCCAAAGTACATAAGACAAAGTCTTGCCATCCTTACTCCTAAGGAGCACTCTGGCTGTACTTCTTCCAAGACAGATCTGGTCATTCTTCTGGCAGTCCATGGAATGTGCAGTATGCTTTGCCTGCACCACAGTTCAAATGCATCACTTCTTCTGCGGTCTTCCTTATTCGTTGTTCAGTTTCCAAATGCATATGAAGTAATTGAAAATACCATGACTTGGGTCAGGGACACCTTAGTTTTCAAAGGGACATATTTGTTCTTTAACACTTAAAAGAGGTCATTTGTAGCAGATTTTTTTCAATGCAATATATCATTTGATATCTTGACTGCTGCTTCCATGGGTGTTGCTTGTGGATTCAAGTAAAATGAAATCCTTGACTTTCAACCTTTTTTCCATTTATCAGGATGTTGCTTATTGGTCCAGTTGTGAAAATTTTTGTCTTCTTTTTGTTGAGATGTGGTCCATTCTGAAGGTGTGGTCTTTGATCTTCATCAGGAAGTCCTCTGGTTAGCTGTCACTAAGTCATGGTGACTCTGTGTATAGCTGAATGATATGTTGCCTGGTCTTGTGCCAGCTTCATGTTCTTTGATATGTTTGAGCCCCTTGTTGCAATCCCTAAGCACAAAGTGTGCAAAGACACATTTTAAGACTTCAAAGTAGCATAGAACACAATGTATGGTAAGACAAACCAAACCCAACCCCCTGCTGTCCAGTTGATTCGACTCATAGCGATCTCTCTTTGGGTTTCTGAGGCAGTAGAAGTAGATTGCCCCATCTTCCTTCCAAGGAGTGGCTGGTGGGTTTGAACCGCCAGCCTTCTGGTTAGCAGTCAAATGCCTTAGGCCCTACACCACCAGAGCTCCTCATTAAAAAGTAATATATATGGTTGTTGTTGTTGTTGTTATTTGCTGTTGAGTTGGACCCGACTCATAGTGACCCCTCCTTGGGTTTCTGAGTTAGTATCACTACAGAAGTAGATTGCCCCATCTTCCTTCCGAGGAGTGGCTGGTGGGTTTGAACTGCCAGCCTTCTGGTTAGCAGTCAAGTGCCTTAGGCACTATGCTGTAGAAAGCATCATGTTCATGATAATTTTCAGACACCTTTGCCCTGTGACTCTTCCCTCTGCCCCGGGAGCTTTTGCAGCTAGTGAGCACATGGCGCTTTCTCTCTTGCCACTTGCTTCTCCCTAGGAATCCTCTGTAGCAGCCCCTCACTAGTTTACATAGACTAAAGAATGGCATATATATTCCATGCATAACAATGACAGTTCAACAAGGGCCTGTGGGCATGGTGCTTCAGGCTGCCAGCTTTCAAAGATGATGAAAAGGACTGAGTCCTAAAAAAAATGGGAAAAAGAAAACTGTAAAACAAAAGCAAAGAAATGCTAATTAAACGCCTACAAAATGCCACATTGTGTCAACTAATCAACGGCATCTCGCCTCTTTCAGTTACATGAGGCACTATAATACATTTGATAAGATGTGGCCTACAGAGGCCTTAAATGCCCCATCCCAGCCATGCTTTAAAATATTCATTATCCAATAAAATATAAACATGGGCAGTACAGTGAGGCTTCCCCGATGCCATCAGGCTGTACCCTCACTAGTAGTCCTAGATTGGTGGCTTACATCAGCCCCAGGCAGCCAACATCTTTGCTAATCTTCCTTCAGTTATTACAATGGTGAGACCGTAACAGGCGGAGCAGAAAAGCTCGTTGGTGCCAGTGTTGCTATGCTCCTCTAGGCCTCTGGCCTCTTGGCTTGTAGATGACGGATTGTGTAGGATCCTTCCCAGGGCTGACCCTCTAAGAACGTTTCATTGTGGACTTATGTTCACTGACTCTACAGTGAAGTTTTGGGGAGGGAAACAAACAAACAAAAAATCAAATCAAACTAAATGCTGTCCGGTAAATTCTGACTCATAGCAGCCCTGTCGAACAGAGTATAACTGCCCCAGAGGGATGCCAAGCCTGCAGCTCTTCCCAGAAGCAGAGCCCAAACCAGGTACACTGCCCATAGAGTCTGTTCCGACGCATAGCACTTCTAGAGGACAGAGTGGAACTGCCCCAGAGGGTTTCCAAGACTGTAATCTTTCTTACAGTCTTGGAGTGGCTACTGGGTTCAAACAACTGACCTCTCAGCTAGCAGCTGAGCACTTTAACCACTATGCCACCAGAGCTCCTCTTGGAAGTAGGAAGATGTGAAAATCATTGAGGAGAAGTATGTGTGTGGGGGTGGGATGGCGGGTGGGAACTGAAGAGCCTTCTCGTGAACCCAATGTCCTTACCTCCTTCTGCCTGTGTGCCTCCTCTTTTTATCCAGGACCTTCGAAAGTCTCCAGGGTCCCTTGCTCTCTCAAGTTTGGGGGACAAGGGGACACAGCTAAGAAATTGTCTCATAGGCCAATTCCGAGCAGCCTGTGAAATGTAAGCCCTTGCGGACAGAGAAGGGTGTAAGCAGCCACTGGAAGGTTCCAGGCAGCAATTTCAGGGCCGGTTTTTATGTTACTTTGTGAACAAAACGAGAGGGAGAAAGGCTCACAGCTGCACAGACCCCTGGATTTCCTCGGGAAGGGGTGCCGCGTCTGCTTGGGACGCCTTCTGACCTGCCCAACCGCCAGTGGCCGTCCTGGCTGCCTGATGCGTCATCAAGGCAAATCTGGGTTTCACAGCTGTAGCTCGGGTAGCACCAGCATGAGGGAGATGAAAGGCCTGGTTTCCAGACGCTGTCCTCACACCTCTTCCTGCTTGGGCAAATCTCCTGGACCTCTGCCTCTTCACACCTGCATACAGGTTCCTCACACCTGGATATGGGTCTGGCTCTGGAGTCTAACTAAAACTGCCGTTGAGTCATAGCGACCCCTTCTTGGGTTTCCGAGGCAGTATCGGTACAGAAGTAGATTGCCCAATCTTCCTTCCAAGGAGTGGCTGGTGGGTTTGAACTACCAGCCTTCTGGTCAGCAGTCAAATGCCTTAGACACTACACCACCAGAGGTTCTGGAGTAACTAACGGTAAATATCAGAATATGTCACTGCAGGCAAAGGTGTTAAATTAGGACGCACAACCACTTAAACTTTGAATCTACTGTTCCTGTTTTGAGAAAAAGTAAGTTACCTTCATTATTCTGCCAGGTGTTGCTAGGATAGATCAGATTCCACTTTTCTGACACCAAATGGGTCGATCAATCGAAATCAATTTATTATCAGTTCTGTTCCTCTTTTTCTGACCCCAGCTGCACACACTTACTCTTTTCAGCTAAGCACTGGAGTGACATCACGCTGTCCAGCTAAAGGATATAGCCCTCCAGATGGTCAAGTCAGCCCAAGACTTCAGACACCAGCCACAAGCATGGAATTCCATGAGATCATCATTTCTGACCTGCTGGCTCTGTTCACTAAAATGACTCACAGAGCTCAGGATAGTACTGTGGTTAACAGTGATCATTTTATCATAGCAAAAAGCAGACGCCCTTCAAGCCTGGAACTGAACTCCCTCCTATGCCTTAACTTTCAGCCAAACGATGGACAAGTCTGCGGGGTGAACAGTTACACCCAGGAGATATGCCCTCCTTAGAACAATCAACCGTATGAGATCAAGGGGGCTGCATTTGCCCGGGGATAAAGCTCAGAAGGTGGAAGGGATAGGAAAGAAGGACAAACGGAAGTGGTAATCATGAGGAGGAAGTAGGAAGAGTGCTGTTACATTGTGGGGATTGCATTCAATGTCAGGAAACAAAGTGTGTATGAGCAGTTGAGTGCAGAACCAGCTTGTTTTGCAGACGTTTATTCAGATCACATCAAAAAGTTAAAAACAAAAACAAAACAGGTATACCCTGTGAAGCATGGTTCTACTCTGACACACATGGGATACAAAAAGAAAGAAAGAAAAAAGGATACAAATGAAGGGACACATCGGTGAGGTCTGGGAGCATTCTCAAGGCAGAGGTTCCTCATCCCGGAAGGGGGCACACTAATTCTCCCACATGCATAGGTGTCATTCATCAACCAGGAAGCCCATGGAGCTTCCATGTCCAGAGCCCTTATTGAGGTCTCATTAAACGGACACAATTGATTGAATCAGCCCACTTTTGCTGATACCACGTGGTGGGTCTTTGTGGCCTGCCCAGCCTCCATTGAGTCACCTCACCAACATAACCTGGGATTAAAGATAGGTTAAAAAATGGGGGCCCCCATGTGTGCAAAACCTGAATCACCCAATAGCCAGGGTAGCCGAGAGGGCTGAGCACTCCCAGCATGTTGTAGGAGTTGATGCAGAGCCACTTTTGATGGCCTGGTCGCTGGACACCATGGCGTTGACAGGGCAGATCCCTTTTGTGTGGTAAGAGGAGCCATCTGCCACACCAGTCTGGAGTTGGCACAGAAAAATCCTGAGGAATGATTATTTAAGAGAACTGATAACACACACTTTAGTCAACATGAACCAGAATGCAATTGAGAGTGTCAATTCAGGGCTTGTAAGCCTTGGAATATCGAATTGGGTAGGAGATCTGTTAGGTGACCTAGGACTGGCATTATTTCATTCTGTTGTACGTAAGGTACACTGTGAGTCAGAACTGACTTGATGGCACCTAACAACAAAGACCTGTTCTCAACATAAAGTCCCAAATAGAGGAAGGCAACTTTTGACGATGAGTTTTATTTTTAGCTCTTTATATTAGAATTCATGATGGGCTTTCCTCTCCGAATGTTTCAAGAAGTTACCTTAGGTTTAATGTACAATTCAAAACATTATTTCTTAAGCTGGAATACTCATGGGCATGTATGCATATGTGTGCACACATGTCACACGTATACCATGTTTCCTGCACGGTGGTTTGGGCAAGTGATCTGTTGTGCTTACCTCTGGGGCAGTGCCTCTCAGTTGGGGATGATGACCTCCCCTAGGGAATGTGGGGCAATGTCTGGGGACATTTTTATTATTGCCACTGGGGGAGGAATCATGCTGGCATTTAATGGGGTGAGGCCAGGACCTCGTGCTGTAAACATCCTGCCATGCACAGGACAGCATCCACAACTGAGAAGTAGCTGTCCCCAGACATCAGCCGTACCAGTCAAGGTTGAGAAACCCTCCTGCAGTATGACTGTGAACTACTGGAGGGTGCTGTGAATTGTGACACCACCCCTCTCTTCCTCATAGTGGTACATGGTACATATTTTCAAGTTATAAGTAGTCCTGTGGGAGCTCTGGTGGCATAGTGCCTAAGGCATTTGACTACTAACCAGAAGGCTGGCGTTCAAACCCACCAGCCACTCCTCGGAAGGAAGGTTGGGAAATCTACTTCCGTAGTGATAAACCAACCTCGAAAGCCCAAGGAGGGCTCGCTATGAGTCGGGTTCGACTCGACGGAAGGGAGAAGCAGTCCTGTACACCTTTTGGAGCTCTGGTGGCACAGTGGTTAAAGCCCTCGGCTACTAACCAGAAAGTTTGTGGTTTGAACCCACCAGCTGCTCTGTGGGATAGAGATGTGGCAGTCTGTTTCTGTAAAGACTTACAACCTTGGAAACCCTGTGGGGCAGTTCTCCTCTGTCCTCTAGGGGCGCTGTGGGTCAGCATCTACTTGATAGTGTGGCTTTGGTTTGGGCGTCTGCAAAGATTGACAGCCTTGGAAACCTTGTGGAGCAGTTCCCCTCTGTCCTTTAGGGTCACGATGGATTGGAATAGACTTGACGGCAGTGGGTTTGGTTTTGGGGTATATGCACCTTTTACCTGAAGCCTTTGGCCTCACTCTTTGAGATTATTGGAGCTAGCTTGGGATGTGGCTTGCGTCTCTGGATTACATACTTCTAAGGGTATTCAGCAGCCACTCCTCGGAAGAAAGGTTGGGCAATCCTACTTCTGTAGTGATACTGCCTCAGAAACCTAAGGAGGGGTCGCTATGAGTCGGGGCTGACTCGACGGCGAATAACAACAACAACAATGGTATTCAGAAAACACATATATGATTGTGAAAAGACAATAGAACCAAATGGAAAGATGTGAAGCTCCTCATTCATTCTCATGGCACTGCTGTCATACGTGTGCCCCTTCCTGCCACGTAAAAACAGGGGACTTCATCTCATGTTGAAACAGGAAAGTGAAAATGGCACCCGGTGACACCTATTCCCTCTCACTTGGTCTACATGTTCACAGCAGCCATGTCCCAATGAAGGCTGGTGTTTTGCAGCAGGTTGCGTGCACATCCACACTCCCGGGTTTTACATGCTTTTCATCCAGCTGCACAGTTGGCATCAAAAGTGTAGACGCTGTTGAGGTGGAGACGGGAGCGGGGACGCACAGTCCTGTCCCTCGGAAGTGCACACTCAGAGCAGCCTTCTTCCCTGCAGAGCATGGGCCTGGTGCTAGCACAGGGCACTAGTGTAGGGGCGTCCCTGGAGGGGCCTCCTGCAGAAGCAGACAGGAGGCTTGGCTCCAGGGACCTGCTCCAGAGCTACTGCGGAATGACCAGCAGAGGGGCTGCTGCTCACCCCAGGGGTGGCCTGTCCCTGCCAGGTTGGGAACTTGGGGTCACCCCCTCACTCTCTCCAAGGAGCACACTGCTGCTGGGATAACCACAGGTTGTCACCTAGCTGGCCACCTCAGAGGCACGCTGCCTGCAGTGCCTGGGATGCTGCGCTGCTTGCCAGCACTAAGAGTTTGTTCCTTTCTGAAGTGAAGCCCTACAAGAGTGTATCTGATTGGTGGAAACCGAGTCACATGCCTGCATCCTAGCAGCAAAGCATGCTGGGAAATGTAGTCTTGTTTTTTAAGATTCTGCACTAATTGTGGGGTGTGGTAGTGAAGGTTTGTGTGTCAACTTGGCTGGGCCACGGTTTTGAGTGGCTTGGCAGCTGGGATGTAGTTATTCCCCATGATGAGATTGGATGTGGTGTAATCACTTCCTGGATGGAATCAGCCGTGAGCAGTTAATCACTTGAGGGAGCTGCCTGTGAGGTGTGGCCTGCTTCCAGTGTATATATGGAAAGGATCCTGCATTTGGCTCATTTGTCATCTCCGGACCAGTGGCCAGCTGTGTGGCCTGCCAGTCTTGGAATTGTTCCTGGACCTGGACTAGTGGGATGGCATGTTGCTGGATGATTTTAGGATTATTCCATTCTACCTGCTGGTCTTGGGTTCGTCAGCCCCAGTGGCCAGCAGCTGCGTGAGTCAGGAGAAGCCTCCAGCTTGCTCCAGTGGCCTGGAAGGCAGAGCTGAAGCCCAAGGTGGAGGGGCCTCCACCCAGCCCCTAGAGCTGGCACTCTGAATTTGGACTTCTAGCCTCCTAAGCTGTAGAGAATAAATCTGTTTGTTAAAGTCATCCACTTGTGGCTTTTCTGTTACAACAGCACTGGAGAACTGAGATATGGTTCCTCCATTTTCAAAAAATGGAGGAAGTGTTTGGCATATTTTTAGGCAGCCACTGAGGGTAGATGCCCACTGCATCCAGTTTAACACCAACAAATGTCAGCTGTCATTCGGTTTTGATGCTGGCGATCAGTTCTGTGTGTGGGAGGGTCAACTGGCTTGTAGAAGACTGAAGTCAGAGGTCTGCTCCTGGAGAGGGAGAGAGAGGACATTTGTCCAGTGTGGTGAAGGGGACCTACCCATGCCCAGCACTGTATTCAGGGACACAAGGCAAAATGAAGGTGCTGGGACACACCTCGGAATTCAGCACCACCGGGTGGAGATCTGCTGGTGTAAGTGGTTCAGTGCTTGAGTACTAACCAAGGGACTGGTGGTTCAAACCCACCCAGAGGCACTTTGGAAGAAAGGCCTGGGAATCTTCTGAAAAGTCACAGCCTTGAAGAATAAAATGCTCAGGGTCGCCGTGAGTCAGAATCAACTTGGTAACTGGTTTGGGGCAGTTCTGTACTAGCCACTTCTTGACCATCCCACTTAAGGATGGGCTCTAGGGAAGTGGCCACAGGGGTTGCCTACCTGCTCACCCCTGGTGCATCCTTCCTAGTCAAATAAACACGGTCTGGAATTCTCATGACAGTACCGCATTTTTCTTCCAGTTCCTTTGAATTCTTCAGGACAAAAGGCCTAACTTGAATAGCTCTGTTTGCTCCATCTGCCAGAGGAGCCAAGTGAGGCAGAGGAGTGAAAAGCTGACCTGGCTGAAGTCATCTGCACAAGTAGGGTACATGGGCGTGTTCCCAGGGTTCCACTCTGCAGCCAGCCGGGCCGAGCGAGGCATTTCCCAGACAAGCAGTAACGTCTTCGATGGCCACATGTAGCTTTGCCTTCTGAAGGTGAACTCATGCATCCTGTTGCAGCTGTAAATATCAGTCATGCCTATTAGAAAAACAGGGCTGAGAACCTGGAAGAAGCAGAGAAAACAGATCTGAGTAGTCTCTTGTGGGTGAGGCAGAGAGAGGGTGGAAATTTGTAGATAACTAGGAAGATTCAGTAGGGTTCAGTATAGTTGGTATCCAACATCAATTAGTCTAACGTCTGTCTCAGTATATAGTGTACCTTTCTTTGCATTAAAAAATGTTAAAGAAACACTTGCAGATACACTGAGACATACAATACAGTAATAATAATATTCTGATGTGCAACGTAGCACTGTTTGTCATTATGAACCATTGCATATACCTCAGGCGGGTAGGATGTGGGTGGCTGTGGCCGGCAACTGCCACAGCGAGCTGGGCAAAATCTCTTGACAGTCGTGCTGGCACAGTGGCAAGGCCTGGGCCGGTGGACCTGCTGCCATGCTCCTGTGACTTCCAGGCAGCGTGCAGTGAGGGTTACCTGTGCCACATCGCATGTCCATGCTGTCTGTGTACCACCACATGCAGACCTTCTACAGATGAGAGGGGCACGGCCTGACCTCAGATACTGCAGAGCAGCTGTAACTGGCCAGCCGTGGGGAGAGGAGTGGGCTGGGTTCGAATTCCCTCTTGCCACTGGCTGACTGTCTGCCACCCCTGAGTTCTGGTCCTTGGTGTCTGCAAGGCCTGGTTCTCAGTGTATGTCACTTTCTTACCTTCCTTTCTACCACCTGATCAGTTTCACAAGGGATTGCAGGCTGAGGGGAGTGGATTCAATCTGAGATAGAAACGGACAGGTTTAGATACCTACCTTGTTCTTACCAGGGATCTGGTCCTAGTTCATGTATGATCCAGGAATTGTTGCTGGACGTTTTACAGGGCTGCTTTGTGACCACGGTTGGGCGTAAGTTGGGTGTTGCTAACTACAGTTGTGTGTGAGCTGCACATTCGACCCTAAGGGCAGCCTGTAGTTTTCGGTTCTGTCGGGTGTTGTATATAAGTAATCATGTTAGCCTCAAGTCGAGAGGTTGAATTCTTCCCTTGTGCGTCTGTTTCCTTTCTTTCTCTTCCTTGCTTCATGGGGTGGACCCCCAGCACCATGTCGAATGAGGGGTCACTGCAGCCGTTTTGTGTCACTGCTCATCTTCTGGGGAGCACGTTCAGTATCATACCATCAAGGTTAGAAGTTGCTGTGGAAGTTTTAAACTTCGGACCATGTTAAGGAACTTCCCTTCCAGTTTTGGTCTGCTAAGAGTTTTAGTTTTAAAATCGTAAATGGGTGCTGAAATTTGTCAAGGCTTCACAGTCTACATCTTTCTGATTTCATCAGATGTTTCTCTATACCTTCATGATACCTGTGTTCCTCCTTCTCCTATGAACGTGGCACATCCCGCTGACTGATTTACTGAATGTTAACTTCAACATTCAGCTACCCTTCCATTCCGTCTGTGAACCGCCCCTGCTCCCCGGCTGTGTGCCCTTCTTTCCTGTCAGTGGCTTTGATTGGCTAATACTTTGTTCAGGATTTTTTGAATTTATGTTCATTTCAGAAACTGCTCTCTCATTTTCCTCTCTCCTGAGGTCCTTTGCAGATTAGCATAATTTGCATTGCCTTTATTATTTTCCTATGTTTAAAAGTCATTTTATTTTTTTTTCCAGTCAACTGCCCCACTTACATACTCTCTGCATTTTTCCCTTTGGTTGTTTTTCCTTTTCTTTTTGATTCATAGGGGCTCTTAATACATCAGAAAATTCATCTTTTGCCTGACATATGAGTGTTCAGTGTATTCTGCCTGTTGGTCCTTTATTTTTGGATTTCGTCACCCTGCAGAACATTCTAGTTTTTCTTTCTTTCTTTTTTTTTTTAATGTAGTCAGGGTTCTCAGTCTTCATGACTTCCAAATTTG
Source organism: Orycteropus afer afer (assembly GCF_000298275.1). NCBI lineage: Eukaryota > Metazoa > Chordata > Mammalia > Tubulidentata > Orycteropodidae > Orycteropus > Orycteropus afer. The sequence continues at coordinate 6,656,355 of NW_006921625.1, forward strand.
AGATCTTCCTTTGAAAGTTGTTCTCACTTAGTGATTATACAAATAATCTGTTTTTGCATACTTCCATGGCTTACTTTCTTAATGTTAAGTCCATTAGTAAAATTGTTTTTGGATTAAGGAACATAATATATTTTTGTTCCAAAATGAACCTCCATAAATTTCTATCAGTGAAACATATAAACAAGTTCCCCCAGAGTCGGTCCCCTCTGCCTGTTTCAGCATCCTAGCCTCACACACTGCCTGCATGAGGTAGAATTTGAATAAACCTCTCAAAATAGCAGTCAGTCATTTAGGAAGGATTCAAAATGGCCAAGTTTGGATGTATTTCTTCTGCCTCTGAAATACTTTCTTAGTGCTGCCCCAGACATGGACCCAGGTGTCGGGGCAGGCAGGCGGAGGAACAGCCGAGGTCTGGAGGCCAGGCTGTGGGTGCTGAGTTTGGGGCTCGCGGTGGGGCAGGCTCTCGGCAGGGGAGGGGCAGGACTTTCTGCAGTCGAGAGAGGGTCGGTGGAAAGGCACTGGGGCAGCACACAGGGTGGGAGGGGCATCAGGCTACAGAAGGCCCATGTGCGTTCAGGGACTTGCGAAAGTGTGTGAGCGTGGGTGCCATGGGGTTATTTCTGGGACCGAGGCTTTGGGGAACAGAGGCCATGTCGGGTGCACCTGGGAAGGCCTACTGGAGGTGTTCCTGTTGCTCCCACCCTCTGAGGGACCACCAGCTTCTAGGGGCGGTTTCTCGGGGCCAGGAAGCCATGGGGACCAAGCCCTTACCTGTGTGGTTGGTGCCTTTAGGGTTTGGTATTCAGAGGCCTGACAGCTCCTTGGTGCTGATGCCTGGAGTCCCAGACCCCTGTGGTTCTGCGAGGTTTATTTCAAGTTGCATTGCAAGGTGGGGCACAGGGCCAACCCCGTGGGTACCTGGGCACCGCCGTCATAAATCCCCACTACCCCAGGTCTGCCTTGCCCTTCCCACAGGTGCCCCTCTTTTTGAGCCAGGGAGGGAAGGGATACCTCCTGCCTGTGATTGGGAGATGGAATGCTTAGGAGGGGTGGGGAGCCCTTCATCATTCATGCTCCGCCTCTTCCCAGTCTCCCAGAGGCCCAGGCTTCCAAGGGGCCCTGCCACAGGTGACTGGAGTCTCTGTAGCCAGAGCAGCCCAGGCTTGGCAGCTGCCAGTTCCCTGACTGGCCCAGTCCGGGTATCTCGGGCCATGAGGCCTCCAGTCAGCCCTCCAGCAAGAGCGTCGTCCTGGTGAGTCTTGGCGGCCCCTGGGCGAGGGAAGACTTTGTAGAGCCCCCAGGTAGGGGCGAGAAATGACAGTTTGCTGCCTTGGAAAACTGATCACGTCCCCCTTCTCAAGGAAGCCTCAGTGTCCCCAGGAAGCCATGACAGGCCAGTCATCTGCCAGGCGCAGGGTACTCGCTGACCACATCTTCCCATTGCCTCCACGTTTCCCACCCAGCCGCTTTGAAAGGGACTGGCACCAACGCTGGCTTGGTGTCCCCTGGCAGTCTCCTGCACCAGGCGCATCTGCAGACTGGAAGTAGGTGAAGTGGGGCCCAGAGGTGGTTTTGTGAAAGGGAAGTGGGTCGCTGCCTGGAGGTGTGTGAGGGGAGCGTTGGGGTCTAGACGCAGATTCTGTAGGGCTTGAGTAGATTGACTTCTGCTTTTCAGAATGGGATCACTTTACTGTTGCAGGCTGAGCGGGGAGGGACGTGTGACAAGAGCACACTGCAGTCCAGTGTCATGAAATAGGAAGGAGCTTAGGGGCCTCCCCAGAGAAGACAGTCATGTGGGAGCCGACTCACTTTTCATAGGTACCAGGGCATTCTTGTTTGGGTTCCTGTTTCTTTTCAGTAAAGTATCTTCAGTGAGAGGTGAGAAAGGGGACCCTTGGGAAGGCTTTTTCAATCGCTCAAAAACCCCTTTCTGGATTTCCATGAGAAGACGCATGGAAATGTCAGTTTGTCTCTCCAGAGGTTTTGGACACCTGCTGAGGACCCTGTCCTGTGCTTTCCTAGTGACTCCTTCTATTAAAAGTCACTGGGCCTGTCATGACAGTGGGAAATAAAGCTGGCCGACTAGGTGACAACAGTGTGTCAACTTCTCAGGGCCGTTACACACACTTGGCTCCTGTAGCTTGATGCCAGGCTTCCATCCTGGGAAGGGAAAGGAGGAACGTCAGGCCAAGTGTGAAGTTCATTATGGGTGGTACTGTCTGAAGTGGAAGTGCACATGGCCGTCCCTGATAGAAACAAGCCTCAGTGAAGTCCCTGCCCCACGGGGCTCCTAAGTTGGCAGGCATACAGTAGGCTGTGCAGTGGGCCAGAGGAGCAGAGAGGATGCAGTATAAACCCACGTCTGCAGGGAAGTTGGGGTGTGATTGGCACAGAGCTCAGCGGGGAGGGGCTCCCCAGTGCTCACCGAGCAGGGTTTTCTATCTTTAATTTTAAAGCGATCTTACTTTCAGATGCTGTAGTTATTGGTTCACGAGGACAACAGTGACTCACTCAGTACAGCCCCCGCACAAGGCATGGGGTTGCCAGCTACAAAGCAATGGCACTTTTCCTTCTTTCTTTCTTTTTTCAAACCTAGAAGGTAACACATACTTGCTTCTGCTGTTGTGCAGAAGTCTTTCAGGCGTGTTGTGCCCTTCTTTTAAACTTGGTCATCCTGTGCCAAGGGGGAGATGGCAGGACCGTTCAGATGGTGTTTGGGTCACTGAGGGGTGTGTGACGCTCAGCGCTGTGAGCAGAGGCCACAGATGGCCAGCAGGGCCTTGGGGTAGCTCCGCATCGCCAGTAAACTCTGCTCTCGTCATTTTCCCGAGACGCACCCTTGTCTCTGCTCACCTTGCCCTCTACGCCTCTGTCCAGAAAACCATCACCCAGGTCAACACTGCGTTTCTACCCACTTTGTAGCTTGTGTCTGGTTTGAGCGGGATGATCTTGTCTGTGGGTCAGGCTATAGAATCTCAGGGCCTGGACCACATCTCTCAGGCCTGTTTGTGCTTAGCACAGAGCTTGGCCAGGGGTTGGGGTGAATTGTGTCTTACGCGTTACAGGGAACAGAGATCCTCTCAAGCTCCTTAACTTGAACGCAGGCAGAACCTGTGAATATTATTAGCTATCATTCCTGTAGTTAGGTTACTCATCAGTTGACTTGGAGTGAATCTAAATGGAGTTAATCTTAGGAGGGCCTGACCTAATTAGGTCAGCCCTTAAAAGCATCGGGTTCTTCCTGAAGTCAGTGAGACTTAATGTGCTGGCTCTGAAGATGGAGGGGACCACATGAGGACATGAGAGTGAGCTTGAGAAGCTAGAGCAATGTGGGACCAATAGCTAGCAAGCAAACAGCGACCTCAATCCTACCGCCAAGAACTGAATTCTGCCAATAGCCTGTGTGAGCTTGGACGAGGAGCCCTGGCTCCAAATGAGAACATAGGCCCCCACCATCACCTCAATCTTGTCCTTGTGAGACCCTGAGCCAAGAGCCCAGTTGAACCCCATCGGAGATTCTGACCTATAGAATCATGAGATCATCTGTGCTATGGTAAGAGGCTAAGTTTGTGCTATCAAAACTCATACATCCCTTCTATGGCAGTGGAGAGCTGTCCATCCTCTAGTCTGCAGCCTGACCTTCCACTGGCTCCTGGCCTCACCTCCTCTCCCTTCTCCTGCATTTCCCTCCTTCTGATACCCCTCCTTTTTCCTACAAAACCACTTGCTTCTCCTGTGCTGGACTACTTCCATCAGCATGCATGCCTGTCCCACCTTAAAACTATCCTTCCTTGACCACTCTTCCCTCTAGAGGTGCCTCTCCACTACTCTGCTTCCCAGGAGGGCACACTTCTCATGGTGTGGCCACACATCCACTCCAGTTTGGCTTTGCCCTTAGCATAGTCAACAGTGACAATCGTACTTGTCCTGATCTTTCTTGGTCTTCCAGAGAACCAGACACAGTCATTCGAGACTCCCTCTTCTTTTGGCTCAAGGATAGCACCTTCTCCAGGTTTGCTTAATGTTACTAGTCCATTTTGCTGGTCAACCTCCTTCTTCCAGCCCAGTCCTGGCCTCTGTTCTTTTGTCCACTCTTACCCAAGGAAATCACATACATTCCCATGGATGTAGACATCTGTGTGCCAAGGACACCCAGGTTTCTATCCCCCTTCCAGACTTCCCTGTAAGGGTCACACTTATCACCTGGCTACCCACTTGATGTCCCCTTAGATGGATAATGCACATCGGAATCTGAACATGTTTAAATGAGCTTTTCCATCTCCTCCAGTACCCACCCCGGGTCTTCTCACCTCATTAGGAAAGCAGGAAATCTAGCTAGAGTTCTTCCTCTCCCTCTTACTACCCGTGCTCTGTCCCTAAGTCTTCTACTCCTGCCCTTGGGCCCGTGTTCTGTGTGCCAGTTCCCCTTAAATTCTCAGCGCCTCCAAGGCCATCTTGGCTGTAGCCCTTCCCACCAGCTCCATCGTCATCCTGTTTCAGGTCTGCAGTCTCGACAGGGCCCTCCTTCTTTGACGTACTTGCCCTAGACACTGCTTCCTGCTGGACCACCCTTCATCTGGCTATGAGGCTGCTTCCTTCTTGCTCGTGTGGGCTTTCAGAGCCTGGCCCTGTTTCACATCTCTCATCCAGCAGGGATGTCCTGCATCCTTTAGTCCAACCCCTGTGTTCCCTCATAGAACTTACTGAAATGGAAAATTATTTTATATTATGCATTTATTTTGGTCTGTTCTTTTTTTTTCCTTCTTTTGGTCTCTGAAGGACTGTATTTTTAATGAGGGCATGAACTCAGCCACTTTGTTCACTGTTTTATCTCTAGGGTTTAGCACAATGCCCCACATGGTGGAGAGGAATGTCTTCAGTTAATAGTAGTTGGATGAGAAAAATCAGGCACCACATCTCTTAGTGGCTTGCTGTCTTTCAAGCCCAGAGAGTCCATCTGCTTGACTCAGTAACCCCATCATGTAGGTGTTAAGTTCACAAATGTTTAAAAGGTGAGGAAGTCTCATGAGATGGAAGTTAAATAATGTACCCAAAGCTCTACTTGTACAATGTCAGAGTCCAGTTTGAGCCCAGGCAGCCAGGCTCCCGAGCCTGGCTCTCATTGTAGAGCAATTTGCAAACACAAAGAGCCACATGAGGGACCTGGCCTGAGGTGAATGCGGAAATGGTAAGAGGCTGTGGAGGGGCACTGTCTGCCTGGGCAGTCACAGCCCTAAAGCCAGAACAATTGCCCCTGAGTCAATCCCAGTGCCTGGTGACTCCGTATGTCTAGAGCGATGAGTAGCACTGTGCCCCACAGTGTCCTCAGTGGCTAATTCTCAGAAATAAGTTGCCAGGCCTTTCTTCTCAGCACCCTGGGGGTGAAGTTGAAATTCCAGTCTTTCAGTTAACAGCCAGCTTCATTAACTGGCTCCATCACCCAGGAACACCATCATCTCCTTAGTGACCAGTAAACCTGAACTAGGCATACTGCCTGCAGGGTTCAGCACTCGGTCTGACAGGCAGGGCTTGTTAAGTGTCCAAACAACTGGAGTAGGAGGCGGGGACCAGCGTCTGGAGCTTTGAGGGAGGACGTGGCCATGAGCGCCATCAAAAGCCGGGGGGGCAGTACCCCCCACCTTGGGTGGAGAGTATGTGATGGGGATGGATGGCTTCCTTCTCTCCCCTTTATTTTCTCCTTCCAATTTGTTCAAATGACAAGAAGCTTTGAAGTGCTTGCAGCTACCCAGCCTGGGGCCCAGGGCTGCTCAAAGGTGAGAGGCTCCCATCCCGTGGGAGAACATACCAATTTTCTAAATGCTAATGAAGAAGAATGTTTCACAAGCCAGGTGTGGGCTCCTGCAAGTGCCTTGTGTTTGGGGACACAGATGGCAAATAAGTTGATATACACGTTGGAAAGTTGTGTACATGTTTTTTAAACCTCAGGTCTACATTCATATTCCAAGACTCATAATTGGGTCAGCACAGAGTGGTCTTCTTCTTGGTGTTTAATGGGTGGCTTTGGGTGGTGGTGAGGGAGAAATAGGGAGCAGTCCTGCCGCACAGCAGAGGGAGGTGGAAGGACTGGGGACTGAAGCAGCGCAGCTCCGCGGGTGGATGGACGTGGACAGGCCGGCCTCTCCTGCATCACATGGTCTTGGTCAGGAGCATCTGCAGGCTGAGGTGGGCAGGCCCTTCCCTTCCTGAGCAATACCCGTACTCAGAGAAAAGGATGGGCGAGAGGCAGTGAGGAGTAGGCACTCAGATGCAGGGGCTGCCATGGTTGAATTGTGCCCCTTGAAAGACAGGTCGAAGGCCCAGCCCCTGTCCCTGTGAACCTGACCTTGGTGGGAAGTCAAGCGGGTGTGATCAAGTTCAGATGAGGTCATACTAGACTAGGAAGGGCCCTAAATCCAATGCCTGGCATCCTTATAAGAAGGTAACACTATGGAAACACAAAGAGGCACAGAAGAATGCCGTGTGACAAGGAGCACCAAGGGTCCTAGGGCCACTGGGAGCTAGGAGAGAAGCAGGGAGCTGCCAGAAGGAAGCAGCCTTGCCGCCACCTTCGATAGACTCCCAGCCTCCGGAACTGTGGAGAGTGTGTATCTGTTGTTCTGAGCCCCCCAGTTTGTCGCTGTTTGTGAGGGCGGTCCCAGGAAACTACTGCAGTGCCTTTTTGCACAAGAGGCCTTCCTGCCCCCTGCCCCCCCCCCCAGCCAGTCAGTGTTTTTCTCAGTGGGAGAATGCAGCTTGGTGGTCAGCAGAGTGGGCTCTGTGTCTGATTTGCTCTCTGGGTAACTAGCTGTGGGACTGTGGCAAAGTCATGCCCCTGTGCAATGGGGACGTAAGCCCCCAGCTACCTCACCGAAAGGTGGAAAGACAAGAGACAGTGCCATGTGCTGTGACCTTAGCCTGGTGCTTTGGTGATGCTGGAGGCCGTCACGTGCTGAGTGCTGGAGAGTGGCGGCCACGTGTGTCACCGTCACCTGTCTCAATCTTTATTCTAGCTCGGTACATTTTCTGAGATCCCGAGAAAGTCACTGCTGGGGCTACACGTTCCTTGTCTCCTAAGCAAGCAGGATTCATTCAACAAACACGCATGGTGGACCACAGTGAGAGGCATTGGAGGGGCTGGGAAACAAAGTCAAGTGAGACTTGGCTCTCGCCAGACCTGTCTGCCTGGAGAAGCCTGTGTCCCCCATTACAGCTGCGGCGCATTGCAGGCAGTGAGAAAAAGGGCCTCCTCCTGACTCCGTGGAGGCTTCTCTGGGGTGTGCCGGCCGCTAAGGGTGTAGCTTCCCCAGGCAGCCTGTCCAGCGGTGGGAGGAGGAGAAGCTAGTGGGTACCTCCAGCTCCTCCTGGACATAGCTCTGTTTCCTAATTATGGGGGCCTTCTTGGTCACAGCTTTTACTTCCCTAATCCAGCTCTCAGTGGGGAGTCTTTCTCACTTAGCTTCCAAATTTACACTTCTCCTCTGTCCCTGGCACTTCTGGGGAAGTGCTGATGGGCGCTTAGCAGGCCACCAGGGGCTGGAGCCTGCGTGAGGGTGGACTGCTTCCTGGCCCTGCTCTCTCTGGAAGGCAGACGTTGTTTCTGGGAGCCAGCCCCTTGCTGAATTTGCAGCTGGAGGTAACACTGCTTGCACAGCAGACCTCTGGGCTCCCTGGGGCGCAGACAGGGTGCGCTGGCTCTTACTTTTCTTCATCAGGACCACCGAAATTCCACGGTCTCGCAGCCTTATTCTCAGAGCCGCGGTTGGAGAACCCAGCGAAGCTCGTGTGCAGTGGTGAAACGGAACAGCCTGCAGGTCACAGCCACGCTGGGTTCTGGGAGCCGCCGATGCCAGGGACCTGCCGTTTTGCAATTTCCTTACCATGGCATCGTACATTCCTAGGGTGTTCAGGCTCCCGGATGCTTGGGTGAGATGTGTGCTGAGGTCCCGCGGTGCTTCTCCGAGCACAGGTGGCAGCGCTGCCGGTTCATTAGAGGGTGTGGGCTGCACGTGGGACCGCAGCAGGCTGTGAATCGCATTCTCGGTGCACTTTCCAAGCATCCTTTCTTCCTCAGCGCCCCAGGTCCCCCAGCCAGCTGACGCACTGTGTGCTGACTTAGTTTGGTGTCCATTCTGAAGCTCTCGAGGGCAGCTGGGTAAAAACCCGTGCGTCCGTGCCTTTGTTACCTGTGGGAGTTGAGCTTGCCCAATGGCTTTGAGGGATGCACGTTACACACAGACTTTCTGGGACCAGAAGATGATCTCCTAGAAAATCATGTTGTCTGATTGTCTAGGCCTCTGAGTCAGGATGTTTCTCTCTATATTTTTAAGTGGTAGGAAAAGAAAGGGTAGCATTTTGTGACATGTGAAAATTATATGAAATTCCAATTCAGTACCCATAGATAAAAGTTTTTTTTTTTTTTTTTAATTGTGATTTGGGTGAAAATTTACAAAGCAAATTCACTTTCCTTAGAGCAGTTCACATACATTTTGTCTCATGACATTGACTAAAATTTCCCACAATGCAACAGCTCCCCTCCCACTTCCTCCCCATAGTTACCTCTTCCCTGTGTTCATCTCTCCTTGCACTCCTGCCCCTGAGCTGTCTCCCTGTGCATACACAGCCCTTCTATTCTCCCATGATTATTCTCTCCAAGGAGTGTATTTACCTCAGGTAAATGTTCAGCTCATAGACCTGTCTTTTGTTTGGCTAGAAGCCACAGGTGTGGGTTCAGTTCCAGACCTGAAGGGCAGCTAGGGGCCATAGTCTCAGTGGTTCCACCAGGCTCTATCAGACCAGCAAACCTGGCCCCCCCTTTTTTTTTTCCGAATGATTTTGAGTTTTGTTCCACATTGTTCTCCCTCTCTATCCAAGACCTTAGATAAAGTTTTATTGACACACGACCAGGCCCATGTGTTTACATGTTGTGGCTGCTTTCACACTACAGGGGCCGAGCTCACTAGTTAAGAAGGAGGCTGTATGACCCACAAAGCCCAAAATACAGGTATAGCTTGTTTTATTGTACACCGCAGAGATGGCATTTTTCACAAGTCTGTCAGTGCCATTTTTTCAATAGCACATGCTCACTTTGTGTCTCTGTGTCACATTTGAGTCATTCCTACAGTATGTCAAACTTTTCCGTGAGGTTTTGGGGCACTTTGTTGTTGCTGTCATGTGCCGTGGAGTCGGACCCGACTTATAGCGACCCCTCCTTGGGTTTCCGAGGCAGTATCACTATGGAAGTAGATTGCCCCATCTTCCTCTCGAGGAGTAGCTGGTGGGTTTGAACCGCCAGCCTTCTGGTTAGCAGTCAAGTGCCTTAGGTACTATGCCACCAGAGCTCCCTTTGGGCACTTAGTAGACTATAAAAAACTAACTCACTGCTGTCGAGTTGGTCCCAACTCCTAGTGACCCCTCCTTGGGTTTTCGAAGCAGTATCTCTGCAGAAGTAGATGGCCCAGTCTTCCTTCCCATACACTGTAGACTACAGTACAGTACAGATGTGACTTTGACATGCCCTGGGAAAACAGACACTCGTGTGGCTCGTTTATCGCTTTGTTGTGGTCTGGACCGCACATCCCTGAGGGATGCCTGTATTTACTCTGGCCCTTTGCAGAAAACACAAGCTGAATCCTGTCACAGAAGGAGCAGGTGCCTGTGTGGGATGGTTTCGGTCCCTCAGCTATCACCAGGCCACTGCTGTCCTGGCGTTGCTTACTCAGTGGGGAGTTGTTTTTGATGGTGTCTACAGGGACTCTCTGATTTGGTGCCTACACCCCCCAGTGGCACTGAAGACTGTTTTGAGTCCAGGCCAGACACAGTGGTGAGGTTTCATTAGTGTGGGAAGGGCCACATAACTGTCCCCATTAACGTGAAGTTGAGGGGCTCCGACCATGCATAGAGCACCCTGGTGGTTAATTACTTGCCGTTTATCACTGTGCCTTGAGTGTTCAGCAAAGTGAAAAATAGTTTGCCAATGAAGTAAAGTGGAAAATTAATTTCGGTTTTTCTCCTGTTGCAAGTGAAGGCAGAAGTTCGAATGAAGTCTGTTATCACTGGTATGTTTTAGTCTCAGATGTGGTTTATCCACTTCAGAGTGTGGAGGCTCTGTGGGAATCAGACCCTCTCACTTCTCTGACACCAAATGTGTTGATCAATCAGTTTATTATCAGTTCTGGTCCACTCCATTCTGACCCCAGCTGCACATGCAGCACTTCCTCCTTTGACCTTAAGTACTAGAGCAAGGTCAGGCTTACTAGCTCAAGGGCACAGCCCTCCAGATGCCAAGTCAGTCCAGGACCTCAGACACCAGCCACAAGCTTGGAGTTCCATGACACCATCACTTCTGACCTGCTAGCTATAAATTCACAGTTTTCCCACTCTTCCTTAAGGATGCCAGCCATAAGTTCAGGGGTACCCTGGGCTCCCTCACCTCTACCTAATGACTCCCAGCACTCCCTTGGGTTTGGTAATTCATTAGGAAGATTCATAGAACTCAGGAGAGCACTGCACTTAGGATTAGCAGCTTATTATAGCAGAAGGTATGCAAATGAAGAGGTGCATGGAGGAGGCCTGGGAGGGTTCCCAACATGGCACCTCCAAGACTGAAGGGGTGTGCTACCCTCCCATGTACATCGATGCCTCTCACCAACCAGGAAGCCCGTGGAGCTTCCATGTCCAGAGCCTTTATGGGGCACAATTGATTGACATAGCCCCGCCCTGAGGTTGGGCTGACATCAAGTGGGGGATCTTTTGGGCCTAGCCAGTCCCCACTCAAGAGGCATCTCATTAGCATAAACCTTCAGTGGTGATCTGGAGCCCTCAGCAAGATGCTTCAATTCTTAGGGAGAGGTTCTCTCCCAGGAACCAAGGACAAAGACCAGATTCAGTGGGAAAGTTAAATTCTTTACCCACAAGGCCCATACTATGTTCGTTTGGAAGGTAATTCCTGCTCACCAATGAAGACTGTCTAGTGAGGAGGGGAAAATTCTTATGTGTAGCTTTGCTTGAAGAACAGACTTAGGACTGTTGGGGAGGCAGTGGAGTGGTTGTATAGGAAGATGACATTTACTGTTAAGAGCAAATGCTGTCAACCAAAAATGTGCATCATTCTTCCAGCTTAAATATGACCAGCTGTGGGAAGGAGAAATAACAAAGCCTATAATGTTAAAAGTCCAAATACAGTTCTCCAAAGCATCTAACTTCACATTGTCTCCAAATTGTAAATATTCTATACCATGTCTTCTCTGAAGCTTTAGAGGGTCTAATTTCAGTAGAATTCCCACCAGGTATTTAGACCATGACCAGGAGCTATTAGTAAACTCCAAGAAAAATCTCACAGACATGCTTATGTAAGGAAACCATTTTTGGATTAAGCCATTGTATGAAATATCTCAACTTTGTGCACTGGGTTTATGCAAGAACAAGATTGTAGGATCCTTTGGCTGGTTGGTTGGTTGGGTGGTTAGTTGGTTGGTTGGTTGGCTCGTTGGCTTGTTGGCTCATTGGTTGGTTGGCTGGTTGACTGGTTAGCTGGTTGGCTGGTTAGCTGGTTGGTTGGTTGAGCTACTGCATTAGGTAGAGCAGAGATGATCCGACTTTCCTTTTGTCCATCTTCAGATCAATTCCACTGGCATTAGCCCAGCAGAGAGTTGCAAGATGCTCTGCCAAGCTCTGGGAAGAGGTGGTAGGAGGGGGAGAAGGGGGTCAGGGACAGTGGAGATGAGCCTGCATGTGCTAAGTGTGGATTACGGGGCCCATCAGTTTAGCTCACATACTCTTGAGAGTGTCACCATTTGAGAATGGATGCCACTAGCAGTGGAGCACTGGGAAGAGTTGGACGCATCTTTGTGGCTTACTTTACAAATGCAAGAAAGCACAAATTCCGGGTAATATTGGAAATATTTAACACCTGTTGGACACAGGCACCAATCTGTGAGGATAAACCACCAATCCAAGCACACCAGAGAAGACTGACCAAATAGCAGGATCATAGATGATTTTTAGAAAAGCTGCTACATAGACTCACTACAGAAAAGTGCTTCTGGCTCTCAGGGATGTATTTCAGTCATGTGGAGATTCCATACATTCAGAATATCCTGTTTCCCAGTAAATTCCAGCCAGGAGATGATTGCACTTGCAGGGTCTGCAGAGCCATGTGGCCACCCTTCAACCCCAGGGACCTGGTGGCATTCACCCACCATTCGCCCAGCACCTGCCTGGTGCATGCACTGAGCCTACCTCTGTGTGGGAAGAAGTGTGTAAGCAGGTGATACGGGTTGGCGTGAGATTCATGGGAGCAGCAAGCATGGGGCTGTGGGATCCCAGAGCAGGGGCCCAACTTGGACGTCATGAGAGGCTTAGGAGGGGCCTTGAAGGCTAGGTAGCCAGTGCTGGCCAGGCAGGAGAGGAAGGGAGAGAGTGCAGGCAGAGGAAACCATGTGTGCAGGAGCATGAGGGTGAGAGGCAAGTCTGGGGCATTTCAACACGTCTCTATGTGGTGGAGTCTGAACAGGTGAGGCTGGCCAGGTGGGCAGGGATCAGATCACACGGAGCCTGTGCACATGATGCTTCAGAGCTTGGATTTCATTCTGCAGACAATAAGTCACTGGAGGGTTTTAAGGTGGAGGGGGCTGTTGATCCGGCTCCAATTTCTGTTTTAGAAAGATCCTTCTGTCAGTGAGACCAGAGGCGAGAGACCAGTAATGAAGCTAGCAGAGTGTTGCAAGCGTGGCATGATGGTCGCTGCCAGGGATTTTAGCAGCTGGGGTGTATAAAGCAGACTTGAACTTGGGTAGGGAGGGAGAAGAAGTCTGGGTAAATGTGTCACTACAGACCAGGCAAGAAATGATGTTGTCCTGATGGGGCTGTGAGAGCAGAGAGGGGGTGATATGGGATGGGTCTAAGGGCTGCCAGGAGGGGCAACCAGCAGGACTTGGTCATGAAAGCAAAGTGTCTATGAGCTGTTATATGGAAATTGAATTTGTTCTGTAAATTTTCACCCAAATCACAATTTAAAATAATAATAATAATAATAACCCTCTATCACCTAAAACAACAGTAAGATATATACCTACTGAAGAGCTCAGGTGGTGTAGTGGGTAAGGCATTTTGGCTTCTAACCACAAGGTCAGTGGTTCAAACCCACTAGGTTCTGCATGGGAGTAAGATGACACAATTTATTCCTATAAAGATTTACAGCCTTGGAAAGCCAACGCGGTCGCTGTGAGTCAGAATCAATTCGATGGCACTGGGTCATACACCTATTTAAAAAAAAAAAAAAAAAAAACCTCACTGCTGTCGAGTTGATTTCGACACATAGTAACCCCTCCTTGGGTTTCTGAGGTGGTATCACTATGGAAGTAGATTGCCCACTCTTCCTTCCGAGGAGTGGCTGGTGGGTTTGAACCACCACCCTTCTGGTTAGTAGTCAAACGCCTTAGGCACTACACCACCAGAGCTCCTATTTGAAAGGCTAAAATCCCAAACTCTGACACCACCAAGTGCTGGCAAGGATATGGAGCAGCAGGAGCCCTCCTTCCCTGCTGGCGGGAAGGCATGATGGTGCATCTGGCAGTTTCTTACAAAGCTAACCACGGGCTGACCACAGAGGGCATCAAGCAGTCATGCTCCTGGGTGTCTATCCAAATGTACTGACAACGTGTGTCTGCACAAAGGTGCTGACAGTGTATGTCCACAGAAATGTCCTGACAGCACATGTCCACATGAAATCCTGCGCCTGAATGTTTGATGGCAGTTTTATGCATCGTTGCTAAGAATTGGAGCAAGATGTCCTTCCACAGGTGAATGGACAGTACAGTGTGGTGCGTGCAAACAATGGAGTGACGTTCCACAGGTGAACGGGGAGTAACCTCAGGTGTTACATCTATACCTGAACCAAACTCACTGCTGTCTAATCGATCCGACTCATATTGACTCCTTCTTGGGTTTCTGAGGCAGTGTCTCTACGGAAGTAGATTGCCCAATCTTCCTTCTGAGGAGTAGCTGGTGGGTTTGAACTGTCAGCCTTCTGGTTAGCAGTCAAATGCCTTAGGCACTATGCCACCAGAGCTCCCATTGTATCCATAGAGTGGAGTAATATTGAGCAGTACAATGAAATGAGCTACCAAGCGACGAAACACCATGGTGAAACTCTAAATGTGTGTTGCTGAGTGAAAACACAGATTGAGAAAGTGACCTCCTGTGTGATTCCATACGGATGGCATGCTTCAAAAGGCAGAACTGTAGGGACATGGGGAGGTCAGTGCTGCCAGGGCTTCGGGGCAGGGAGAGAGCGTGGACAGGTGGCGCATGGGCTGTCTTAGGGCAGTGAAACTCTGTAGTCTGGGCCTCTAATGGTGGTCATGTGACATTACACATTGGTCAAAACCCACAGGACTGTCCTATACAAATTGTGAGCTGTAATGTGAAAGATGTACTTTAGTTCATAATAATGTATCAAGTTCATAATAATGTATCAAGATTGTTCATCATTTGTAACAAATGTACTGCACCAATGCAAGATGTTAAAAATAGCAGAAACCATTTGCAGAGGGAGGGTGATGTATAGGAACGCTCTATATTCTGAGCAATTTTTCTGTAAGCCTAAAATGCTCGAAAAATTGTGTATTTTTAAAAATCACATGAGACCATGATTTGAACAGATTTCCTGGGAACAGCTCCCTTCTCTTCTTTTATCCAGAACCTTCAGGCATAACCCCGGATCCTGTAGCACTGCCTGCCATCCTCAGGGTCAGGGTTTCCAGCTCACGCAGGTTCCTTGTCTGGGGACGGAGCTGGGCTACATAGGTATGTTTGACCTTAGGGCTTCTGCAGGCCCCCTCTCCTGCCCTTCTTTTCAGAGATCCCCAAACCAATCAGGAAATAGGTGCCTGGATGGCCACTCTTTAGTAAGAATCCAGACTCCACGACGCTACCCGTGGGGAGTCAATTTGGAGACCGCCTTGCCTCTCAGGGTTCTTTGCTTTGCCCAGGAGAGGAGACCCAGCGCCTGGAGCCTTGCAGGGAGCAGTGTGCTGCCTGCGTCCGGTGCTCAGCTGCAGTTCCAGCAACCGGTTCATAAATTGAATTTCATTTTTGGAACCAGGATGAAATGAAGAAATAATTCCACATACTGTACATTTATTGAAATTATATCAAAATAAGCAATGAAGGAAAATTTCTCTTGGCAATATAATTTCAAGGATCATTTCATGAGCTCGCCGCTAGGAAGGCATCTGGAAATGCCGGGCTTGATCAGCACAGTGGCTCAGCGTCCCATCTGCAGCGTGGGGGAGGATGGTGGTCTGGGCCTCCCCGCACTCCCTCCTGGCCGCCCTGCTGCTTCCATCTCGAGACCGCTGGAGCACTTGCTGTTGATGTTTTGCAGTCGTCCATATCCCAAATGGAGTATCATTATCTTTATCATGATAGATTATTATGGCATGCAACACTCAGCCGGCAGTCCTTTTGGCCCCAGCACTGGTGTTACTTGACTGCGTGCCTGGCCACCAGCTGCTTTTGATGATACCAGAGCGTGGAGACTCGTTTATGATCTGAGGCAGGCTGGGCCTGATATTTTCCACCAATTTTGGCTAAAGCGAGGATGATTTGCCACACAAATTCACAGGCGTTCACCAAAGTTGTATAATTTCATGGAAGTTTTATGACAGGCTAAGATATGAATTGACTCAGGCGTGCACAGAGTGATAGCTCTGTGGAACAGAATCATCTCTCTGTGTGTCTGAGAACAGGCGGCCTCTGAGATGAGCTACCGGGGGATATAGACAGAGACTCGGCGTTTCTATCTGAGGCCAGCTTCCCTTGCGTTGGCCCACGTGCACTTCAGTGGGTTTATTTTACAGAGTGTATGGGATGAGATGTGTAACCTCACGTGAGCCTCTTCCTGGCTCCTTTCTGGGTGGGAGCTGGCACTTGGGCATTGCTGTGTCTGACGTTGTGTTTACTGCTCCTTTCACTCCCAGAGCTCAGTCCATTTGTCCTGTAAACATTCAAGGTTAACCCAAAGTCAGGTTGTGAATTAGTAAGAAATGAAGTACTGATGAATCAGATGGGACCAAGCAGAGTGCGGCCAGCCTGCCTTCTTTAGTTTCCCGGGTCTAAGGTGGAGCCCCAGTGACCTAGACAGATGGCTCGTCTTGGGAGAGGTTGCCCCTTTTGTTTGGAAGCACAGTCAGACAGGCAGAGTGTCTTCCCTGAATAAATGGGTCTTCAGGGGAGACTTCTGTCTTTGAGGCTTCCTGAGGCGACGGGAGCTGGGAGAATGAGGTATGCAGCACGTTGCTCTGCAGCGCCCAGGACCTTGGGTGCATCTCATTGCCACCTGTCCTTCTGCACTTGTTTCCAGGCCTGTGTGGATGCTGGTGCCATGGTCCCACACATTTGCTGACCTTTGTACCCAGGTACAATCAGCAGGGGAGTCATTTAAAATAGAGCTCTTTGACTTTCGTATGCATTGTACGAGACCACAGGAAAAAAGGAAGTAGGCTTTAGCTTTTAAAGGGTCCTGTTGATCTTGCAGTGTTTCTGGAGAATTCTGGATGACATTCAGCCAGTGGAGAGGCTGCAGAGGCTGGGCTGGGAGCAGCTGCCGTTAGGTGGCCCCATTAACAATCACGTTCCACAGCGTTGACTCGTTAGTGACTGTGCCGCATCCTGCACCGTGCTGACTGGATTTTGACTGTTGTTTTTACTGGGCTATGTAGTGGATTAAATTGTGCCTCCCAAAAGGCAGGTTGAAGTCCTAACCACCCCCCATACATATGACACCCCCTGTAACTATGAATGTGACTTCACTTGGAAATTGGGTCCGCAGATGTAATCCTGGTAAGATGAGCATGCTGGATCAGGGTGGGTCCTAACCCAATGACTACGTCCTTAAGTAGAGAAAGGTTTGGAGACACATACATACATAGAAAGGTGGAGACAGCCCCGTGCAGATGGACACACAGAACGCAGTGATGCAGAAGACAAGACAAGAAGCACCAAGGGTCGCCAGCAACCACCAGGACATAGGAGAGAGACATGAAGTGGCTTCTCCGTCAGAGGCACTGGAGGGAACCAATTCCACCCACATCTTGATTTCATTCAGACTCACAGCCTCCAGAGCTCGGGGGGATACATTTCTATTGTTTTAAGCCCCCAGTTGATGGTCCTTTGTTATGACAACCCTCAGAGACTCATACAGGATGTAACATCAGTGCAACAAAGTGCACACACCCTATGTGTACAGCTTGACACACTTTTGCGTATGTCTATTTGGAGCCCTGGTGGCACAACCATTAAGCCGTTGTTTGTTAACCTAAAGGTTGATGGTTCAAACTTACCCAGCAGCTCTAGGGAGAAAGACCTGCTACCTGCTCCTGTAAAGATTACCACTTAGGAAGCCCTGTGGGGCGTTTCTGCTCTGTCACACGGAGTCACCATGAGTCAAAAGTCAACTGGATGGCACCTAACAACAATAATATACCCCTATAACTACCATCTAAATCAAGATAGAAATTTCCAGTAATTCAAAATCTCCTTCATGTCCCTTCCTCATCCATAACTCCCAACTCTGGGATCTTCACCAAGAAAACTGCTATTCTGACTTTTGTTATCATAGATTACTTTTGCCCACTGAACTTGATGTAAATGAAATCATACAATATGCACATTGATTTCTTATACTTGACATTATATCTGAGAGTCAACCATGTCCTGGTGTTTTAATAGCTTTTTCATTATTGCATAGTATTCCATTGTATGACTCAAAAAACCAAAAAGAAACACTTCACTGCCACTGAGTCAGTTCTGACTCATGGTGACCCCCGGTGGGTTTCCAAGGATGTAAATCTTTGCAGAAGCAGATCTCATCTTTCTTCCACAGAGCAGATGGTGGTCTGAACCATCAGCCTCCTGCTTAGCAGCCCAATGTCCTAACCACTACACCACCAGAGCTCCTTTTATTATATGACTGGACTCCTGTATATCTGTTCTACTGTTGGTGGGCATTCTGTTTTGAATTTCATTGCCATCTGCTCTAATGATTAGGATTTACTACCTTTTGTTTGCTCTAGGTCCTTGAGGTGGAAACTTGGATGATTGATGGGAGACTTTTCCTCTTTTCCAATGTATGCATTTACTGCTATACAATTCCCTCTCAGCACTGTTTTCATTGTAAACAGCCGCCCCCCCCCCCATTTTGGTATGTGTTATTCTCATTACACTCCTCGGAAGGAAGGTTGGGCAATCTACTTCCGTAGTGATACTGCTCTGGAAACCCAGGGAGGGGTCTCTATGAGTGGGGGCCGACTCGACAGCATATCACAACAACAATGACAAGAGCATTCTCATTACAGTCACTTCACTTCCTGTTGCTGAGTTTTCTCAAGGCTGCCTCTTTGACCTGGTGGCTCTCCCCTGGCCTTTCCTGGTGTGGATGGAAATGGGGCACAGTTTTTTCTGGGGTGTTTGGTTATTATTGTCTAAAGTTTGACATCTAGCTAGATTGTGTCTCTCCTGGTTCTTTGGCTGAAGAGGGCGGTCTGCTGTTGGAGATCCCCCCACCTTGCTTTACCCATTGCTAGTTGCAGTTTTTCAACTTCTTCAGCTCTAACTCTGGAAGATATGAAGGAAAGAAAACTCAGAGAACTCATTCCTTGAGGCCAGTGGTCCTTAGCTGGTTTTCTTCAACTCTCCACCCTTCAGGCTTTCTTTGCTTGGTTTGTGCATACTGTCTAGGGTTTTTGTTGTCCTTAGTGAGAAAATTAGAAAATGGTCCTTCACCAGACCTTCTGTGAAGAGCAAACAATGCTGATTTGAAGTCCTTGGAGCTATGCTATTGTTATTGTTACATGCTGTTGAGTCGGACCCGACTCATAGCGACCCTTCCTTGGGTTTCCGAGGCAGTATCACTACGGAAAGAGCTATCTATCTATCTATATTTTAATACATTTTATTGAAATATAATTTATGTATAGTGAAATACATAAGACTAAATTGACATGGGTCAGTGCACTTTTTTTTTTTCCTGCAGTGTTCCCTCCCCTCCCCTCCCACCCCTGGTAACCAACAAAGAAAGTTTCATTCCATATATAAACCTTTCCTTGACTTTTTACAATAATGAACTAATACTGTATTTGTCCTTCTGTGATTGACTGACTCCATTCAGCATAATGTCCTCCAAGTTCATCCATGTTATGTGGTGTTTTGCAGATTCTCTGTTATTCTTTAGTGTTGCATAGTATTCCATTGTGTGTATGTACCATAGTTTGGTTATACATTCTTCTGTTGATGTGCACCTAGGTTGTTTCCTTCTTTCTGCTATTGTGAATAGTGCTGCAATGAACTCTTGTCCTGGCTTTCACTTCTTTGGGATATATACCTGGTAATGGAATTGCTGGTTCAAACAGTATTTCTAATTCCAGCTTTTTAAGGAATTGTCCTACTGCTTTCCACAGTGGTTTTATCATTTTACAGCCCCACCAGCAGTGTATGAGAGTCCCAATCTCTCCTCATCTTCACCAGCATTTGTTATTTTCTGTCTTGTTGAACTTTGCCATTAGTGCTTCAGTGAGATGCATTGTTGTTTTGATTTGCATCTCTCTGGTGACTAATGATCATGAGCATTTCTTCATGTACTTGCTGGCTGCATGAATATCTCTTTGGTGAAGTGTCTATTCATGTCTTCTGCCCATTTTTAAACTGGATTGTTAATCTTTTTGTTTTGAGGTGTTGGAGTTTTCCATAAATTCTAGAGATAAGTCCCTTGTCAGATATGTCATTGCTGAATATGTTTTCCCAATCTGTAGGTTCTCTTTTGACTCTTTTGGAGAAGTCTTTGGAAGCACATAAAAATTTAATTTTTAGAAGCTCCAATTCATCTAGTTTATCTTCAGCTCTTTGTACATTTTGGGTTATGCTCGTGCCATAAATTAGGTCCCCTACATTTTCCCTTGAGGAACTTTATAGTTTTAGGTTTCACATTTAAGTCTCTGATCCATCTGGAGTTAGTTTTTGTGTATGGTGTGAGGTATGGATCTTTTTTCATTTTTCTGCAGATGGATATCTACTTTGTCAGCACCATGTGTTAAAGAAACCATCTCTTGCCCATTTAAGGGATTTCGGCCCTTTGTCAAAGATCGGCTGACCATAGGTGGATGTATCTATTTCTGGGTTTTCAATTCCGTTACACTGGTCTATGTATCTGTCATTCTACCAGGACAAGGCTGTTTTGACTACTGTGGCGGTATAGTAGATTTTGAGATCCAAGAGTGTGAGACCTACTTTGTTCTTCTTTTTCAGCAGTGCTTTGCTTATCTGAGATGTTTTTCCTTTCCATATAAAATTAGTGATTGTTTTTGCCACATCCTTAAAGAATGCTGATAGGATCTGGATTGGGAATGCATTGAATATATAAATTGCTTTTGATAGTACTGATATTTTCACCTTGTTATTGTGATTTTTTTTAATGTACCTCATAAATCCCTGTTCTATTTTTTTCCTTCTTAAATAAAATTTTTCTCTGGTAGCATAGTGGATAAGACACTTGACTGCTAACCAGAGGGCTGGCGGTTCAAACCCACCAGCCACTCCTCGGAAGGAAGGTTGGGCAATCCTACTTCTGTAGTGATACTGCCTCGGAAACCCAAGGAGGGGTCGCTATGAGTCAGGTTTGACTCGATGGCACATAACAACAACAACAACAACAAAATAAAATTTTTATTAAAGTGTACCAAAACCAAACCAAACACATTGCCATTGAGTTGGACCTGACTCATAGCAACCCCTCCTTGGGTTTCCGAGGCAGCATCACTATGGAAGTAGATTGCCCAATCTTCCTTCTGAGGAGTTGCTGATGGGTTTGAACCTCCAGCCTTCTGGTTAGCAGTCACCTCCTAGTAAAGTGTCCAATCATACAAAAAGTAACTTAACCAAAGGAGTAAAGCCTGATGAGTTGTCACAGAGCCAATGCTCATGTCCATTCACTAAGCAGCCATTGCCAGTCCTACAGACCCATGTGCCCCTCCCAAGTGGTGGCCTCCCCATGAGTAACCACCATCCCGACTTCCAACATCTCACCTGGGCTGTTACAAATAATGAAACATTTAGCTGGGGAGAATGGAGGAGGGGCAGCCCATGCTGACAGTGTGAAAGTAAGAGATGTGTGTTCAGAGGACTGCTGTACACATTCACAGTTAACCTTCAGAAACCCTTAAGGGAGAAGGGGGGAGAGAGAGAGATAGATAGAGAGAGAGAGAGAGAGAGAGAGAGAGCTATTTAAATACTGTGAGAGAATTTCTTCCTCTAGGTTCATTGGCCATGGCCATCTTGAGATCACAGGCAGTAGACAGAGTCAAGGCCACAGCAGCCATAGCATGTTCAGAAGAGGGAGTGAACGCCTTTAAAAAGTTTCTTTCCCAGTGACCCCCCCAAAGGAGAAGAATTTGCATCGTTCAGGTGGCCAGCTGTGCTGGTTACAATGCCTACCTTCATCTAGTAAAAGGACAGGAATAGGGAACTAATTGAGGCCACAGAGAGACACAGTGATGAGAATGGTCATCATATTAGAAAACCATCCATGGTGTGTGTACTCTGCATGCTGGCCAGCTGCTTATGGAGTTATTTCCCATACTCCATTTCACCTTGTGTTGCCCTGGCTCCCGGGGGAGAGACCTGCTGATGGGGACCGGGATGAGAGGAGAGCTGGGTGTGTGTGAAGTGATGGGGTGGACACAGAAGAACAAGGGCTGCGGGAATGCGGACTCATCCTCGGGTGAGGTGGCGTGGGGGCAGGTGCGTGAGCATGACTGTAGCTCCCTTGCAGACACAGGATGATATGCGCTGCATGGTCAGTAACTGAGTAGCACTTACTTTTCAAACAATGACCACAGTGTTTACGATTCGTTTTGCCCCCAGCTGGGCTGGGAGACTGTAGCCCAGGATTTGTTCTCCACATCAGTCACCCTGCCAGCACTGATCAGGAAGTGGGGAGAGGTACTGAAAGTCACCATGCAGCCAGAGGTCTCCACCGTCATGGCCGTGTGCGTGTTAGAGCCAATAAGGCAAAGCTGGTGCGTGACGCCATGGTGGGAAAATGATTTTCAGGGGATCTCTGCCTGAATTGGGCCATTCATTATTCACTCACCTCACTTAAGAAAAATCAATTCTGCTCTAGCACTGCTGGGTGGCTTTGTAGTTTCTGTGCCCTAATTTCATCATTCTTCTTTCTGGTCGTCTAAGATGATCTTTCTGGAAGCGACATTGACAAGGCTGAGGCACTGAATGTCACACGTTCTGTTGATTCTTTAAATGAAAATCAAAACTCACGCGCTGCCTTGGTGCAGCATGTGCTTTGTGATTTATTTCTGTCACATGAGGGCTGTGGAGAGTGTTATGAGCAGGTAATAGGGGTTCCAGTGACGGTCCCCCAGTAGGGGCAGGAGCCTAAGCATGTAGCTGACTCATTTCCAGCAATATCCAAGCCCCAGTTTGCGAGCACTTCAGATGTGCAGGTTCAAACCTACATGGGCTGGTGAGTGTGGCATGTCACAGCTAGTGCCCTTGGGCCACGCACTGTTTTGAACTCAAGAGTGTTGCTGTTCTTGTTGTTTATTTGGAATTGACAACATTAAAAAAGCAGAAGATTCCATATAAAAATGCCAGCATGTAGTTTCTTGTAAAATCCAAAGCACATGCGTAGACACAGAAGGTAGATTAGAAGCTCCCAGGAACAGGAGAGAGGGCAATGGGGAGCTGTTGTCTGATGGGTATGGAGTTTCTGTTTGAGGTGATGAAGAAGTTTTGGAAATAGTGGTGATGGCTACACAATGTAATGAATTTACTGTGAATGTGATCAGTGACGTGGTGTCTGGCTTAGGAATTACCTATTTGTTGAAGCATGTCATTTGGTCACCATTTACAGTCACCTCTTGTACATGCCAAAGCTAGGTAATGAAAAAGGAAGATCAAATAAGAATGGACACGTGTGAATTACGGTGCTGGTGAGCAACATTGAATATACCATGGAAATCTCTAGAAGAACTAACAAATCTGTGCTAGAGAAAGTACAGCCAGAAAGCTCTTTAGAAGCCAGGATGGCGAGCCTTCACCTCATGCACTTCAGATACGTTATCAGGAGGGACCAATCCATGCGGGAGGACATCATGTTGATAAAGCAGAGGGTCAGGGAAAGGGGAGGACCCTCAATGGGATGGACTGACACAGTGGCTACCACAGTGGGCTCCAACATAACACTGATTGTGAGGATGGCGCAGGTCTGGGCAGTGTGTCGTTCCATTATACACAGAGTCACTGTGGGTCGAAATGGGCTTGACAGCACCTAACAACACCCAACAGCAACAGCAGCATACTGTTTGCTGTTGAGTTGATTCTGACTCATGGCAGCCCCACGTGTGTGTCTCTGTGTGGGTATGCTTTGTAAGCAAAGTACCTTTTTTTTTTTTTTTAATTACAAGGTCCAGCAGTACCAGACTGTGCCTCCATCAGTTGTACTGAGTGGCCTCGCCCTGGGGAAGGGTCATTGGCTCTCCTGTTTGTCACAACCCCTCCCAGCCTGCTTCCCTCTTTAACACCTGCCTGGTTTCTGTCACATTTTGCAGCCCTGGTCAATAGCTGAGATAAGATGCCAGCCTTGAAGCTACAGTCAGGAGCACACTCAGTCCTTTAGAGAAGGTCAAATTGACATCAGTCTTTGGAGTGGCCTTCACCACTTTCATTTGAGAAAGGGTTTTCTTGAAAGTAATAGCCCTGCTAATGAAAATTGATTTTTCTTTCCAACAGTTTGTTTTCCAGAGAACAAACACAGGGAACTCTTAACCATATGTGCTAATGGTCGCCAGCTTAGACGTGGAGAAATGGAATTGGGACCACTGGGGAGCAGTACTGAAGCCATGGGTCACATCACGAGCCTTTGGCAAGGTCTCAGGGAGGCTGGGGATTAGCAGCTTCTGTGTGGACTGAGCAGTGTGGGGACAGGCACATCTCCGAGGTTGGCCTGGCCATCTCAGCCTTTCTCCTCCTGAGCAGTACTGTGTGCCCGCAGCTGCCATAACCTCATCACAGTGGCATCTGTAAAAGCTGTCCATGAATTGTCCATCCCTGCTTCCAGAACATCAGTCCCTTGAGTGCCTAATAAGACCTCACAGCTACTGCACGCTGCAGATGTGCTGGGAGTAGCCCACGCACTTTCTCTGGTTAATTCATTGCATGTTGTCAATAGGCCTTTGAGGTAGATACCTTTCCCAGCCCCATTTTACAGAGGAGAGGACTGAGGTGCAGAGATGCTTGGTTCATCGTCATTTATCAGTTTGTTGAAGTGTGGAAGCAGTGTAGCACTTGAGTGACTTGATTTTTATTCACCTGCTTTATGTAACGATATGTTACGCATTAGGGTGTAAATGGTGTATGTTCACGTTTGCGCTGCTGGGCATGGTTGTTTACCCAGATCATATGTGTGTACTTTATGGGTCATGTAAGGGCTGTTCAATGGCAGTTAGAGACCAATTGCTTCTTCAGTTTCTTCTTTGAGGCCATCAACCAAACTAACAACACCCATTTGTCAGATCCCCGTTTTTACTTTATTTCATTTTCAAGCATCAAGCCCCAAGACCAAACCTGTTGCTGTCAAGTCAATTCTAACTCATAGTAACCCTGTAGGACAGAGTAGAACTGCCCAATCGTGTTTCCAAGGTTGTCATCAAGAAGGACCAATCCCTGGAGAAGAGTGTGATGTTTGGTAAAGTAGAGGGTCAGCTAAAGAGAGGAGGGCTCTCAATGAGATGGATGGACACAGTGGCCGCCACAGTGGACTCCGACGTGGCAGGGACTGTGAGGATGGCACACAGGGCCAGGCAGTGTTTTGCTCTGTAGTCTGTAGGGTTGCTATGAGCCAACACCAACTCGATGACACCGAACAACAAAAACAATTTCCGTGGAAGCAGACTGCCACATCTTTCTCTCGCAGAGTGACCAGCAGGTTCAAACCACAGACCTTTCAATTAGCAGACAAGTGCTTTGACCACTCTGCCACCAGATCTCCTTAAATGAAGCACCAGTGAATATAAGTATTTATCTTGAAGCACCTGTGGCATTGAACTCATACACGTATCCCAACTCATAGTGATTCCTCCTTGGGTTTCCGAGGCAGTATCACTACAGAAGTAGATTGCCCAGTCTTCCTTCTGAGGAGTGGCTGGGGGGTTGCAACCGCTGGCCTTCTGGTTAGCGGTCAAATGTCCACTGCCTCCACTTAGTCCCAAACCATTTTGATCCCCAAAGAAAACTTAAACCAATTAAGCACCAGGTTTGCCCAGTGCAATACAACGTCTGTTTCCATTGGTGTTGATCATCAAACCAAGTAATACAAACTCTTTGGTACAGCATATGGTTGTCTGATTCAAAATGGCCAAAACTGGTCCATTTCAGCTCACTAATGCCTAGGATGTTGATCTTTTTGTGTTCCTTTTTATTTTTGACAGCTTCCAATTTCCCTAGATTCATACTTCATACATCCCACTTTCTGATTATATGAATATTTACAGCTGTTTCTTCCCATTTTGAGTCATGCCACATCAGAAATGGAGGTCCTAAAAGCTTTACTCGATCCACATCATTAAGGTTGACTCTACTTTGAGAGGCAGCTCTTCCCTAGTCGTGTTTTGAGTGCATTCTGACCTTAGGGGCTCGTCCTCCAGCAACTGGTTCAGTGCTTCACTGCTGTTCATCAAGTTCTCCAGCAATGGATCAGACAGTGCTTCACTGCTGTTCATCCAGTTTTCACTGGCCAGTTGTTCAAGAAGTGGATGGCCCTATTCTTCTTCCTAGTCTGTTTTAGTCTAGAAACTCTGCTGAAACCTGTCCCCCATGGGTGACCCTGCTGGTACTTGAAATACTGGTGGCATAGCCTCCAGCCTCACAGAAACAGGCAAGCCACCATAGTATGACAAACTGACAGATGAATGGTGGTGGTTTGGTGTAGATATTTTGTTGATCCATTCATCCACTCATGGATTGTTTCCACTTTTGCCTATGGAGAATGGTACTGCTGTGAACATTTGTGTGCCTATTTTCAGTTCTTTTGGGTACATACCTAACAGCAGGTATGTACCCAACCAAAAGAACTGAAAATAGGTAGTGACTGCTAACTAGAACGCTGGTGGTTCAAACCCACCAGCCACTCCTTGGAAGGAAGATGGGGCAATCTACTTCTGTAGTGATACTGCCTCGGAAACCCAAGGAGGGGTTGCTATGAGTCGGGGCCGACTTGACGGCACATAACAACAACAACAACACCAGCTAACAGTGGAAATGCTGAGTCATGTGGTAATATTAAAAAAAAAAAAAAAAAACAGAGCTCTGGTGGCATAGTGGATAAGGCATTTAGCTGCTAACCAGAAGGCTGGTGGTCCAAACCTACCAGCCGCTCCTCAGAAGGAAGATTGGGCAATGTACTCCCATGGAGATGCCACCTCAGAAACCCAAGGAGGGGTCACTTGGAGTATAATCGATTGAATAGCAGTGAGTTTGGCTTGGTTTGGTAATGGCCAATGATGTTTGAGCATCTCTTCATGTGCTTGTTAGCCATTTGATTATATTCTTTGGAGAAATGTCTCTTCAAGATTTTTATCTATTTTTTTGATTGAGTTGCTTGTCTGTTGTTGAACTGTAGAAGTTCTTTGTATATTCTGGATATTAGACTGCTAACAACAACAACATCAGATATAAGATTTGCAAATATTTTTTCCATTCTGTAGGTTGTCTTTTCACTGTCTTGGTAATGTTCTTTGATTCACAATGTATTTCATTTTGACTCACAATCTGTCTATTTTTTATTTTTACACTTTTAATCTATTTATATATATTTATATGGTTTATATGGTTTTAAATATGAGCCCAAACACTGTTTTATATGCTATACTAATCTCTTTGATTTGAAATGACCCTCTCATAAGCTAAATCCCCAAATGTACACAGGCGTCTCACTCTTTGTTTTGTTCCATTGATCTCTTTCTGTGCCAAGACCACACTATTTTTTAATTAATACAGCATTAGATTAAATGTTGATAGCTAGTAGGGGAATAAGGGGCTCTGGTGGTGCAGTGGTTAAGGCATTTGGCTGCTAACTGAAAGGTCTGTGATTCTAACTCACCAGCTGCTCCACAGAAGAAAGATGAGGCAGTCTGTGTCCATAAAGATTTACAGCCCTAGAAACCCAGTGGTGGTCTCTATGAGTCAGAATCACCCCGATGGCAGCGGGTTTGGTTTTTGGTAGGATGGGAATGTTCTAGTTTCATTATTTGTTGTCAGCATTGTCTTGGTTATTCTTTTGCATTTCTTCTCCCATTTAAATTTATGAATCAGATTGTCAAGTCTGATTGAATATGAAATTTATGAATTAATTTAGAACACATTGACTTTTTCACAAATTTCATTTTTTTTTGTCCATAAACATGTCATGCTTCTCATTCATTCAGTTTATTTTCTCCAGTATAACTTTGTGATTTTCTTGATGTAAGTCTTACATATTTCATGTTACATGTATTCCTGGGTATTTTATAATTTTGTTGCTTTTTTTTTCTGAAATAACTAATTGATCATTGCTGTTCTTTCTGAAAATACTGATTTTGGTGGTTCGTGTTTTATTTGGGTTAAGTCCCAGAACCGCCTTTGTAGTTGTCTCGGTTCTCCAGTGCTGCTATAACACAGATACTACAAGCGGATGGCTTAATGATCAGGAATTCATTCTCTTACAGTTTAGGAGGCTAGAAGTCTAAATTCAGTGTGCTGGCTCTATGGGCTGGGTGAAGACCCCTCTGCCTTGGGCTTCAGCTCTGCCTCTTATTCCAAGCTCACTGGAGCTAGAGGCATCTCCTAACTCAGACAGCTGCTGGCTGAGGAGGCTGGCAAACCCAAGATTGGCAGATAAAATGGCATAGTCCCAAGATTGGCATGCAACATGGCAGGCCACTAGTTCAAGTCCAGGAACGATGAAGTCTTGGCCATATGCAAGATCCAAATGTGCCCAAAGCTAGGGACCTTTCCGATAGCTCTTCCATATGTACTGGAAGCAGACCACGCCCTGCAGGCTGCTCACAGTGATTCCACCACAGAGGTGATTGCAGTCTGATCATGGGGAGTGACTGCATCAGCAGTCCAGCCACTCAAAGCCAGGCGCAGCCAAGGTGACGCACAACCTTTACCACAACGGTGCTAATAGTTTTCAGTTCCATTCCTTGGGTTCACAGGTAGGCCTACCTTGTATATATAACGGGGTGCTGTCTCCTCCGTTCCAGCTTATGCCTCTTTGACTATGTTAACAGTACCCTGCTGGATTTAGCAATACTTATTTTGTTCCTAGCACAGAGTTTCATTGTTCAGCATTTAGTACTTTGTCACATTAAATTTCATTGTTTATACAAAATTGTCAGAAGTTCATAAGTGATATAACTTGTTTAAGGAACCCTGGTGGCACAGTGGTTGAGCACTTGGCTGCTAAGCAAAAGGCTGAACAGGTTCAAACCTGCCCAGCGACTCTGTGGGAGAAAGACCCGGTGATCAGCTCCCGTAAAGGTTATGGGCACCCTCTGGGGACGGTTCCGCTCTGTCCTGCAGGGTCACGGTTGACTCGGCAGAACCCAGCAACAACGACATCACATAGTTTAATAGCTACATTTTAGAAAATAATCTGCAGACTTTTAAAGACATTTTATAAAGATTGGTCTTAGACATTTTATAAAAATAACTAAGTTAACCATTATGTTTCTGTTGCTTTGCTTTTAAATTTGTTCAGATTTTAATATTCGATAATTTGGCTGAAGGTCTGTATGAATAGAGCAATCACTGGATGATTTATACGGGCTCACCTTTTAAATAACAGACAAGATGGTGGGGCCTTCCTGAGGGGCCCCTGCAATAAAATGTTCCTCGGGACCCCCATTAGCAGTAAGGAACCCTGTCACACACCCTGTGTGTTTACAACCCCAGTGATAGGCCTGTGAGGTGAGCAGTAACACCAGGGAGGGGTGTGCTGCTTAGAACACCCAGTCATAGGGGCTCAAAAGGGTAGCCTTCACCCGGGGAGAAAGCTCAGAAGCAGGAAGGGAAGGAGAAACAGGAAGGGAAACGGGAAACACGGGGAGGAAGGGGCAGAGCGCTGCTACGTTCTGGGGACTGCGAACTGTGGCGTGAATCATATGAACGTATATGAATCATTGAATGGAAGACCAATTTACTCTGGAAACTGTCACCTAAATCACGACAAAAAGTAAATGAAAATAAAAACGCAAAACCAAACCCACTGCTGTTGAGTTGATTACTGGCTCATAGCAACCCCATAGGACAGACTAGAACTATCCTATAAGGTTTCCAAGGCTGTAAATCTTCATGGAAGCAGACTGCCGCACCTTTCTCGTGTGGAATGGCTAGGGGGTCCAAACCGCCCATCTTTTGGTTAGCAGCTGAGCGCTTTAACCACTGAGCCCCAGAGCTCCCCTTCCCGTGTGCTCAGTGCTATAAATCCGGTGACCTAGACTGTAGTATAAACTCAGTCACTGCCTGTAGCGACTTGAGCCTCACCTGCCGCGGGATAGAACCTTCGCAGGTGTTCCCACCTCCACGCGTAGCAGTTTTGCGCTCCTACTAAATGCACAAGGATGATGCAAGCAGCAGTCAGCTTGCTGACTATCCCGAATGTGAAACTCTAAATTACTCACTGCCGTCCAACTCATGGCGACCCCTCCTTGGGTTTCCGAGACAGAATCTCTATGGAAGTAGATTGCCCAGTCTTCCTTCCCAGGAGTGGCTGGTGGGTTTGAACCACCACCTTCTGGTGAGTAGTCAAATGCCTTAGGCAAAGATACTCCCCAAATGCCTTGTTCTGCCATTAGAGTGGAAAGGCAGCCTTGCTCAGCTCTGGGATGGTGGGAGGCGCCCCCAGGCTCTCCTTCCCTGTGGCCCCAGTGCCACAGAGGTTTACTCAACTTCAAAGCTAATTTTGCTCCAGGCTCAGCTTTCTGCAGCAGCCGTCTCCTGCCCATCAGCCAGGGACCAGTTCCTGGCTTCAGCTCAGCTGGCAAGAAGCCTCCCATCAGCACGTTAAATATTTCACAGTGCTGTGCTTAAAGCATTGGGCTATTAATCAAAAGGTTGGTGGTTGGAACCCACCTGCTGCTCCATGGGAGAAAGATGAGGCAGTCTACTTCCATAAAGATTGACAGCCTTGGAAACCTTGTGGGGCAGTTCTCCCTTGCCCTACAGGGTTGCTGTGAGTTGGAATCTACGTGACAGCAGTGGGTTTGCTTTGGGGTGTTTGCCTTGTGAGATTCCCCTGCCTGCTTAGCAGTTGCTTTGCTGCCAGTCGCTGTTGGAGGAAACCCCCTCGCTGTGGGGGAGGGGAAGCCATATCCCAGAATAAGCGGCTGCAGACAAGCAGGGGCTTCCGTGGCATTCTGACAGGTGGCACGCCAGCTCCCTCCGTGAGGAGCTGTGGGGTGTCGGTCAGGTCACACAGCTTCCTTCTCTGTTACGACGGTTAATCACGCGTGGCCAGGACCGGCCGGTCGATGCGAGGGGCCAGTGGCGCCCGTGTAACAGCATGTGGCGTGCACTGCACTTCCATCACCAGCCCCAGCTTCACAGATTCCGCCATAAACCGGAACTTGGGGCATCAGTGCCCTTGGAAGAGACGGCGATTTCTGTGCTGCGCCATCGAATTTCTGGAGTGTCCAGTGAACTCTAGGCACAAAAGGGTAATTGTCTGGGGAGGTGATTTGGAGGAACACACGAAGCGCTGAGGA
Organism: Orycteropus afer afer; assembly: GCF_000298275.1. Classification (NCBI taxonomy): domain Eukaryota; kingdom Metazoa; phylum Chordata; class Mammalia; order Tubulidentata; family Orycteropodidae; genus Orycteropus; species Orycteropus afer. The sequence goes on from NW_006921625.1 coordinate 6,687,167, forward strand.
CCCGAACTTCTTAGTCACGGGGGAGCACAGCCTGAGAAGCTCAGAGGTGAGGCATCCATACTCAGAAAACGTCCCTGGTCTCGCCTGCTCGCGGGCAGGAAGGAAGGAGTGTCCCACTACAAAGCGCTTTGCTCGGGCAACTGCACGTGAGGCTGTCTCTCTTCTAAAGATGTTCTGTCTTCCTAACAGCCAGGTGATTGGCAGGCATGGGGGGTCCAGTTGCTAGGCAACCACTTCCTCATTTCCTGCAAAGACCACAAACAGTCTCACCCTCTTGTCCAAATGTCTCGTTTCAGGTAAAGGCTACGTCAGAGGGCCTGTGACAGTTTAGGTCTCCTTTTTTGGGTGGAGTCAGAGCTATGTAAGCAGTTCGTAAAGTCTGGACAGCATCCCTGCTTGGACATGGCCTGCCTGGCGTTGCCTTCACTGCTTCTTGGGAATTTTTCTTAGTGCATCCTGTGAGGGTAGCGGGATAGCTTGACTGCTGGTCCTTAGCAGCAGAAGTGGAAGGTAAGGACCAGGGGCTGCAGAGTTTGGGTGTGCTATCAAGTCTTCCTCCTTCTTTACTTTCGTATTTCAAGTGCTGGTGATAAAAAAGCAATTAGCTGTTATCTTTTGTTGGAAAAGAAGATAACCACCCAGTCCGCTTACATCACTCTTTATTTTTACATTCCTGGGTTTGCTTAATCCTAGAGGCTTCCAGGGAGCTGGCAGGGTAGTGCCACTTGCTCAGGCCAGCTTCAGGAAGTTTCTATTTTATGTGGACACAAAGGCCATGTAACCGAGTGACCCCGGGCCTCCTCCACTGGCCAGGTCACTGCAGTGGAACTCTGAGAGCAGCTTCAATCTGTAGACATCCTTATCCGATGCTGGCAGGACCGTGAAGGAGTACAAGGGCACTTCTGCCTGTGAGAGTGCAAATCGAATTGTATTAACTGTTTGGCGTGGGACGGTCTTGGGGACAGCCCGGGCTGAAACCTTAGTTCCCTGGAAAGAACAGTACTGCTGGGGAGAGAGCCTTGGCTTTGGAAGCAGGCACGTCTGTGATGAACCCCTGCTTCTTTGGGTGAGTTGTGTAACTGATCTGAGCTGGGCTTTCTTGTCTGGATAATGAGGATAATTACAGCTACTGTAGGGTGACTGTGGGGTGGACTGGGGTGGTATATCCCAGGGCCCAGCAGGGGAGTAGGCACTCAGGAATCTGGGAGCCAGCAGCCGTTTCTGGAAGTCTTGGGCAGAATCACGGCTGTAGGCTGCCTATTGAGTATGGCTGTGGGGAGAGCCTTAGACAATTTCGCCAAGACTGGGAGCCCTGCCTCCTGACACTGCACTGCCTCCTGCCACCACCCCAGTTGGTGGCCTTCCTCAAGTTCAAATTTGTATCAAGCACCTGTGAGTCACTTTCCTGTGGTGTCTATAAGTTGGCCACAGGTCGGGTGGCTTCAAGCAACAGAAATGTTGCTCGCACAGTTCTGGAGGCCAGAAGCCTGGGCTGGAGGTGCCAAGCCCTGGGGCTCTAGATGAGGATCCATTCCATGCCACCTCCTAGCTTTTGGAGTTGCCAGCAGTCCTCGGCGTTCCTTGGCTTGTAGACAGCTCGCTCCAGTCTCTGCTTCCGTTGTCGTTACATGGCTGCCTCCCTATGTCTCTCAGGGTCTGTTCTCTCTTCTTAAAAGGATTCAGTCATATCAGATTAATGACTACCCCACTCCAATGGGACCTCATGTTAACTGATAACATCTTTAAAGACCCTGTTTCCAGACAAGGTTATGACCATAGTACAGGGGGTTAGGACTTAGATATAGCTTTTTGGGGGATATAGTTTGACTCGCAGAAACCCACATCTTCAAAGGGAGAATACTTTGTGTCCAACAGTGGGACAGGGAGGCAGGGCTTTGTCACAGGTCAAGGACCTGGTTCCTGATACCAGACCCAAGAGACCTACCTAGCACAGTTCCCCTGAGAGGCCTTCCAGAAATCCACAATTACATATATATGAATATACCATACCTTAATATAATATATACAATCACAATACACCATGGACTGCCAGAAGAATAACAAATCTGTCTTAGAAGAAGTGCAACTGGAATGCTCCTGAGAAGTGACAATGGCTAGGCTTTGTGTCTCGTGCTTTGGTCACGTTGTGAGAAGGGACAAGTCCTTGGAAAAGGCTATCATGCTTTGTCAAGTAGAGGGTCAGTGAGAAAGGGAAGACCCTCAATGAGATGGATTGACATGGTGGCTGCACCGAGGGCGCCGGCGTGGCAACCACTGTGAGGATGGCGTGGGACTGGGGAGTGCTTCATTCTGTTCTACGCAGGTAGGGTCACTGTGATCAGAGCCGACTTGACAGCACCTAACAACACCATATATGTTATTAAAAAAAAAATAGGAATCACGTCTGTTGTGTGTTTATATTGCTGAAACCTTCCTCACGAGTTCCTTTGCATCCAGGAATTTCAAATGGTAGTTGACTTTTGGAAGTCCGATCCCACTTTCCTGTTTTATAGCCTTGTGGCAGGAATCAGTTCAGGGTATAGTGATGGACACTATGGAATCTCTTTTAAAGTTTTCTGGGATCTGCCACATCGACAAAGATGAGTGTGGTGTCAGGCCCTGAGTAGGCGGTCTGATCCTTGGCTCCTTCCCTTGGCAAAGAGGGCGCCACCTGTTTCTGCTCCTGGAGAGAGGATGGAGGCACTGAGGGTGCTGATTGTGAGAGGCTGAGCAGGAGGACAGCCATGGCTGACCTAGCAGGGTGGGGAAAGGCAGCGCCAGCTCCCCCCAGCGCATGTGCACGTTTACCGAGCATACCGAGAGTTTGCAAGCCCTCCTGTTGCTTTCACTGTGCCAGTTTGCTGAGAAGGGCTTGACGGAGGCAGGATAGAAAAAATGCCCAGCCTGGAATTCATTTCTCATAATTTTGACATTCTTGGTAGGAAGAAAAGAAAGTCATTTGGACCAATAACATTATCATCTATTTTCCATTGGAGAAAAAAAAGAAAGATATAGAAAAGCTGTCTCCATGGACATCATGAGAGAACTGGACTTGTTTATGGCACCAAGGAGACACTCTATGAAGAGGAGGGCCTCTGACCCCCAAACACAGCAAAAGCCTGTGTTTGAGAGAACATGTTCCAGCCAGACCCAAAAGACTTGAAGAATTGGAGAGAAAAATGCCCAGTTCCAGCTGTCAGAGCAGACATCGTAGAGGACAGCAGATGTGACACCAAAGAAGATGAAATAGCAGAGATGCCCAGAAATGCTCAAGGGACAAACTCAGGAGAAGTTGGGCACAAAACAGGAGCTCTGAGGACAGCATGAGAAGCAATGTGACAAACTTCAGTGTAGCACAAGCAGGTAGGTGCCCCAGACTCATGGGTCAGCCCCAGCCTCAGTGGGATGGAACCTGCCCTTTGAATGTGTGAAGCAGACATCTTCTCAAGGGAAACTGATCTAGACAGGGCAGGAAAGAACTTACTCAGCTGGAGGGTGGACATGAGGCTGGTAGCTCCAGGTGAGAGTAGGGGGAGAAAGAGGCAGCAGACACCTCCCTCCCGGAATGGATTGATTTCGTTCTTCCTCTCTCTCTCTCTCTCTTTAGTATCTAAATGCATCCTTGTGACGCTGGTAGCATCTGGCTGAAGCCCCCATGGGAGCCCTGGACTCAAGGGCCAGGCACCATCTGACCACCACTGGTTGAGTTCACCCCTGGAGGCCAGCACTTGTCACTCACTCCAGCTCAGCCAGCGTTTAACTAGCTGCTATATCTCTGTCGTTATTGTTGTCAGGTGCTGTCGAGCTGGTTCCGACTCACAGCAGCCCCATGTACCACAAGGTGCAGCACTGCCCAGTCTGGCTTCAGCCTCAGTCGCTGCCATGGTTGAGCCTGTTGTTGCAGCAGCTGTGTCAGAGTCCACCTCATCGAGGGTCTTCCTCTCTTCTGCTGAGCCTCGACTTTACTCAGCATGATGTCCTTCTCCAGGGACTGGTGCCTCCTGATAACATGTCCAAAATATCTTGCCATCCTCACTTCTAGGAGCATTCGGCTTTCCTTCTTCCAAGACACACGTGTTTGTTCTTCAGGTAGCGTATTGTACATTTAACATTCTTGGCCAACACCATCATTCAAAAGTATCAGTTCTTCTTGGGTCGTCTTTATTCATTGTCCAGCTTTCACCTGCATATTAACCAAGTGAAAATATCATGGCTTGGGTCAGGTGCATCTGCCTCCTCAAAGTGACGTCTTTGCTTTTTTACCTATTGGCATCTTCAATTTCTTAGTCTCTACTATGTGCCAGGCATTGTGCTAAGAGCTTTCTATGCAGTAAATAAGTCCCTAAGGTGAGTGTGATGGTGGTTCTCACTTTACAGATGGGAAACAGGTGCAGGAGGTTCATTTGGCCAAAGTCAAAGTTGGGCTCAGGTCCCCCGGGCTCTGCTCTCCAAGTGCACGCCTCACTGCCTTATCTCATGAAACTTCAGGTTAGGCAGTGGCCTCTGCTTGCAAGAGGGTGACAGTCCACCAGGGAAGCAACCATGCTAGTCCTTGTAACACAGTGTGGAATGGCATTGTTCCGGGCAGTGGCTATTCTTTGAGAAGGATTTGAGAGATGAGGAGCGGAAAAAGGTGAGTGGCTTGGTCATTTTCACACAACTGATCGATGGTGGCAGGTCCCTGGGGAGTACTCATGCACTGCACTCAGCTTCTAACCTGAAGGTTGGTGGTTTGAACCCACCCAGCAGCTCTGCAGAAAAAGGCCTGCTGATGTTCCTCTGTAAAGATGGCAGCTAGGTATCACATGGGGACGCCATGAGTTGGAGTGGACTCCGCGGCAGTGAGTAGGGTTTTAGGTTTGAGTTCATGATGGAGCTGACCTTGAGACAGGTCAGTGTAGTGTGTTTCCCCAGCAGCACTGATGAGCTTTGTGGCCACTCGTCAGAAGAGTTCTTTAGGCCAGCAGTTGCACTCCTTGTTCAAGTTCATGTTCAGCCCCACTCTCCCCTGCTGCATCTGTTTTTCATGTAGTAAGAGCTGCCCTCTTTTGCTCTCTTCCCAAGCACCTTCTGTTTACTTCTTTATCCTGTATCTTAAACACTGTTTGTTCTTAAGCTCCTCAGACTCCCCAGATAGCTAAGTATGTGTTCTCTCTCTCCTTTTCTGGACATCTGGAGGTGCTAAATCTTGGTATTGCTCCCTTTCTCACATTCTTGAGACCTGGTAGTCCCACTGCTGGTGGCTTCTCAGGCACTTCTTCCCCTGGCTCTTCCCAAGTAGAGGAAGGGAGGGCCATGTAGGGGAGCTGGCAGGAGAACTGTAATTACTGCAGCTAGTGCTTGGTCTCTCTCTAAAGTTCACGTTCATTAGTGCAACTTCCTTTATCTTGTCGTTCGAGTTTCTGGATTCTGATGAGCTGGTGCTTATTTTGCAATCAAGAGTGAAAATGTTGAATTATGATAATAACTAGCATCATTAACTTTCACTGGAATGTTAAGCCTCATGTAAGATTCACCAGGGCAGGGATTTCTCTGTCCATTTTACTCATTGCTGTGACTCCAGAACCTAGGCCAGTGCCTGGCCCATGGCAGCTGCTGTGGAGCATAAAGAAATGCACTTTATTGCTTGTTTCTTATGTGCCAAGCAATGTGCTACGGGTTTTCCATGGATCTTTTTGTAGTTCTCATAACAAACTGATGAAATAGAGACTGTTTTACAATACCAATGAAAAAAAACCCCCCTATGCAAAAGGGGAAAACAAAGCAAAAAACCGGTAACCGAACCGGCCCAAAACAAAAAACTTAAAAAAGGGCAAACCAAAATCGACCTATGTCTGTGGGACGCCAAAGAACATTCTAGTCACCTCCATGCTGGAGAGCTTTCATCGTTGAAGGTCCACAGAGAAGAGGTGCTGTAGGACAGGGGTCTGGAATCCCACTGCTTCCATCACACAGGGACACAGAGGGGAGGTCGCACTCAGCATCTTCCTCCTGAACTTGCCTCTTGTTTACTATAAAAAGACAAATGACCCAATTTAAGAATGAGCAAAGGATCTGAGTAGCCATTTCTCCAATGAAGATAGGCAGATGGCCATAAGCACATGAAAGATGCCCAACATCAGTCATCATTAGGGAAATCAAAACCCGCGTGAGCTGGCACTTCAGCCTCACTAAAGTAGCTATAGTGAAAAGATGGAGAGTGAGAGGTACTGGTGAGGAACTGGAAAGATGCAGATCTCCTCATACATTGCTGGGAGCATTTTGAAGGGGTGCGGTCACTTTGGAAACAGTTTGCAAGTCCACAAAAACTAAACGTAGAGTTACCACTCCTAGGTCTGTACCTAAGAGAAAAGAAAACATGTGTCCATGCAAACCTTGTATACAAATGTTCATAGCACTGTTACTCAGAGTGGCCTAAAAACTGAAACAACCCTAATGTCCATGAACTGATGGATAGGCACTCAAAATGTGGGCTGGCTGTGTAATGCAGTGATGATCTGAGGTCTGATATGTAGATGAATCTTGAAAACAGCTAAGTGAGGAAGGCCGGCACAAGAGGCCACATGTCGTCTGAGTCCATTCATAGGAAACGTCCAGAATGGGCGAATGCATCCAGGAAGAAGGTGGATGAGTGGCTCCTAGGGGCTGGGGTGCTGGGAGTGACTGCTAATGGGTACTGAGTTTCTAGAGGTCGGTAGATGCAGAGCGGTGTGAATATACTAAATACTGTAGCACTGTGGGCTTTGAGTGGGTAAATTAGAGGGGATGTGCCTTACAGCTCAGCAAGGCTGTGATTTTAAACCACCATTGTGAGCAAGTAGCTCTGCCCAGATAGAGGGAGTGGGGTTAGAAGAGAACAAGACTGAGAGGCAGGAGTCTGGGGACTCGGCTGCCCTTGAGTGAAACTGCCTAGGCCCTCATCCCAGCTCAGGGCTTCTCTGGAAAGCCCTGGCCCTCTCTGAGTCTCTGTTTCTGTTTTTCCTCTAGTGTTGGCATGGACAAGAACCCTGGTGGTACAGTAGTTAAAGCACTTGGCTGCTAACCACAAGGTCAGCGGTTCACACTGACCAGATGCTCTGCATGAGAAAGATGTGGTATGCTTCTGTAAAGACTGACAGCCTTGGAACACTTGAGGCAGTTCGACTCTGTCCTGCAGGTTTGCAATGATTGGCATCGGCTCAGTGGCAGTGTGTTTGGTTTCTTTGGTTGGAAGTTGTGGACAAGCTGGTAGCTAAGTGGCCTTCGATCCTAGATGCTGATGTATCTGAGGGGAGGCAGGTCCCCAGTTGATGCCGAGGTGACCCCGATGCATTGCAACTCCATGGTGCCCAACAGAGTGGTGCTGACGGGCTGTTCGACAGCTGATTGATTGGTCAGCAGTAGATTGCCAGGCCTTTCTTTCAAGTTGTCTCTGGGTCGACTCAGACTCTAGGCTTCCAGGTAGCAGCTGAGGCCGTGAATGGCTCACACCACCCAGGGACTCTTTGCCCAAGTTTAAGGTCTGCCAGCTGCTCCACAGAAGAAAAGTGTGGCAATCTGCTTCCATGAGGCTGACAGCCTAGGAAACCTTATGGGGCCATTCTACTCTGTCCTGTAGGGTCGCTTTGAGTCAGAACTGATTGAGGACAAGGGATATGGGGTACAGAGCCAGAGGGACTAGGAGGGGACTAGGTTTACAAGGATGTTTATGCCACTAAGCATCAACAACAGAGACAGGAACAGAAGAACGCAAAGCAGAACCACATGCAAGAGGAGAGAACAGGGACCTTGCTCTCGTCGTCCTGCGTGGCTGGTGAGTGGCGGAAAGTGCTGGGGGGAGCTGCTTTTGTGCCCTAAGCAGGCATGTGGATAATAGCACCTGTGGCGTGAGCGGCTCTGGGCTGGGTTTTTCCTTTGATGCTGGGCTCTCCGATCTGGCCCAGTGACAGTGGCTCGCCCAGACCCCTGATGTGCAGCGTGGGGCTAGCGGCTCTTGTCACGAGACACTTAGGATTCGGCTCTCCGCCGCTGCATCCACCTCACTTGGGTGTCCTCGGCAGGGCCTGTCATCATCTCTGCTCCAGGGACTGACGTGTGGTCGGGCCAACCCAGCTGCGTGAGATACGAGAAGCCACACAAAGCTACCCTGGCAGCCACCCTACTCCGTGTGATGGAGACAAAAACCCCGACATGTCAGGAAAACACTTGTGTGTCATGTTTACATAATGAGCCCTGGGCTGGCAGAGGTCGTCCCTTGCTCGCCCTGGAACGTGCACTCTGTGGGTGGCTAGAGGCAGCTTCAGGCTCCTGTCAGCCAGTCGCTTCTATGAGGCCCCATTCCTCTTCCTTGTAAGTCATTGTTATCCAGCCCCTATCTCAAAGCCAGCAAGCTGGCCTTGCTAGTCCTACATGGAGGTATAGGCCTAATAAATCTGTCTCTGGGTCCAGCTACAGCCGGGTGACACTGAGGTATCTGCTTCGGTCCCCCAGTTGCTGATGTTAGGGTTCTAATATTCTTACCCCCCACCTCGTGAGGGCAGAAATGGTTGCCTCTTAAGCAACCATGCCTCTGCACACACTGTCACGTGGTTCTAGTTCAGTGAGCTTAACTCCCCTTGAAGACCATAGTTGCTGGGAGCTGCCCTTGACTCCTGGCCACCCCACGCACAGCCAGCTGAAACCTGCTGAGGGCCTGCACCAGCCCATGGTCAGGGCGGGTTGGACTGCTGTGACCCGTAGAGTTTCCGGAACTGGATCACCAGGCCTCTCTGTGTAGCGTGTCTTAGCCTGGAAGCTCCTCTGAAGCCTCCTCACCATCACAGTGACGTTCGGATCTCCCCTGACACGTGATGGCTGTGCGTGAGGTGTGTCAGCGAGAATCGAACCCAGGTCCCCAGCATGGAGGGGAGACTCTAGCACTGAGCCATCACGGCCCCACTGCCTTAAGGAAGAGGACACACGGCGTGCCCTTTTCTACTCCAGGAAGGAACGATACCGTGGGGAGTGTGAGCTCTCTGTCACGCACACCCCCCCACGTGTGCCCCCAAGGTCTTGCAGCCCTGCCATCAAGGACAAGAGACCCTCGGGGCTAAGCCGGAGGTGGCCTGTGTACAGGCCCCTGCACACTCCTCACTTCTGACCAGGGAAGCTGAGCCCCACAGTATAGGCCGCTCTGCTCACACTCACAGCAGACTTTGTGCTGGGTGGGGTCTGGGGCCCTGGGTCCTTGCCGCCTGTCTGGACTCTCCTACCACATCCCACGTGTCCCTTCTGAGGCAGAATCCTCTCCCAAAGCAGCTGCTTGTGCCCAGGCTCCTCACTGCCCACGCTAGGCCCCTGCTCAGGCCAGGCTGTGGTCCCTGCTGTGGCCTGGAGCCCTGGGAATCTGACAGAGCTCTCTACCTGCCCAGAGCCTGGCCCGGGCACCTGGGCTGCTTCACAGCTCTGTGAGAGGGGCCACAGTACTCTAGCTTTCTCAGGGGAACCCACGGTAGATGTGCTTGGGGGCCTCTGCCTAATCTGTTGAGGACATAAAATAAGCTACCCCTGCCCTGGGCATGTGGGCACGCAGGGAGGAAGGGAGCGATTTTTAACGATGGTGTTATGTTACTACTAAATACTAGCTGCCCTTTGCCTGCCCACCTCTCAAAAAAACAGGAGTGCTTGCTAGGTCTTTAAAATTGGAAAAAAACACTTAAAAACTGCAGTGCTTGCTGGGAAAGTGTTATGTGATAAGATGAGAACAGGACCACAGAATGAAAGGTGACAGATAGCCCCAAGGGAGCATCATAACCCCATGCATTGGAGACAATTCCTTGGGGTGTCTGCATCACCCACTGAACTCTCCAGCAGTGGGGGCTCTGCTCAGCTCCTCTTTGTTACCCAACACCTAACTCAGGACCGCATGACATCAGGGTCTCTGTGAACACTGGCTGAGCATGTGGATGCTACTCACATGGGCCATCATCACACTTTACTGAGTGTTTCCACGTGTGTCCTCAGCGGGGTCACCACCAGAGTCCTGCAGGCCAGGCCACCAGAAGAGCTTCAGGGCTAGAGGCCCAGAGGGATGACTTCACATTGCAGTGTCTGAGTGCAGCTGGGGCCCAGGTGACACAACACTTGGTGAACAGGCTTTTAAAACGTCCTCACCACACACACTGCCATCCCTTGGAGAGATGAAAACTGTACGTAAAACCATGGGTGATAACGAGTCTGTTTCTCGAGGACCTGTTAGGTGCCGGGCACAGTGCTGAGCCCATGAAAACCTTCCTGTACCTTGTTTAATCTTTCGCAGCACGTCATACACGTCAGGCTCCCCTTCTCTAGTGGGACAAACCAAGGCTTGAGAGCGTGTGAGCCTGTGACAGGGCCACACGCCATTGGGGTCGGGCACAGGCACCCAGGTGGCCCAGTCAGCCGACTCCAAGCCTCAGAGCAGGTGTTTTCAGGCCCTGCGGATTCTGTCCCACTTCCACCCCGCCTTTGCACACACACACTGGTCATCAATACAGCAGACTGTACGCCTTGTGGATGCATGACCCTTGGTAAGCTATGCCGACAAAGCTCGGCTCCCTCCCCTGTCAAATGGGGGAGTAACAGTGCCCATCACAACACGCAGTTTTGAGCATTAAGCAAGATGCCACTTGCATGACTCTCAGCAGTGTCATGCTATAAGCACACGGTACAGTTTAGGCACTATGACATGACAGTGATGTTGACCTGACTGAGAGTACCTTGGAGTCATGCACTTACATTGATATTTGCTCCCGTGTTTCTAAAACTGCTCACAAAGGCATTGCCCTTTGCACTGTGGGACAGTGACTGAGGCATCGGGCTGTAACCAGCTCAAACACACCAGCACTGCATGGCAGAAAGGTGTGGTGGTCTTCTGTAAAGATTCTAGCCTTGAAACCAGATGAGGTAGTTCTCCGTCCTATAGGGTCACAAGGAGTCGGAACCCACTCTGTAGCCCTAGTTTTCGTGTGGTTTTTGGTTTTATGTGTAATGGCCCACACTATGAGCACCTTATCCTGGGAGATCAACTTCTGTCCTCATGAAAAGCTGTATTTCCTTTTAAAGGCACTGAGTTATCCAGTTGATGACAGGGCGGTGGAAGTGGGCATGGGCACTGACTGCAGGAAACTCACCCAGAAGACAGATCCATCTGCACCAGCGCCATCTTTAGGGCAGGCGTTTTGGTTCAAGCATCTCTTCAGTCCACTGTTTGCTTCCTCTTTCATAGTTTGACTGGTTCTTATCTGTGTCGTTAATGATAAGCTACTTCAGACTTGGTTGGGTATAAATTATAAAACGACATTCATTGTAATTTAGTATCAAAGGTATTTTATTAAATTGTGTAAAAACCTATTGTTCAGACAATAGCTTGTATGGTGAACAGACTATCGTACTGCCCAATTTTCTGGATAAACTGGTTTACAAAAATGGGCTGATAATACATATGATAAGTCGGTTAAAAAAATCAATATTGTGATATTATCTGAATGTATTTTAACATGAAGGAAAAATGTAAACATACCAACAGTGATTCTTGGCAAAGGAAACAGTAGCATCAAAACAAAGTAAACAATGAAGTGCTGAGACATTGGGGAGAAAAAGAGGAATTTTTTATTTGACTATAAACTATTTGACTGTAGACAGAGGATAAAATAGCCCTTTCTCTCGTGTCTCACAGTGCTCGGCAAGAAAACTTTTCAGTAAGACTCATGGAATCTTTGCCTGGTTGTCAAAACAGCCTCAGCTGTAAAAATCAAAGGGATGGCCACTGTCACTGCTGACAAAACATGGCACAGGATGACACCCATACCTGCCCGTCCTGCCCAGTGGTTGCTGTGCAAACGTTCCACTGACGTCATCACACTGTAGAGCTCTCTGTCATCACACTGTAGAGCTCTCTGACATTCTTCAGCCAGGGACAGAAGGTTCTGAGAGCAGTTACAGATGAAAACTGTGGCCATTTTTTCTCTTGTTTAGTCAAACACATCCTTGTCATTAAAAGACCTCAGAAACCAAGTAAAATGTCTCTGAAACACCAGTGGAATATGGTGAAACTGTCTGAGGAAGGTAAGTTCCTATAGGTGGAGCTCTTATTGAAATATAGAATAATCTGACCGTTGGCTTCACATTTGGCGAGTGTCTCCAGGTGCTAGTCTTAGGGGGACAGAGATGAAGGAAACATCTCTGAAGACCTCAGTCAAATTGGGGAGACAGACTCATGAGAAGATAATTACGGAAGCATGTAGTAAGGATGAAGGAGTCTGGTGGCACAATGGTTAAAGTGCTCAGCTGCTAATAGAAACCAGCAGCTCCGCAGGAGAAAGATGTGACAGTCTGTTTCTGTAAAGAGTGACAGCCTTGGAAACCCTATGGGGGCAGTTCTGCTCTATTCTGTAAGGTCTCTATGAGTCAGAATTGACTTGATGGCAGTGGGTTTGGTTTGGGGGATGGTTGTAATGATGCCTAGTCCTGAGAGCCTGTCTCCATCACAGCATAGGGGGCGTGTGGGTTAGAGGCAGAATCAGGAAGCACTTCAAAGAGGAGGTGGTCCGAGCTGTCTCTAAAGCTGAGGAGCTAGGAGTTCATTAGCCCGGAGGACCGCGTGTGAAAAGCTGCACTCAAGAACAAAGACATGCATTGCCGGATCTCAAAACCTACTATACAGCCACAGTAGTCAAAACTGCCTGGTATTGGTTCAATGACAGATACATAGACCAATGGAATAGAATTGAGAACCCAGGTATAGATCCATCAACCTATAGTCAGCTGATCTTTGACAAAGGCCCCAAATCCATTAAGTGGGGAAGAGAATGTTTGTTTAATAAATGGTGCTGGCAAAACTGGAGATCCATTTGCAGAAAAATGAAACAAGATCTGTATCTCACACCACACACAAAAACAAACTCCAGATGGATCAAAGACTTAAATGTGAAACCTAGAACTATACAGTTTCTCAAGGAAAATTTAGGCTCAAACTTAAGGGCCCTAATATTTGGTATAAATAGACTACCAAGCATAATTCAAAATGCACCAACAGCAGAAGAGAAGCCAGATGATTGGGACCTTCTAAAAATTAAATGTTTATGTGCTTCCAAAGACTTCTCCAAAAGAGTCAAAAGAGAACCTACAGATTGGGAAAAAATATTTGGTAATAACATATCTGACAAGGGACTTATCTCTAGAATTTATAGAACACTCCAACACCTCAATAACAAAAAGACAAACAATCCAATTAAAAAATGGGCAGAAGACATGAACAGACACTTCACCAAGGAGGATATTCAAGCGGCCAAGAAACATATGAAGAAATGCTCACGATCATTAGCTATTAGAGAGATGCAAATCAAAACAACAATGAGATACCATCTTGCTCCAGCACTAGTAGCAAAGTTCAACAAGACAGAAAATAACAAATGCTGGCGAGGTTGTGGAGAGATTGGGACTCTCATATACTGCCGGTGGGACTGTAAAATGGTACAACCATTGTGGAAAGCAGTATGGCGATTCCTTCAAAAGTTGGAAATACAAATACCATTTGACCCAGCCATCCCATTACTAGGTATATACCCTAAAGAAGTGAGAGCCATAACAAGAACAGATATATGCACGCCGATGTTCATCGCAGCACTATTTACAATAGCCAAAACTTGGAAACAACCTAGATGTCCAACAACTGAGGAATGGATAACCAAACTTTGGTACATTCACACAATGGAATACTATGCAACGCTAAAGAATAATGTAGAATCTGCAAAACACCGCATAACGTGGATGAACTTGGAGGACATTATGCTGAGCGAAATAAGTCAGTCACAAAAGGACAAATATTGTATTAGTCCGTTATTGTAAAAGTTAAGGAAATGTTTATATATTGGAGGACATTTTCTTTGTTGGTTACCAGGGGTGGGAGGGAAGGGGAGGGAATGCTGTTAGATAGATAGAGATAAATATTGATTTGGGTGAAGAGAAGGGCAATGTACCAAATGTGAGTGACCAATATGGCAGCATTGAGGATGAGAAAGACAGAGAGAGTTACATGGGCAGTACAAATAACAAATATGAACCCCTTTGTAAATACAATACTGAGTTGTTAATGAAAGCAAACATGGGTATAGGGACGGATAGATGGGTGAACAAGCTAAACAATTATGTATGTCTAAATGGAGAGTGTATCCAAGATCATATACAGGGTTGGCAGACAATGGGCCTCTCGAAGAGTATGAAGGGATGGACACTGGGAGGAGGTAACTATGGGGAGGAAGTGGGAGGGGAGCTGCTGCATTGTAAATTTTGGTCAATGACATGAGACAAAGTATATGTGAACTGCTGTATGAAAAGTGAATTTACTCTGTAAATCTTCACCCAAATCCTAAAAAAAAAAAAAAAAAAAAGAACAAAGACATGGAGACATTGGAGCGGAGCACATCTGGGAAGCAGGGTACAGTTGCTGTTGAGTCCCTTCCGATTCGTGGTGACCCCCTGTGTTGCAGACTGGGACTTGCTCTGTAGGGTTTTGTGGTTGTGATCCTGACGGAAGCAGATCACTCTGCCTTCTCTGGTGCTGCTGGGTGGGTTCAAATGAGAACCCTTTCCGTTAGCCATGTTTCAAGGTTCGTTCTTGGGCTCCTTTGGCACCAGAGAGTACAGTAGCCTCTGTACCTGTGTCCAGATTTTGCAGGTATGTTCCATGGGCCCTATTCTGAGGCAGAAATACATCCCTTTCATTAGAATCTTCAAAGGAATGTTTGACTCCCATAAGGAACTCTGGTGGTGTAGTTGCTAAGGCATTTGGCTACTAACCAAAAGGTCAGTGGTTCAAATGCACCAGCCACCTGTGGAGGAAAGATGAGGCAGTCTGCTTCTGTAAAGATTTACAGGCTCAGAAACCCAGTGGGGGTTGCTATGAATTAGAATCTACTCATTAGCAGTGAGTTTGGTTTTTGATTTGGATGTGACTCCCATAAGGTCACACATTGGCAGATAGATATAAGGGGTATTTCTGGGAACTGACAAGAGGTAGCTGGGGAGTCACCAGCTTGATTGTGGCCTTGCCAAGTCTGGGCTTTAGTTGGAAGATCAACCAGATGGGAAGGAGTGAGCCTTCTTTAGAAGATAAACAGGCCTAGCTTTGGGGCTGGAGGTGAGGGAAAGGGAGTGCAGGGTGACCCTCAGCTTCTTTGTAGGTGATGACCACTAGCCAAGACAATGAGCGCGGATGAGGAGGGGCCTTGATGGAGTTAGTGGGTTCCTCTTCAAAACTGAGTTTGAGGTGATTTAGCAGCTAGCTCTGAGGGCTGGTGTTCCCAGATGAGATTGGCTATGGATCATTTTCTGCCTTGGCATCGGTCTGCAAAGGGAACTGAGGCCAGGGGCATCTGGAATAGGTAAGAGGTCAAGGAGGAACCCCGTGAAAGAAGAGAGACACCATAGGTGAGAGGTAGGGAGACAGTGGAAGGCCATGCTTTTCCAGAAGGCAGCGATGCAAGGAGTCTTCAGAGGAATGGGGTCGTCAACTGGGTCAAACCTCAAGAGACAAGAGCAGTCTGGTCTGAAAAGTGATCCTCTCTGAGAGCCACCCACTTAGAACTATTAAAAGGGGTTGGTGTTGAAGGTCTGAGGAAAATCCATATACTCTGAAATGGGAAGGAGCCCTGGTGCTCACTGGGTAAGCTCTCTGCTGCTAACCAGAAAGTTGGTTCAGACCCACTCAGCAGCTCCACGGAACAAAGACCTGGCAACTGCTTCATAAAGATTACAGCCCAGAAAACCCTGTGGGCAGTTCTGTCACATGGGATCAACATGAGTCAGAAATCAACTCAGTGCCCAGCAGCAACCTACGACTGGGAACAAGGGAAGGTGCTTGAAATCCAAGAAGTGGGCATCTGACCGGCCCTACCCTGATGTGAACAGATTTGAAAATAAGTATATACTAAATTAACGAAGGCTTGAGCTTTGGTCATTTCCGTTCCCTGAGGGAAGACTGAGTTATTCGGCATACACAGTACTGCTCATCCGCTGTTGTTGCCCAGACAGTTCAAGCCAGTGTTGGGCACCATGCAGGATCGTGACAGTTTTCCTCAAACCCCCTGCTTCCCCCAGTATCCAGCTTGCTACTCTCGAAATATGCTGGATTTTGCTGCTTTTCTGTGGGCTCGTTGTGGCTGAATGTTGGCCTCCAAAAACATGTGTCCACATCCAGATCCCTGGCAGGGGGACTATTACCTTGTATGGCAAAGATGTGATTGCACTTAGGATTTTGAGAGGCATTTATCCTGGCTTGTTCTGGACTGTGGATCCAGTGGTAGGTGGCCTTGTAGGAGGGAGGCAGAGGGATAGTTGATAGGAGAGGAGGAAGCCATGTGACCAGGGAGGCAGAGTTTGGAATGAAGAAGCTGCAGGGACCTCTTCATCCACCAGAAGCTGCAGGAGGCAGGGAAGGCCCTTCCCAGGGGCCTCCAGAGGGAGCCCGGCCCTGCGACCTTCGATCCTGCACTCCGGCCTCCAGAGCTATGCGGGAAGAGTGCCTGTTGTCTGAAGTCACCTAGTCTGTGATCCTCATATTTTATTTACCTTAAGCCTTTTCTCCTCTGTGTGGGCTCCGCCACCTTCTCCCACTCCCACTGACACGCTTGTCTAAATATACAAGACCATTCAAGGGTCACTCCTCGCCTCCCAGCCTCTCCTGGTCTCTAGGTGGTTGATTCGGCTCTTATGCCAGGGTGGCTAAGCATTAAGACTCAGCGGGAGGGAAGAGCGTCTCGGCCATTTTGCCCCTCAGCGCAGGGCCTTACACACCCGAAGTGCACGGCCCCTCTGTGTAGTGGGATTGCACTGCAGAAGTTTACTGTCCCTGCACTTTGTATGCCTTCTTGGACCTCACACATCCCGAGTGTGTGGACACACTGCTCAGGGGATTGTGTTGTAGAAGTATACTTTCCCTAGACCTCACA
Organism: Orycteropus afer afer; assembly: GCF_000298275.1. Lineage (NCBI taxonomy): Eukaryota > Metazoa > Chordata > Mammalia > Tubulidentata > Orycteropodidae > Orycteropus > Orycteropus afer. Next base: position 6,704,113 of record NW_006921625.1, read on the forward strand.
CACCTTTCCCAGACCTTGTTCACCCTAGGTGCATGGCCCCACTGCTTAGTGGGATTGCACTGCAGAAGTACACCTCCCTGGACCCTGTACACCTCCCTGGACCCTGTACACTCTGAGTGTGTGAGTACACTGCTTAGTGGGATTGCATTGCAAAAGTGCACCTCCCCTGGACCTTGTATACCTCCCCAGACTGTGTACACCTCTTTGGACTCACACACCCTGAGTGTGTGGATACACTGCTCAGTGGGATTGTGTTGTGGAAGTACACCTTCCCTGGGAAGAAGCCTGGCCCTGCAGAAGTCATTCAGCTAATAATGTCTCTTGTGACCTCCTAAAGACTGTGGCCTCTGGAAAGGGCTCGAAGGGGGAGCAGCATGGATGCCTCGGGCTCAGTGAGACAGAAGCAAGTACAGTCCTTCCACAGACAACGGGGACAACAGGGAACTCGGCACGTGTTCGCAGGCTGCCTAGAATTCCCCCGTGCAGAGGACCAGAGCACTGCACCCACTGATTCCAGAACCAGCAGTGACTCTGGGTGGTTAACTGGGCGGATTTTTAGTAGGTTCAAAGTAAAAGTCAGCATGCTGGTTTTAATGGCAGCTTCTGCAGGTGGAAGCCCATTTCGGTCTCCGTGCCCACACACCAGGTGTGGGTTTCTAGAAATCACGGGTGTTTGGGGACTCAGCCTCACCTTCTGTAACAGAGTGTGTTGGTCTAAGACCACATGTTCTCAGTCTTGGCTTGCTGAAGCACATCTGGCCGAGCCCCACCCAGGGTCTCTGACTCAGCAGGTCTGCAGGCAAGTGGAGGGGCCTAAGGATACACGTTTCTGACGAGTACCCATGAGGCTAAGGAGCCCTGGTGGCGCAGTGGTTAAGCACTTGGCTGTTAACTGAAAGGTTGGTGGTTCAAATTCACCAGTGGCTGCATGAGACAAAAGACCTGGCTGTCGGCTTCCATAAAGACGACAGCCATGGAAACCATATGGGGCAGTTCTGCTCTGACCCATAGGGTTGCTGTGAGTGGGAATTGACTTGTCTGGGACCGCACTTTGAAGACTTCTGCTCTTAAACAACACTGTGAGGTGGGACCCTGGTTTAGGTTGGGTTTCTGAGAAGCAGAGCCTGAGGCAGGAATGGTGTGTGTGTGTGTGTGTGAGAGAGAGAGAGAGAGAAAGAAAGAGAGAGAGAGAGAAAGAAAGAGAGAGAGCTGGGACACTGGAAGGAAGAAGTTAAGCAAATTACACAAAGCTGCCCAACCAGACCCTGAGCCTGGGCTGTGACCTGTGGGTGCTCAGGGCGTGTGAGCCTGGCTGAGTCTTGATGCGGAGTGCAGTTAACCCTGGTAAGCATGGTCAGAGCCCATCTGGGTTGTCCAGGGTGGGCGGCTGTGGGTCATTCAGACGGCAGAGCCCTGAAGAGAGGTGGCAGCAGGTGGGACCGAGGGCCTGGGCAGGTACCTGTCCTGTGTGCAGCTGCCGGGGCCTGGGGGCACAGAGGAGGGACCATGCGGACACAGCGTCAGCCCCATGCACCAGGAGCTCTTCTCCAGCCCCAGCCTGTGCAGGCTGCCCCGGTCTGTGCAGCTTCCTGGGCCACAGACCCCAGAAACATCCCCGTTGGGGCTGCTGGGAGAGGCCAGAGCACCAGTCTTGCCCTTGCCAGCCTCGCCTTGTGCCCAATGCCCATGAGAGCTCCCTCACCATGGGGGGACAGTGTGTGCTCTGGGCTTAGGGTGGTGGGAGGGGATGGAGTGGATCTGCCAGGCTCTCTGCTAAGTCCTTGATAGTCATCCTCTCACTAAGGCAGGGCTTATGTTCCTACCACAGGTGGAAAATGAGGCAATTTAAGTAACTTGCCCAAAGATATTTACATTGTGAGCCGGAGGGGCTAGTGGAGAAAAGGGTTTGAATTGGTGGCCTTTCCCTATAGTCTTTGCTAACTCACCTCCTTAAGCCTTCAGGGATCATTATAGTGTCAGACCCCCTCATATGTGACTTAGAGTCACAGCCCAATTTTCCTCAGAAATAGGCTGTGCTGTTCCCGTGGCTCCTACATGCTTCTAAAACTGTGTTGTGATCACATGTTTCATAGGGTTTGCTCCTGTCCTCCACTGGGCGTTACAGAGCAGCAGGTCCTCACCCCTGTTGCTGTGTTGTGTTTATGGTCATCCCCTTAAACTTCCTGACATTCCATCTGACACGCCAGCCTCAGTGTCCCCAGCCAGCCTATGGTGGGTGGAATCATGGCCCTCCCAAGATGTCCACGTCCTGATCCCAGAATCTGTGAATATGACACCTTACATGGCAAAGGGGCCTTGGCAGATATGACTCAGTTAAGGACTTTGAGGTGGTGGGATTATCTGGGTGGATCCAATGCGGTCACAAGGGTCCATATTGGAAGAAGGCAGGGGAGTCAGAGTGACAGGGAGGCCAAGGCCGGAGTGTGCATTTGCTGACGGGAAGTCCGAGCCAAAAGATGGACGAGGCAAGGGAATGGGTCCTCCTAGAACACCCAGAGGGAGCACAGCTGTGCCGACACCTTGATCTCACCCCACTGAAGCCCACTTTGGCCTCTGTGTTATCTGTAAGATAATACAGCGGTGTTGTTAAAGCTGCTAAGTGTGTGGTCACATGTCACGGCGGCAGCAGACAGGCCCTGCTTGTCTGCCCATGGCTGTTGTCCATTCTCCTCACTAGAGGTGAGGGCACTTCCCAGTAGCGGGTGTTTGTCGTATGTTGTTATGTTCTGGCATCGTGCCCAGGACTGAGGGATGCTGGGTAATCACCCACAGCCACCCGCGGAGCTAGTGCTGGGGTTCAGACCTGGGACTCTGACCCTCGTGGCTGCCTGGCCCCTGCTGCTGGAGCACTGCTGCTAACTGGCCCTCAGCGAGGCCAGGCTCTCTTGGTCCCGCTCGTTAGTAGTCATAACTGGTGTCAGTGTCCAGCATGAGCCCCTCACCCCACCTGACACAAATGCGCTGAAGACAAGGCTGTGCAGGAGGTGTCGCTGTTGCAGTTACGGGTGGAAAACTCGGACGGGTTAAGCAGCTCACCTGGGGCATCTCAGCCTGGGGCCAAGCTGGGGCCAGAGCCAGACCCTTCTGACCCCAAAGCCTAGGCTGACCCCAGACTTCTTAACTGTGGTGCCACATGCCTCTGGCAGTAGCTGGTACTTTCAGTTGTCATCCACTTTACTGTCGGGTAATAATGATGCATCGACTGTGCAGAATCCATGAGACCTTGTGGATCTTGTATTTGCACTTGTTGTTGTTATGTGCCATCAAGTCGGCCCCGACTCATAGCGACCCCTCCCTGGGTTTCTGAGGCGGTATCACTACAGAAGTAGATTGCCCAACCTTCCTTCCGAGGAGTGGCTGGTGGATTTGAACCGCCAGCCTTCTGGTTGGCAGTCAAGTGCCTTAGGCACTACGCTATGAGAGCTCCTGTATTTGCACTTAGGAAGTGTAATCCGTGCATATCAGCCTGATGACTGTGTCTGCCACTCAGCAGTAGTCACAGACAGAGGCCCAACTAGTGAGAGCTGAGGGGGGCTCTCTCGTCACCCAAGGATGAGATGAGACATGCCCAGGCTTTGGACTGGTCAGTGGTGGCTCTAGAAATTCCCCTGAGCCGTGACCTGACCCCTCTGCAGATCTGCCACACTTGAAAATGTCTTTGCATATAAAATGGTTTAAGTCATAAATAACTTTTTAATACTCTCATGGTACATTGATAAAGACAAAAATCTCCCCTTCCTTGTCACCAGCACTAGCCACTGGAGAACCATGTTTTCAACAGGTCTGTGTTAGGGAGGCCAAGGTGCCACCCTGAGCTGTGAAAGCCAGGTCCCTGCAGGGCTATCTCCCTGCCTCCCATCTGCACACTGTCGCCCTGGGTTTGAATCACATTGCTGCCTTAGCAGCATGGCAGACGTGAAGGTTGAGACCTTCAGGGTAGCTGGGGCTGAGGGCTTGCAGTGTGAGCCTGTCTCAGTCCTAAGGCCCCAGGCTGCCTTCATACTGCTAGCGTGCTCTGAAGGGTGCCTTCCTTGGGAGCGTGCCTATTCGCTGCTCCCCGAGACCCACAGGCAGGTTTGGTAGATGAGGCAGTCCAGGCTGAGACTGGTAGCTTGTCCATTGGTGTCAAGCTAGTTGAAGGTGAAGCCAGGACGTGAACACAGGTTCTCTCATTTTGAGTACCCTGCTGGGCGGCCTTCGATTGGATGACATTGTAGGCTGCCATGTGACCCACACTCACCTAGGGCTTATTGTGTGTGAGGTGGGTGTGGAGGGCTCCGGGCACAGCTCCAGGCACGGTGTCTTGTGTGTGAGGCACGTGCGGAGGGCTTTGCATGCAGCGTCTCTTTCATCCTCAAAAAATGATCACAAAACGAATCTCAGATACTCCAACACAGTTTCCGTCTTGGAGTCTGAATCGCTCGTGGTCCCTTAGCCAGTGTTTGCAGGGAAGTGGTCTTGTATTTCAACCTCTGTGTTTCTTTAACGGGAAGAGAACAGCTGAGTCTTACGCAGTTGGCGGCTGCTGCTTTGTTTCCCCACCAATTTCTTTTCTGTATCTGTATATTTTTTACTGTGATTTGGGTGCAGATTTACAAAGCAGATTCCTAGGTCCAGAGGTTCTGGGTGATGTCTGAGAGTCTCTTTTTTGCTGGTTGTCTGCTGGGTGAGGGCACTGAATCTGTTGAATTATCACTGACTGTAAGAAGGAGACTTGTGGTCGAATGGACTCCATGATCTCAGAGAGCCTCCGTGGAGGGGTGGCAGGCATGAGGGTGGGGAGGCGCTCGGTTCACTGTTGGCAAGTATGATATATTAGTAGGTGGCATTACATTTTATGGTAAAGTTAAATATTCCATTTTGGTCTTTCATTTACTAACAAGTAGCAGTATTATCTCCTTCTGCCTAGGACTGCGGGATGACCAGTCCAGTACAAGTGACCAAATCGCCCTTAAGGGTCTCCAGTCTGATGTTATGGAGAAGAAATCTCACTTCACTGAGGTAACGTACGTTTCTAATGGAGAGGGATCAACAAAATGCACCCAACTACAAAACGTGATCCCTGGCCTACTCATGATGTATTCCCACATGACCCAGCCTACTCATGATGTGTTCCCACATGACCTGGCCTACTCATGATACATTCGCACATGACCTGGCCTACTCATGATACATTCGCACATGACCCGGCCTACTCATGATACATTCGCACTTGATTTTGTTTAGTCAAAAACTGAATTAATGGCAGCAGAAAATCTAACCATCAGTGAGTGAGACCATTAAAGTATGCACTAGATAGTTAATTATTCCCTTAAAATTTTCACCAGCATTTTGTAACTTGGCAGTATCATAAGAGAGTATGGTGACTAGACTTGAAGTCAAAATTAACCTGCTATAGATAGCTCTGACGGAGTAGTGGGTAAGGCATTTGGCTGCTAACCAGAAGGTCAGTGGTTCAAACCCACCAGCCGCTCCTTGGAAAGGAGATGGGGCAATCTACTTCCATAAAAATTTACTGCCTTGGAAAACCAGTGGGGGTCACTATGACTCAGAATTGACTCGATGGTAATGAGTTTTATTTTGTTTTTTAATAGATGGAGATACAGAGACATCCTCTAGAGATACAGAGATAGGCTATCTTGCATTTTGAAGGTGGGGAAGACATGATGTTGAACAAACTAGTGTGGGTTGTCATAACTGCAAAAAGCAGTGGTCTGAATGAGAGCAGCAGAGGTTGGATTTATAAAATGAGTCCTAGGAAACAAAGACCTCTTTCTACAATGGTTTGTGTGGTCAGCTTATCAAAGGCCAGGCCCTGCCGAACTGACTGGCGGACTTAATACTGCCCATGACCCCAGATGGAAGGACTGTTACTTCCCCAGTTTTAGAGATGAGACAGTTAAAGCTCCCGTCGGTGCGGACCCCAGGTCCCCTAGCTCATCAGTAGCAGACCAGGGCTTTCGTTCCTAACTGGCTCTGTCTGAGCAAAGGACAGCTCAGTCTATAGACACACCTTCCAGACACTCTGATGTGGGCTTTCTCACCTTGAAGAATTGTCTGAGGCCTTCCATCTTAACAAGGCAGCAGTTGTCTTTTACAAATGCTGGTATTCTGCCTGCAATATTTGTAATTCTAAGACAGCATGGAATTATAAGAATTGACCTGTCACCACAGCCAGCTGCCCAGAGGGACCAAGCAGTTGGAGCTGTGAGCTTGGGATCATGGTCGTTGTGGACATCAAACTCAATTAGCATAACATACTACACAAAAACATTGTTCCACCTCCTACTTTGGTGAGTAGTGACTGGGATCTTAAAAGCTTACAAGCAGCCATCTAGATGCAACAGTGGGTCTCTCCTCATCCAGAGCAAAGAAGAATGAATAAAACCAAAGATGTATGGAAACAATTAGTCCAAGCAACTGGTCCATCATGTAATCTGCAGCCTATATGACTATGAGACCAGAAGAACTAGATGGTGCCCGGCTACCACTGTCAGCCACTCGGAGGGAGATCTATGTAGGAGATCCTGGATAGAGTGGGAGAACAATGTGGAGCAAAAGTCAAAAATCATAAAAAAAAAAAAAAGGACGAGGTTTGCTGGTCTGATGAGAGCCTGGTGGAACCCCTGAGACTATGGCCCCTAGCTGCCCCTCAGGTCTGGAATTGAACCCACACCTGTGGCTTCCAGCCAAACAAAAGACAGGCATATGAGGTGAACATTTACATTAGGTAGATACACTCCTTGGAGAGATCAATCAAGGGAGACTAGAAGGGCTGTGTATGCACCGGGAGACAGCTCACGGGGAGGAGGGGCAGGAGTGCATGGAGGGAAGGACCCAGAGAAGAGGTAACTACGGGGAGGAAGTGGGAGGGGAGCTGTTGCATTGTGGGAAATTGCACTCAATGTCATGAGACAAAGTGCATGTGAACTGCTGTATGGAAAAAGAACTTGTTCTGTAAACTTTCACCCAAATCACAACAAAAATTTAAAAGAAGAATTGACCTGTCATACAGATGAAAGTTGCAAGGGCATTTGTGACAAAATGTTTTTCCCCAGAATGTTCGTCTTAGGTAGTAGTCTGTGATGTCTGCATTGAATAAAGCCCAGCCTTTTCTTCAGCCTTGAGATCCCTCAAGATGGAGACAGGACACTATTTTGGATCCTGAGATTTAGCCATCACTTTTAAATCCTTGTCTGTGTGGAAGCCCCAAGCTCCTTGTTTGGAGATGTAAAGATGTGTGGTGGTGACGGATTCATTCCCTAGGAAAAGAGGGAACCCTGGGTGCAGGGAGGAAGGGAAACAAGTAGGAGGAGCCGTGGGTCACTGAGCACCTTCCCTCAGAGGAGACACCAGGTGTGGGGGGAGCACCACAAGGGAGACAAGCATCGAATGTACTAGGAAGGTCTTGCTAAGGTTCTGCTCAGAAACCTGCTGAAGCTCTCTCCCACCTGTTCTTAACATGTAGCTGGCAAATGCCAGCAGTGCCCTGTGGATGTCACCATTAGTCAGAGTTTGGTCAACAATTATGATACATATCTTTGGGACTGTGTGGCTGGGTCCCTAAACACACACACACACACAAATATACATGCAGTCATTATCTGAGACTGAGTTAAGAGTTGTATTCTTGGCTGTTGTTGAGTCAACTCTTGACCTGTGGCGACTTTATGTATAACACCAGGAAATGTTGACTGGTCCTGCCCCATCTTCATGGTCACTGGTATGGTCAGCTCCATTGTCCCAGCCACTGTGTATTCCAAGTGCCGTGTGATCTAGGACCCTCATCTTCTAGCAGTTTTTTGGACGAGAGTCTGTTGTAACATGTAACATCATTGACTAGTTTTTGGAAGTGCCTTGTCAGGCCTTTTTGCCTAGTCTCTTGTAGTCTGGAAGCTCTGCTGAAACCTGTCCATTATGGGTGATCCTGCTGGGATATTTGAAATACAGGGGGCATACCCTCCAGCATCATAGCACACACAAGCCAGTACGACAAACTGTGGAGTTCCTAACTCCCAGGAAATCACCATCAGCTTTGAAATGATCTGTTGCTGTTGTTGTCAGGTACTGTCAAGTTGGTTCTAACTCCCAGTGACCCTGTGCATAACAGAACGAAACACTGCCTGGTCCTGTGCCATCTTTACAATCACTATATTTGAACCCATCATTTCAGCCACTGTGTCAGTCCATCTCGTTGAGCGTCCTCCACTATTTCACTGACCCTCTACTTTACCTGGGAGCTCTGGTGGCGTAGTGCCTAAGGCACTTGACTGCTAAGCAGAAGGCTGGCGGTTCAAACCCACCAGCCACTCCTTGGAAGGAAGATGGGGCAATTTACTTCCATAGTGATACTGCCTTGGAAACCCAAGGAGGGGTCACTATGAGTCGGGGCCAACTCAACGGCACATAACAACAACAACAACTACTTTACCAAGCATGGTATTCCTCTTCAGGGACTGATCCCTTCTGAAAATATGACCAAAATATGTGTGACAAAGTCTGGCCATTCTCACCTCTCAGGAGCGTTCCGGCTGTACGTCTTCCAAGACAGATTTGTTCATTCTTCTGCCATTCCATGGTATTTTCAATATTCTTTGCCAACAGCACAATTCAAATGTGTCAGTTCTTCTTCAATCTTCCTTATTCATTGTCCTGCTTTCACATGCATATGAGGCAACTGAAAATACCATGGCTTGGATCAGATTCACCTTAGTCTTCAAAGTGACATCTTTGCTCTTTAACTAAATTTAAAGAGGTCTTTTGCAGCAGATTTGCCCAGTGCAATATGTTGTTTGAGCTCTTGATTGCTGCTTCCATGGGCATTGATTGTGGATCCAAGTAAAATGAAATCCTTGACAACTTCCATCTTTTCTCCATTTATTCTGAAGTGACATATTGGTCCAGTAAGGATTTTTTTTTTCTTTATACTGAAGGTTGCAGTCTTTGATCTTCATCAGTAAGTTCTCCCTGTCCTCTTCACTTTCAGCAAACATGGTTGTGTCATCTGCATATCACAGGTTGTTAATAAGTCTTCCTCTAATCCTGATGCCACACTTTTCTTTATATAGTCCAGCTTCTTGGATTATTTGCTTAGCATACAGATTAAATAAGTATGGTGAAAGTATACAGCCATGACACACATCTTTCCTGGTTTTAAGCCATATAGTATCTCCTTGTTCATTTTGACAGCCTCTTGATCTTTGTACAAGTTCCTCATGTGCACAACTAATTATTCTGGAATTCCCATTCTTTGCAATGTTATCCATAGTTTGTCATGATCAACACAGTTGAATGCCTTCTCATAGTCAATAAAACACAGATAAGCATCTTTCTGGTATTCTTTGCTTTCAGCCAAGATCCATCTGACACCAGCAATTATATTACTCATTCCACATTCTCTTCTGAATCTAGAGCTCTGGTGGTGTAGTGCTTAAGGCATTTGGCTGCTAACCAGAATACTGATGGTTCAAACCCACCAGCCACTCTTGGGAAGGAAGGTTGCGTAATCTACTTCCATAGTGATACTGCCTCAGAAACCCAAGGAGGGGTCACTATGAGTTGGATCTGACTCAATGGCAGTGAGGTGATTGTTTTTTTTTTCCTGTCAATATACTGTTTCAACCATTTTAAAATTATTTTCAGCAAAATTTTAGTTGCATGTGATATTAATGATATTGGTCAATAATTCCCACATTTTGTGGGATCACCTCTCTTTGGAATGGACACAAGTATGGATCTTGTCCCATTAGTTGGACAAGTGGCTGTCTTCCAAATTTTTGACATAAACACTTGAGCACCTCAAGCAGTGTATCCATGTGTGAAACATCTCAGTGGGTATTCTGTCAATTCCCGGAGCCTTGTTCTTTGCCGGTTCTTTCAGTGCAGCTTAAACTTCTTCCTTCAATACTGTCAGTTCCTGATCGTATCCCTCCTCCTGAAATGGATGAATGCTGGTCAGTTCTTTTGGGCACAGTGACTCTTGTATTCCTTCCACCTTCTTCTGATGCTTCCTGCATCGTTCAGCATTTTGGCCATAGAATCTTTCATTATTGCAGCTTGAGTCTTCGATTTTTTCCTTCAGTTCTTTCAGCTTGGGAAATGTTGAGCATCTTCTTCCTCTTTGATTTTCTCACTCCAGGTCTTTGCACATTTCATTATAGTACTTTACTTTGTCTTCTCGAGCCTTCCTTTGAAACCTTCTGTTCAACCCTTTTGCTCCATCATTTCTTCTTTTCGCTTTAGCAACTTTCCATTCCAGAGCAAGTTTCAGAGTGTCTTCTGACATCCATTTTGGTCTCTTCTTCCTTTCCCATGTTTCTAATGACCTTTTGCTTTTTTCACGTATGATAGATATCCTTTATGTCATCCCATAACTTGTCTGCTTCTCAGTCATTGGTGTTCAGTGTGTCTAATCTATTCTTCAGATAGTCTGTAAATTCAAGTGGCATATACTCAAGGTCATATTTTGGCTCAGATGGACTTGTTCTAACTTTCTTCAACTTGAACTTATATATGAGCAAAAAATTGATGGTCTGCTCCACGGCCAACCCCTGGCCTTGTTCTGACTGATGATACTGAGTTTCTCCATTGTCTCTATCTTAGGCTGGGTTCTCCAGAGAAACAAAACCAGTAAAGCTTACATATATATATATATATATAGAGAGAGAGAGAGAGAGAGAGAGAAATTTATCTTAGAAAGATGGCTCACACAGTTATAGAGGCTAGTAAGTCCCAAGTTCCTGGCTCAAATGTCAAGCCTGGAGGCTTTTCCCACCTCACACAGCTGCAAGGGTTGAGGAGCTCAATATTGGCAGGCAGTATAACAGGCTGCTAACGTCATTGGATGACAAATCAGCAGTCTCATGGGACAGTTGTAGGCAGCACGAGAGGATCCAGATCCACAGAATATTCTGGAATTTTCCCAGGATGTCCATTTATGTATTGGAAGCAGGCCACACCCCTAATGAAACGCCCTTCCAACTGATTCACTGCTCAGATCTTAAACAGCAGATCTCATCATGGGAACAGCCACATCACAACTGCTTAAACCACTCAGAATCATGGTCCAGCCAAGTTAGAAAACAACCCCAACTGTCACATTCTCTTCACAGATGTAGTCAATTTGATTCCTGTATATTCAATCTGACAAAGTCCATGTCTGTAGTCACTGTTTATGCTGTTGGGAAAGGTATTTGCATAGTGACCCCTCTTTGGGCTTCTGAGGTGATATCACTACAGAAGTAGATTGCCCAATCTTCCTTCCCAGGAGTGGCTAGTGGGTTTGAACCAACAGCCTTCTGGTTAGCAGTCAAATGCCGTAGGCACTGTGCCACCAGAGCTCCTAATAAATTGTTGGTCTTGCAAAATTCTGTTATGAGAGCTCCAGTGCCATTTCTATCAGCAAAGCCACATTTTCCATCTAGTAATGCTACTTCTTTGTTTTTAACATTTGTATTCCAATCATCAGTAATTATCAGTGCATCTTGAGTGCATGTTTAGTCAATTTCACAGTGCAGAAGTTTGTAAAAATCTTCAGTTTCTTCATCTTTGGCTTTAGTGGTTGGTACATAAATTTGAATAATAGTCATATTAACTGGTCATCTTTGTAGATGTATGGATATTATACTATCACTGACAGCATTGTACTACAGGATAGATCTGGAAATATTCTTTTTGAAGATGAGTGCAACACCATTCCTCTTCCATTTGTCATTCTTGGCATAGTTGTTGTTGTTAGGCACTGTCGAGTCATTTCTGACTCAGAGCAACCCTGTGCACAGTAGAACAAAACACCACCCAATCCCGCGTCAGCTCCATGATCCTTGCTATACTTGAGTCCATCATCGCAGCCACTGTGTCAATCCATCTTGTTTAAGGCCTTCCCCTCTTTCGTTGACCTTCCACATTACCAAGCATGACATCCTTCTCCAGGGAATGATCCCTTCTGACAACATGACCAAAGTAGGTGAGATGAAGTGTGGCCATTCTCGCCATTCTGGGCATTTCAAACCCAGCGGGGTGCACATGGTACACAGGTTTCAGCATGCCTTGCAGAATGAGACAGACTAAGAAGAAGGAAGAGCCATCCACTTCTCAAAGAATTGGCCAGGGAAAACCTAGCATAGTAGACCATATGATTGTCTGATCCAAAATGGCCAGTACTAGTCCATTTCAGCTCATTAATGCCTAGGATATTGGTCTTTATGCATTCCATTTCATTTCTGACAATACCAAAGGGGCAAGGAGGCAGCACCTTCTGACCTCTTATAACACCACAAGAGGAGAACAGAATCACTATCAGCAGCCCAAGGCCTATTCCTGAGGCCAGACAAGCTGCCTCCCTCCAGCCTTTTCACCAACCCTGACACCAACTGTCACTCCCACGGCACTCACTATCTCTCTGCTGGGCTCAACAGTATGTTACAGTGGCCACGCAGAACTCACAGACACCACTCACAGATTATGGGGTTTATTAGGGAAGCAACAGGCTATAACTCAAATTCAGGAGCACACTCAGGATTTAGTTCCTCAGTCAGGACAGTCTCCCCTTTGCCGTGCCCTTAAACATGGCTCCATAACCCTTGGCCTTTCAGCCTGGACTCTGCCTCTGTGGACCAGATAAGTCTGCTGCTCTGTCTCATGCCTCTTGGTTCCACTGCTGCTGTCTCTCAACTGGGTATCTCTCTTTCAGTAATGAGTTGTACTCTCAGCCATGCATCTCTCTCAGCCAGCAGTGAGACATAGTCCTCCTCTCTGCCTCTAGGAGGGCTCACTTTAAGTCTGGCAGAGTGGCCAAATGAACCAATCCCAACACCAGAATTCTACACACCTGAGAGATAGCAAACTTCCCAGAAAATTTCTTTGTGCTGCTCTTGACAGAAATACCCCAGGTGGATATTAGCAATCAGGAGCTACTCAATTGCTCATGGCACATACCACCACGGAGTTTATAAAGACTATGGCTAGAAAAGCCACACTATGTAATTTATGAGGAGCTCTGGTAGCATAGTGCCTAAGACACTTAACTGCTAACCAGAAGGCTGGTGGTTCACATCCACCAGCCACTCCTTGGAAGGAGCGTTGGGCAATCTACTTCCGTGGTGATACTGCCTCAGAAACCCAAGGAGGGGTCGCTATGAGTCAGGTCTGACTTGACAGCACATAACAACAACAACATGTAATTTACTACACTGCAGACAACTTCCAATTTTCCTAGAGTCATACTTCATACATTCCATATTCCAATCAATAATAGATGTTTCCATCTGTTCCTTCTCATTTTGAGTCATGCATATCAGCAAACGAAGGTCTCAGAACCTTTACTCCATCCACGTCAGTAAGGTCACCTCCACTTCGAGGAGGCAGCTCTTCCCCAGTCGTGTTTTGAGTGCCTTCCAACCTGAGGGGCTCATCTTCTACCACTGTATCAGACAGTGTTTCACTGCTATTATTCCTAAGGTTTTCTGGCACTATGTGAGACAGTGTTTCACTGCTATTCCTAAAGTTTTCAGTGATGAGTTTTTTCAGAAGTGGATCACCATATCCGTCTTCCTAGTCTGTCTTAGTCTGGACTGGAACCATCCACCATGGGTGACTCTGATGGTGTTTGAAATACCAGTAGCTTGGTTTCCTACCTTACAGTAATACGCAAGCCACCACAGTATGACAAACTGACAGACAAATGGTGTGGTGATTGAAATGATCTCTGTCACCTAATTTGATCATATCAGTAGTGTGATTTTCAAATTTCCCTCCTAACATAGAGCTTTTAAAATGTTGCCCATGTGTGTTTGGTCTAAGGATGCTGTAGGATGACGCAATTCAACAGATGCCAGCCCTTATAACTGCTGTGAATCCCTGCTTCTCCTCCACAAGCAGCACAGGCTGGAGCACCTGCCCTTCAGAATGTGCCAAACCAGAAACCAAACTCACTGCCGTGGAGTCGAAGCCAACTCATAGCGACCCCTCCTTGGGTTTCTGAGGCAGTATCTCTACGGAAGTAGATTGCCCAATGCTCCTTCCAAGGAGTGGCTGGTGGATGTGAACCACCAGCCTTCTGGTTAGCAGTCAAGTGCCTTAGGCACTATGCCACCAGAGAATGTGCCAGGGCTGTGTTTTGTGTGGGTGCCTCCTCTGCCAGTTGATTATTTAGAAGGAGTGAAATGTAGGACACAGTTCTCTATGGTAAGAAATTGTCTAGATTTTTCCTGATGACAAAAGTCATAGTAACTCCACGGGGAAACTAGGAAAATGCAGCACCATATGCATAAGGAAGGGTGCTCTGATAGCATAGTGCCTAAGTCACTTGACTGCTAACTAGAAGGCTGGTGGTTCAAACCCACCAGCCACTCCTCGGAAGGAAGATGGGGCAATCTACTTCCGTAGTGATACTGCCTCGGAAACCCAAGGAGGGGTCGCTATGAGTCAGGTCCGACTCAACGGCACATAACAGCAACAACAACATGCATAAGGAAACATACATGCATTCTCTTCCTTTAGTTTTTCCACACATTTCTTTCTGTAAGTATAGGGCTAGTGTATGTAAACGTTTCCAGCATTCTTCTTCACCTGTCACAGACAGTTTAAATTCCACATCTGAATTCTTCGTAATGTTTATTTTTCACTTCTGCAGAACATACAATGCTGTTGGGTGCGCCAGAACACATGGCTACTTCAGTTCACTCACACTTTTCGCAAAAATCAAACAACACTTAGGTTTTTGCCAGCATTCCACTGTCACACGTTAACTTCTATGTGGAACAACAAAAGGGTCACCACCGTGAGGGATGAGGACTTCAGTGTCCCGTTTGACTTCGGCTCTTCTCTCCTGCTGCATGCCAGAGTGAGCTCCCACGTTTGAAAACACGCCACCATTTGGAATCAGATGCCACCAGATAGGAAGAGGATCTGGTGCTGATAGCTCTAGGTCAACTAAATGGTAGTGAGCACACCTGGAACCTTGTGGGGCAGTGGTTAAAGCATCTGGCTGCTAACCGAAAGGTTGGTGGTTCAAACCCTCCAGCCACTTGGCAGGAGAAAGATGAGGCAGGCTGTTTCTGTAAAGACTTACAGCCTTAGAAACCTTATGGGGCAGTTCTACTCTGTCTTACAGGGTCACTATGAGTCAGAATCGACTCAATGGCAGTAAGTCATTTTTTTTTTTTTAATTTTTACTTTTTTGTGGCACTAACTGCAGAGTGTACCTGTGGGGAGATGTGCACAAAAAAATCCATGTGACAAATAATGGTTGAGGTTGCAGAGCAGCAGTGGCAAAGGGAAGAATGGGCTTGTGGAGAAGATGCAGATTTCAAAGGCCTATTGGGTGAGATATTTGCACTTTGGGGAGAGAAATTGCTACTGGACTGGCGGTATCCCCACTCCAGTGGCTCGGGGTCCAATTGGCTTTATCATTAACCACTTACCTCTCTCTTACTTCAATTTATGAAATGGTGCCCTCCTTAGTAATAGCCTTAAGGCACAAATATAAAGTTAAAAACAGTCAATAAAATACATCAAACTATAAAAGCAGTTACCAGCACGACAAAATCATGCTCAAAACATTTAAAAGAAATCAATATCTTAAAGCAGCATCCCTGAGAAAGAGAATGTAACACTGGAAGTGGGACGGGGTGATGGATGGGAAATGGATGGTTTACCACCAAAGCGAGGCCTAAAATCCCATTATTTGTTTGACCCTTGTCAGCCTAGAACATTCTATTCTAAATAGATTGGTTTCTTCTTCCTTTTCAAATCAAGTCTCACATCAGTTTATTTCAGATCAAAGCAGTCTTTCTGCAACACCTCGTTTAGTTAACCCAGTACCAAGGGTGGAGGGAACTTCACTCTAAAATAGCTTAATTTGGGAAGATACTTGATGTAAAAGATGTGGTTACTTTTTTAAAAGATATAATAATATTTTATTTTTGTTGAAAGCTGACACAGAAAATTAGGTTCCCCTTTAATGATTTCTATACAGATTGTCCAGTGACCTTACTTCTGTTTTTCACCATGTGCTACCATTCTCTTTAACTGTGTTCTGAGTGGTCAGTTTCCAGTACTCTAATTTCCCGTGTTTTAAAGAAAATCTGCCCATTTTACAGGTAGTAGGCTGCCTTATGAATGTCAACACCCCTCACCTTGTCCTCTCTTTCTTGATTTCCCTCCTCTGACCCTTGTCACCTCTTTCTGGATTTCCCCATCTAGCAGGAAGGCTGGGTACAAAGTGAGGTGTGATGCCTTAGAGGGTGGACTGTGTCTTTAATTGCTGCTGTTGCTATGGGTCATTGAGGTGACTCCGGCTCCTGGCCATCCAGTGTGACAGAAGAGAACTGCCGCATAGTGTTTTCTTGGCTGTACTTTTTGTGGGCTCTTAAGGCGCTCTGGTAGTGTTGTGGTTAAGACATTGGGCTGCTAACCAGAAGGTTGGTGGTTTGAACCCACCAGCTTCTCAGCAGGAGAAGGATGAGGCATTTGGGTTCCATAAAGATTTACGGCCTTGGAAACTCTGCAGGAGTCGCTGTGAGTCAAAATCGACTTGATGGCAGTGAGTGTGGTTTTTGGTACTCTTCGTGGAAGCTCTGGTGGTGCAGTGCCTAAGGCACTTGACTGCTGACCAGAAGCCTGGGGGTTCAAACCCACCAGCCACTCCTCGGAAGGAAGGTTGGGCAATCTACTTCCGTAGTGATACCACCTTGGTAACCTAAGGAGGGGTCGTGATGAGTCGGGTCCGACTCGATAGCAGTGAGTTTGGTTTTGGGTATAATGAAAATACCACCTCAGAAACCCAAGGAGGGGTCGCTGTGAGTTGGATCTGACTCGACAGCACTGAGCCTGATTTTTGGTTTTTTTTTTTATTATTATTATTAGGATTTGGGTGAAGATTTACAGAGTAAATTCACTTTTCATACAGCAGTTCACATAAACTTTGTCTCATGACATTGACCAAAATTTACAATGCAGCACCTCCCCTCCCACTTCCTCCCCATAG
>NW_006921625.1:6728785-6731234 GCF_000298275.1 Orycteropus afer afer
TCAGGGGTCCAAGATTATCTTCTGTGTCTGTGTTAATTGGTTTCCCTTTTCTTTGTTGAAGAGGGTCTGTGCAATCCTTCTGCCTAGTCTGCCATCTTGCCCCGCCTCCAATTTTTGGTTTTTTATGGAAGAAGTTCCCCAGGCCTTTCTTCAGCATTATCCCTCTGAGCAGGTTTCCACCACCATCCTTTAGTTTGGCAATCGAACACTTAACCTTTGTGCCATCATAATTAAATAGAAATATATTGAGACCCACATATATCATGGGTCTCAGTGAGAAAGTAGGATTTGATAGCGAGAACTTCCCGTGCAGGAGTCTGGTATACACTGAAGAGCAGATGGGCAGCTTTTCCTTTTTAATTTCTCTCAGCTTATTGGCTGGTGCTTTGGTCAAGGCCAAGTCTGAACATCTGAAAAACACAGCAGCCTTTAACCTCATAGTGCTTGTCCTGGTATCTTATGACTAGTATGTCACCCTCTTGGCTGTTCACTCATGAGGAGCTGCCCCCACACCCGGCACAGCACCAAGCACGTAGTAGGCACTCAATGTGGGAAAATAAATAACGGTCCAACTGTGACTGTGTGTTATGGATAGCAGGATTTGCTCCCCCAAAATCCCGCTGCTCTACAATCACCCCAACAGAATTTCAGCTTACTGGTGTGTAATGAGTTATTTCCACTTATGCAGTTGAAATCAACTCAAGGGCATATGTTATCCATTCCAGTGAAATAGGATGCTTGACGCAAACCAGACAAGCAGCATGTGGACAGTCAGCCCCAGGTCCAGGTACTCAGCCAGCCCCTGCTGTCTGCTGCAGAAGGCATGCCTGGGAGCGGCGTTCCACGTTCACACTGGGAGCCTCCTATCTGTCCAGCATCTCTGCAGGTCCCCACACTTGCCTGGGACATAGGACAAGCAGATCTGTCTGTGGAGCTGGACTCAGTGTCACTCTGATGTACAGGACAACTCCAGAGCAGCAGAAATAAGGCCCATTTCACACCGTTCATATTCCTGCTTGTCATCTGATGGGGTCACAGCCTGGCTGGACATAAGATAACGAGACTGGCTGATCCCTTACCGTCACATTCTCGGCCTCTGGGTCCTCCTGCAGTGGCGTCCCCAGACCTGCAACCCACAGCACAGCCTAGGGCATCCTGCCACCTGTGGGGCTGTGGACTTCTGGCTGTGGGCTCTTGGCTGTGGGCCCCTGGCCAGGGTGTGTCCTCTTGGCCGTGGGTCCCTGTCCATGAGTTGTCTCAACCAAGTCACCATCCCTGGAGTTAGGGTCTTTTTTGTCCTTGTTCCAGCTGGAGCTGACAGTCACTCTTTCCTAGCAACACTTCTTGTTTCTAGCAACTGTATACCCAAGTCCAAGATTCTCAAGGGATCCTGAGCCCAAAGGTGGGAAGTGTGCATGTAACACAACACTTGACCTTTCAGCATCTTCACATGTACAGGAGCACTGGTGGCACAGTGGTTAGGTCATTCAGCTGCTAACCAAAATGTCCACTGTTCTAACCCAACTGTTCTAACTCAAAGATGAGGCAGTCTCCTTCCACAAAGATCCCGGCCTTGGAGACCCTGAGGGCAGTTCCACTCAGTCCTCTAGGGGCGCTGTGAGTCGGAATCAACTCCACACAGTGGATGTGGTTTGGGCTTTGCTTCTATGAAGACTGATAGCCTTGGAAACCCTGTGGGGCAGTTCCACTCCATCCTCTAGAGGTGCTGTGAGTCTGAATTGACTCTATAGCAGTGTTGTGTCCCCACCCCAGGACACACACATAGCACACACTTCAGTGACATTATGCTCCTTACATTGTTCAGCCATCACCTCTAGGGACCCTATTGACGTCAGCCAACTAGAAGATGAGGAAGCCTGGAGCGCCCCCCAGAATTTCCCGTTTCCTTCTGCTCTAGAGCAGCAGAAACCAAGGCCTTGTCCAAGGTTGTGAGCCTGCCTGGGAGCCCCAGGCTCAGGATGCGTCCCCGATGGGCTGAGTCCTGGTGCAGCTTCTTTGCCATCATGTCTGTGCATGAGAATCACCGGGAGCTTGTTCGTACTCTGGGCCTTTGTCGTAGCTCTGGGAGGGGTCCAAAGAGCTGCCTTTTTCATACCCCCTCCCTCCAGGTATTTTTTTACACAGGTGGTTGCTGCCACAGGCGTGACACTGCAGTCCAAGACGGGGCTGACACTGCTGTTTCCGAGGCGGGTGTTTATTTCTCCTGAGACCAGTGCTGAAGGTGCTCCCAACTGGCTCTGGTTAAACAGCTCATTTCGTTCGGGACAGTTATCATCAAAGCTCAATTTAACTAAATTGAGAAGGTCCCACACCAAGCCCGAAGGCCTGGGCTAGGCACTAGAGATGCACTGGCTTTCCTGTAATTAAACTACAGCTGTGGAAAGGAGGGGTGAGAGGAGAACAGAGGAGATGATGAAAGGAGAGAGAA
>NW_006921625.1:6731679-6735185 GCF_000298275.1 Orycteropus afer afer
TGTCACAAATGGGCAACCTGGGCTGAGAAGCACCGAGCAGGAGGCCTGTGGACAACAGGGTTTCCAGTGGACCGACTCACAGCTGAGTCCCCCAGGGCAGTCCTTTGGCCTGTGAGCCCGAAGGTGACTCACCTGTCAGGCTCAAGGGCAGGTGCCTTCTCCCGGCTCTTGACTCTGTGCTGTGCCACTGGCCATCTGCTCTGAGGAGCTGTAGGTGGCGATGTTTTGATTTTTTAAAAAATGAGGTAAATTTGTAAATGACTATTTATTTTTGTCTCTATACTTGTCTTCTGCTATCTTTGAAATTTGCAACTTCCCATGTATATTTAAAAAATAACCATGTGTAAGGTGATGGAGATTGACATGAAAAACAAGAAAAATAATAAAGCCAAGGGGGGGGGGAAGCTGTCTTCGCACACCCAGTAGTGGCGAACACTGGTCTTTGGTTCCGAAGTTGGCGGGGGGCGTTAATACTTGACCACCGTAAATGTTCCTCCTGCTCTGCAGAAAAGAGAAATGCCACCGCGCCTGCTTGTCACGTCTTAGGAAAAGCAGACCCTGTTCCCAGCCTAGGTGGCCTTTCCTTCCACAAAGGCCAGGATCCTTGTGGCTCTTGGTTTCTCAGTGTGCGTTTTCTTGGATCACTGACATCAGAATAAGCAGGGCTGTTAAAATGCACATGACTGGGCCCCACTCTCTGACCTGTGGAGTCTCTGGGGCTGGGGAACTTGCTCTTGTCACAACCCACGTGACCCTCACGCAGGCAGAGTTTGAAAACGGCTCTGTGACTGCTGAGCACCAGTCATGCCTCCAGGCCCCCAGACAAAGAGGCTTTGCAGACAGTGGGCGCTAGCGTTACATGGTGGTTTTTGGCTCCGCGTTCACGTTAAGCTTGGAGAATAATGCCTGTCCGAATGGGGCTGCAGGGCCCTGGGGGCCCTCCCTGAGTGCTGGGGGACAGCACACCCCATGTGGTTTTCTGCAGCACTTACACACGACTGCAATAAAAACGGGGACACAGAGTCTTCCTGGTGTCAGGCGGGTGGGCGCTTGCTTTGCAGCCACAGCACCCTGAGCTTGGACGCAGTGGGGCTTTGCTGTCGGGACACGAGAACTTCTGACAGGAGGTGTCCACACCCTGATCATTAGTAGCGGTTGGCCAGAAGGTCAGCTTCCTGGACATTGCTGGGAAATGCAGCCGCGTTCCTTCAGTCTTGGTCCGACCCTTCCCCGTTCTGATCAGCGAAGTCGCCTGATTTCAGTCACAGGCTCCTCTGGGCCATTGTGTGTCATGCTTGCACGTTTCATTTCCGTCCTTTCTTCTCTCTGGCCTTGGGTTCCCAAGATGCCGGGCAGCAGAGAGCCCCTGAAATGGAGCTTGCACCAGCGGAGGTGCAGGGCTGCAGGTGTGGGCTTCCTGCTTTTCTGGAGGGCGGATCAGGGCTTCCAAAAGGTTCATTGCCCTTTGACCCCGGCTGAGAATTTGCATTTCCAGCCCAGATGGACTGAATCTGAATCTACAGGGTAACAAGATTGCCAGGTGATCATTATGTATGTAGGTCTACAGAAGAGTCACCCGGGGATCTTGTTGCATGCAGATCACAACCTTGGAAACCCTATGGGGCAGTTCTGCTCTGCCCAGCAGAGTTGCTATGAGTCAGAATTGACTTGATGGCGTTTTTAAAATTATATAAATTATTATTACTACAATGGATGGTTTGAATAACTGGGATCTTTTTCCTTTGCAGGAGGCTCTGGCATCACCAAACACGAAGATGATTTCATCCGTAGTCATTTCACAGCTAATTGACAAGAACACATCAAGGGGAAATGGACTGGTGGTGCCAGGGCCGCACACCATTGCCCAGCCTCACAGGCGCCATGTGAAGCCATATTTGGCAGATCACAGTGGCGTGGACTTCCACGGGGCATTAGCGTTGCTTCCCCAAAGGTTAAGAATTCAGACACCTTCAGGTGCGCGACAACCCGGGACCATGCTGCCTCCCCAGGAAGAGAGCCCGTGCAGGGGCTCTCACAAAGGGTTCTCGTCCATCACCGTCACGGCCAGGCGTGTGGGTCCCCCGGCTGGCACTGTGCTGTGGAAGAGCTCAGAAGACCCACTGTGCACCCAGTGCGGGGCCGGGGATGCCCTGCTCACGGTCCCCCCTGCTCCGACCCGTGGTGCAGAGCCAGGAGGGTCTCGCAGACTGTTTGCATGCACAGAGTTCTCCAGCAAGGGCTCTGTGATGCAGCTGAAGGTCCCTGAGGCCCACCCGTGGCTGTGGGAGGGACACGAGTACTGGGTCACTAATGGGGATGGGAGAGAGAACAGCTTTTCTCCAGGCAGCTCGCCCCCGGAGAAGGGTCCGCTGCTGTTCAGCTCCTGTGTCCACCTCCGAGTTTCTCAGCCATGTCCGAATTCCATCTACTATCTGGACAAGTCGCTCTCTGTCCCCATCCCGCCACCTCCAGTTGCCAGCCCCAAAGTGCACAGAGCCTTCCTGTCCCTCAACCTAAGTTGCCGTTCCCACAGATCAACACCAGATGGCGTCGGCGGCCTGGCTAATGGGGAGCCAATGAGCAGTGCCCGGAGGCCCAAGTCCACGGAGCTAGAGCAGAGTGGTCTAGGCCCAGGCTGGGCTCCTGGGCTGCGGGACAGCTGCTGGGAGCAAAGCCCGGCATTGGCGCGGGCGCGTGTGGGGAACCGCACGTGTTCTTGGAGCAGCTCGCCGGCCTTGGGAAATACAGGACTTGCCGGCGTGGAAACAGACCACGGCACCGTAAGAAAGGGGACAGGAGACCACGGGACTGGTTACCACGCTGGCAGCCACGCCGACCAGCTGACCATCCACATCCCTGGCTGGAGCTACACGGCAGGTGAGTGACCACTGACCCTTGCCTCAGGGAGGGGTGTAAATAGCCGGCCAGGATGGATTTTCAGGGCTCCTTTTACACGCAGGACCCGAGAGGCAGCTCTCAGGAGCGGTTCCCTGGGATGCTCCGAGCAGGCCATCGAGAGCTCGCGTGTGGATGTCTGAGTTAGGTCAGTTTCTTAGAGGACACTTGCAGATCAGGAGACACCACCTCTCAGGTGTTTGTTTCACACTCTCTGCAGTGAGCGTGGAAATAGAGCCCCAAGAAGGGTTCCTTTAGACTGTGCCCACCCCATTCCAGAACAGGAGAGGGACACAATGCTGTCCACCCTCCAGAGGCTTTGTTGTCCTGTGGCAAACATCTGCGGTGTGGAAGTGTCCCCAATTCCACACTTGTAACTTGTCAATCACAGTTAGCATTTATAGATCAGCCTTAGAAACCTAGCTGACCGCGTTCTGTGATGGAGTGTATATGTGTGTGTGTATTACAGATGGATAAATGGACAGATGGACAGAGTCAGTCAGTCCTGCAGTGGCACAAACGGTTGGCACTGGACTCCTAACCTAAAGGTTGCCGGTTTGAACCTGCTGAGCAGTGCCACAGTAGAAAGGCCTGGCAATCTGCCACTGTGT
>NW_006921625.1:6736180-6737778 GCF_000298275.1 Orycteropus afer afer
CATAATTTTACTGTGCTGTTTTCGTCCATTAGGGCTTTATTAATTAATAAAAATGATTGTAAAACATCTTAAAACTATAATATACCTAGGAATGTTAAATGATGTAATAAATTTTAACAAGTGTGTAGATATATATGAAGAAGGCTCTGAGAGGCTTTTAAGGCAATTTTGACAGTTTTTAAATCAGTTAAACCATTGAAATACCTCTGGATCCTGCCTGCGACTTACTGTTAGGAAGGGAAGTGGAGACAGCTGTCAGGGAGCTACAGATGAACTCCAGATTGGTGCCTAAGGAAAGTGCTCAAGCCAGCCTTCCTCTCCTTGTCGACGAAGATTCCAGAAACGTACGGCCGGCCTTGTGTCCTCTCGAGCTGAAGCACATCTGTGTCTACTCCATGTTGCACAGTGTGAAATCAAAATTTGGATTTATAGTGCTTTACACCAAAGGGTCTTTAAAGATAACTAGAGCCAGATCTCCAGCGTTTATCTCAGGAGAGCAAGAGCAGAGAAACGTCCTCCAAATTAATCTTGGCCTTGGCACAGAAAGGTGTTTGAATGTCGGTTTGTGAAGGGACTACTCTTACAACTGATTTTCTCAGATGAATATGTAATTTTGTTTCCCAGGGGCTGACATCCCTCAGACTAACGGTACATCCCAGAGCTTCGCATGGGCACTCCTGAGTGGCTCTCCATCATGTGGCCGCCTCTGCCACGTGAGGAGGGATACTCAGAGAGGCCAGGGAATCAACACCTTTTTGTGGAGTCACGGACTCTTATTTTCTACCTCAGTGACCTTGGACAAGCCACACAGACTCTGAACTGCTTTCCTCATCTGGATAGCAAGACAAGGGAGTGGGATTGGGTGTTCTTGAAGGTCCCTTCAAAGTTGAAAGAATTTCTGGTCTAGTTGCCTGAGGTAGAATTGTGGGAGGAGATTCCATGAGACCATGAGTCCCTCAGTCACAAAGTCCAAAGCCATAGTACCTTGGACACATTTTGGGCACAGGCCTCAGATGCATCTGAGTGTGTCTAAGTATCCCCCATCCACATACACACTGTCTTTCTCACACATGCACACATACAGCCCTCACACTCATACACACCATATACACACTCCTCACACATATACCCTCCTTACACACATACACCACACACACTCCTCACACACATTCACACATACACCCTCCTCATGCACATACCACAGACACACCACATACTCACATCCACACAGACACCCTCACACTCCTTACACACTCACATTTGTACACACACCCCCTCAGGCATACTCCTGCACACACACCCTCACACATCCCCCTCTTCCACACTCCTACTTGCTCACTCTCTCACTCAAAAGCTACATTGCCGTGGAATGTATTTCTTCCCAGACAACAACAAAGCATCATGTCCATGGTGTAGAACTCTTGCATGGCATTTATAAGCACAGGTCATCACTGACTTTAACTACACAGTCTGCCCTTGAAGGTGCTACAGAACACTTCAAGGGCAAGCTTGCTGCCCTTCTGACAAAGCTTCTCAGCCTTCATGCACGTGTCCTCAGATGGTGGTACTGCTCGTTATGACTCAGGACTGTCGGAAAA
>NW_006921625.1:6738491-6739754 GCF_000298275.1 Orycteropus afer afer
TCAGTGTTGTCTCTGTTTTGCAAATGAGACAAGTGAAGCTTGAAGATCGCCCACGTCCTCGTGGTCATTAAATGCCAGAGCTGAGCACAGCCCTTAGTATTGGGCTCCTGGCCCATTTCTGTGCCCTTGTCCTGACAGCCCCAAGCAGAGACATTGATGGTGGTAGAAACTCTCTCAAGGATGGGACCCATCGCCACCATCACTACTGAGGGTGATGTTTGAAGACCACCACTGGGCCTGTTGAGTAATACCAACGTTTGGTGGTTAGTTACCCTAGTGGAATCTATTAGAAGACTGAGCTACCCAATTAATTCCTAATAGGATGTAATAAGGCATATCATTAGATGCAGTTAAATTTTATTGCCCCAGAAATCCAGGTCTTTGTTGTATTCTGCGGGACAGACAAGACTGATTGAAATGGCACTCTCCTCCCTGGGTGTCGCATGCCTAAAGCAGTTCTGACCTTGGTACATTGCCTGTTCCCAACTTCATTTGCATTTGACGCCTAGATCAGCTGCATCCCCCCATTGCTGAGCCATCCAAGTAGATGACAAACTCATGCTTCTGTTAGCTGCTATCCTAGAAGAGACTACACACTGCACACGCCGGAGGTGCACGTGCTGTCTCAGATGACTCCAGTCAGTGCACAGGCTTCTGGTGGCATTGATCCAAGAAGCCCCCAGTGGAGTTTAATACCCTGGTGAACAAAGACATGAGGGACATGAGAGAAGGAGATGCCTGCCACATCACTGAGTGCTGTGTCCAGCAGTGTTCCTATGGCCTGAGCTGGCACAGGAGCAGGGAGGGAGGGATGCTTCACAAGAAAGTACGTCATGCAAAGGGACCTCACAGACCAAGGAGGTGGATGGACACAGTGGCTGCAACAGTGGGCTCAGACGTAACAGTGGTTATAAGGCTGGCACAAGACTGGACAGCGTTTTGTTCTGTTGTGCGTAGGGAGTTGGAACCGACGGCAGCCTAACAGTAGCAACAACATAAATGTACACACCAGCCCAGCTGAAGGCAGAAGTCTGCAGAAGGCTCACCTCCCGCGGCCCCCTGCAGACTACTGATTGTTGTTGTTGTTTTGTGCTGTCGAGTCGGACCCGACTCACAGCGACCCCTCCTTGGGTTTCCGAGGCGGTATCACTACGGAAGTAGATTGCCTCATCTTCCTTCTGAGGAGTGGCTGGTGGGTTTGAACCACCAGCCTTCTGGTTAGCAGTCAAGTGCCTCAGGCACTGTGCTACCAGAGCTCCTGCA
>NW_006921625.1:6740219-6743079 GCF_000298275.1 Orycteropus afer afer
TTGAACTGCCAGGCTTCTGGTTAGCAGTCAAGTGCCTTAGGCATTACACCACTAGAACTCCTACTCCTGATCAAGTGCTGAAAAATAAATTCTCCTTTGATATCATCTTGGCCCTGTTTGCCGGTGCTGCAAGTCAAAACACCTAGAAATTAGACTGTGAAATGTAGATTAATGGATAGGAACATTTACTAGGGAGTGTTTTGGGGATCAGTACCTATGGTTGAGAAGGAAGAAGGCGGGGCACAGGGAGAGGTTGCTCTTTGATCCAGTCAGAATGAAATGCTTCAGCTTCTCTTCATTTTCAGCAAGCAAGGTTGTGTCATCTGCATGTCACGCATTGTCAATGAGCCTTCCTCCAACCCTGGTGCCGCATTCTTCATATAGTGTAGCTTTCTAGATAATGTATCCTCAACAAATACAGACTGCGTAATTGTCCAAGATCAGGAGTGGTGACTTGGAGCAGGTAGCCGGGGTGGAGGGGCTGTGAAGTAGGGGAGAATCTGAGGCTGTGCTGAAAGGTAGGGGCAGCAGTGTTTGCCAGTGGGTCACTCAGATTGGCAGTGGTCACGGTGGTGAGACGTGCACATGAGGTCCTACCTTCTCCACGTTTCCTGAGGCTGCCTTGACCCTGAAGTGCTTCCCTACTCCATGGGAAGCTTGTCTGCCAGTGGATGGCAAACTTTATTATTATTATTATTATTATAAGGACATAGACAACACAACATTTGCCAGTTCACCGTTTTTCACTTGTATAATTCACTGAAACCAGTTACAGCAACCGTGCTGTGTAGCATTCACTGCCATGCTTTCATCCTAAGCAGAGACTCGGTGCTGGCTACTAGAGTCCCCTCCTTCCTCCCTGCTGCCCACCAGGATCATACACTTTGCTGCCAACGAGAAGGGCATGTTGTGGAGGTCCAGGTGGATGGCAAGTGATGGCAGTTTCTTGTGTGAACCCACAGGGGAAGAAGCATTTGTTTCTGTTTTATTGTTAGCGGCAAGATGCGTCAGAGAGTGTTAGAATCAGCTGGCAACTGGAAGGTAAACAGGGACCCCTAGGAGCCAGCAGCTCTAAACAGGAGTTGGCAAACAGCAGCTTGGGGCTGGTCCAACCCAGTGGTCTTCATAAAGAAGATTGTATGGGACACAGGCATGCTTACCCACTGACATGTTATCTGTGGCAGCTTTGGGGCTACAGTAGCAGGGTTGTGTGGTTGTGACCTGTACAAATACAGGTGTCCCATACTTAAGATGTATTCGAGTTAGGACAAACTGCTTATGACTGTTGGGGTTTTTCTTTTGGCACATCTTAGCCTAAGGCATTTGACTGCTAACCAGAAGGCTGGCTGTTCAAACCCACTAACCACTTCTTGGAAGGAAGACTAGGTAGTCTACTTCCATAGAGATACTGCCTCAGAAACCCAGGGAGGGGTTGCTATGAGTCTAAACAATGTGACAGCAGTGAGTTTGATTTTTGTTTTGGTATCATTAGTAACAGGTGTACTACATAAAATGTTCAAATGTATCTGTAAGTTTATATGTAATGTTTCCAACTCCCAAAGACAAATAAAGATCCGATTTATAAGGTGGGGCCTACTTTGCACATGGTCTGCAAAGCCTGGAATATTTATTTCTGGTCCTTTGTGGAGCAAGCTGCGCCCCTGCTCAAGAGTGAGGTCTCGTGGGGACTTGGGCAGGTGCAAGGTCTCCATGTTTCTACCTGTGGCAGGAGAGAAGTGGGCCAGGTCATCTCTGAACGCGTCTCTGATAGAGTATTAATCGGTTCATTTTTCAGGTTGTGGTTTTCTGTGTCACAGTAGGTCCAGACAAGCCCGTTATCCAGATTTGACTCTTAGAATGTGCTTAAGGAGAGGTGCTCACATCAAAGGAAAATCTCTGACCTTGACCTCCGGCTCCTCCACCTTTTCTAACCACCGACTCAGGGTCTCTCTCCTCCTTCACAGTCCCTACACAAGGGTCAGCCTTGGCCTCAGACGGCCTGCCTCTGCTCACTCCTGAGCCTCCTGCACCGTCAGTCAGTGCAGGAGCCAGCCTCGTGGGCCTGTGCTGTGACCTTCCACGGTGCCTCCCAGGCTGAGGTTGTCACCCTTCCGTTCACATTTGCTCTGTTCCTGATGATGGCCCCCTCCCCTCCACGCCCCAGGCTCAGAAGACTCCCTTGCCCTGATCACTGTATCAAATTGTCTTCATTTTCAATAAGCAAGGTACCATAGCAAGTTGTTGGCAAAGTCGAACCTATTCACCTTCAAAATCTCTCCCATGTCCATCCAGGTTTCCATGCCAACAGTCAGCATCCTAGTTCAAGCCAGTATTATCTCTTCTTCTTGCAAATATATTTGCCCAAATAGGTTTATTTTCCTAACTATAATAAATACACTTAAGGTGCAAAGAATAGCAAGAAGCAGAAGAATAAAAAGCACAGTACCCTGAAGTAAAAGGAGCCTGATGGTGTAGTGGATAAGGAACTTGGCTGCTAGCCAGGAGGTCAGTGGTTCAAACCCACCAGCTGCTCCATGGAAGGCAGGTGGAGCGATCTACTTCCATAAAGATTTACTGCCTTGGAAACCCAGTGGGGGTCACTGTGGGTCGGAATAGACTCCATAGCAGTGAGTTTGGTTTGAGTTTTTCACCCTGAAATAATCAGTATTTTGCTGAATGTTCTTCTGTTCTTTTTCTGTGTGTATATACTGCTGCTTGTAAGTGGTCGAGACCCTGTGCCCTTGTGCCTTCCCTCTGGATCTCTGCCTCTCGGCTCTGGGCTGCGAACCTTCTCCAGGTGTTAACGGTGCTTTCCAGGTGGGGCTTCTGCTGCTGTGAAGTACCCGTTAGTTTCACGATA
>NW_006921625.1:6750379-6751531 GCF_000298275.1 Orycteropus afer afer
GTAGTGATACTGCCTTGGAAACCCAAGGACGGGTCACTATGAATCGAGTCCGACTCGACAGCACATAACAACAACAACAACAGTTCTCATTTGGTGAACTGCCTGTTCATGCCCTTTGCTTCACTCATGGAGACTTTTCAGTAATATTTGATTCATGGAAGCATTTCAAAGATTAGCACAGGGTTTCCATTGATTGTTCTCCTGTGTGCCCCCCCCCCACACACACCCCAATGTTGACCTCTTACATCACCAGGGTACATTTACCTAAAGCAAGGTTTCCCAGCCTTGACACTGTTGATATTTGGAGGCAGATATGCCTTGGTCATGAGGGCTTCCTGTGTGTTATAGGAGGTTTAGCTGCATCCCTGTCTCTACCTACTAGGTGTTAGTAGTTCCTTCCCCCAATGGTGGCAGCCAGGAAGTCTCTAGACTTGGCCAGATGTCCCCTGGGGACACCACCCCAGTTGTGAACCACTGCTCTAGACCAAGAAATTAATATGGTATAACACTGTTTGCTAAAAGACAGGCTTTATCTCTATTTTACCAGAAGTTTTTCCACTAATGTCCTCTTTTTTGTTCTAGGATCCAAACCAGGAGGCCCTGTTAGATTTAGTCATCATGTCTGTTCATGGTAATTGTTGGTGTCTGTGTTATCTGAATCTTTTTCCTTTTGTGCTTTCAGTGACAGGCTTAGAAAGGCCTATATTCCCCCCAGTATTTTATTGCTTATAAGTCTGTATGGTGTAAGGTTGGGATCTAGTCTTCCTAAATGCTTTGCAGTTATCTACAGACCACTGATTAGATAAGCCATTATTTCTCCACTGGTTAGGAATGCTAATCATTTATCGAATTATTTGTATACAGGGATTTCCCTAACTTCCATAATGGTTTCCTTCAAGAAATTTTCATGCAACGTTTTCGGGTCCCAGAGTTTATCCCCTGACCTCTGTTTAAACTTAACCCCAAAGTTCTAGATAGCCAGAGGTAAGTGGTGGCCCTGAGGACAGCTGCGTTAGCTCCCCAGTTTTCTTCTCGACCTCTCAAGAGGTTCCCTGTCTTCTTGCAAGCACAGCTATATGTTTGAAATACATATATTTACATTTATGCCAGGGTTTAGTTGCTTTACATGAGGGTTTTTCAGGTTTCCAATCT
>NW_006921625.1:6752326-6753949 GCF_000298275.1 Orycteropus afer afer
ATCAAGCTATGAATCAGAGTGAGCTGTTTCACAGATTATTAAAAGTTTTCTACAAACTTTCTACAAACTGAGGTAATTTTCTAATATTCAGGTTAAGTGGCTATATAAACCTTTGAGTGAGTACCCCAAAGTAAGACATTTAGCTTGATTCCTAATTTTTCACCATCATAAATAATATTCTTTGTATGCAAAACTTGGACCACACTTCTAGTAATGTCCTAAGCTATCTACCTGGAAAGAGAATTGTTGGCTGATGATATGAACATTTGGAAGGCATTCGGGCCTGTTTTATCAGTTGCTTTGCAAAAAAGTTGCCACCGTGTGCACTGCCACTAGTGAGGGACACCTTCTGGGTCCCTGTGTTCTCTCTAATAAAGTATGTTTGACACATTACTAATTTGCTAAATGAAAAATTGTGTTTTTGTTGAATCGCAGCAAGGCCGAGTTTTTGTAATGTTCCCTGGCCATGTGCATTTCCTCCTTGGGGAAGTGTTTTATATCCAGCCTCCTCTTTAGATATTGGAGTGTTAGGGGTTTTCCTGAGTCTCTGAGGCCTTGCCTCTTCCATGTCACTAGGGGCTGTGGCGTTCTTCTGCATCAGTTGATGCACATCTTCTGCGTCATATCCCCAAACCAAGCCTCACTGCCGTCGAGTCAAACCCGACTCACAGCGACCCCTCCTTGGTCATTTGACCTTCTGTGTCACCTTTCCACTGTTGTGTTGGGAGTTCTTTGTCTGTAGCACACAGGGGTAGCTGTGACAACATCATGATGCAGGAATGGTGGCACATTCTGAGGTTGCATTGGATGCAGAGTTCATATGAACTACTGTCCTCATTGCTGCTGGGGACACAGGGAAGAAGAAAGTTCTCTCTGTGCCCAAAGATACCAACCACTTAGTGAGAGAGAGAAGGTGAAGCAGGAACCACGTACGATGCAGAAGGAGCCTAAGTCAGGCCTCGAGGCCCAACCTTGTGCTGAGGCCACAGAGCAGGGGATGGCTGATGGGCAACAGACAGCTGTTCACAGATAAGATGGCTTTAGTGCTGAGACTTCCAAGGATGATCCCAGATGGTTCCAGTTGGATGGAAGAAGGACATTCACATGGAAACACAGAACAGCTTGGAGAATGGCTTGATCATTGGGGCCTGAAATGGTTGCAAACAGCATGTTGTTGTTGTTGCTATTGTTATGTGCCGTGGAGTCAGACCTGACTAATAGCGACCTCTCTTTGGGTTTTCGAGGCAGTATCACTACAGAAGTAGATTGCCCCATCATCCTTCCGAGGAGTGGCTAGTGGGTTTGAACCGCCAGCCTCCTGGTTAGCAGTCAAGTAAGTGCCTTAGGCACTCTGCTACCAGAGCTCCCAACGTTTAGGACCAAGCAGGAAGGATGCTCTACCGAAGATGCCAGGCTCCACCGTGGGCACTGGGAAGCTCTCCAGGACTGTGAGGAGAGGAGTGGCCAGGCCTGCATGGTCACTGTATGGAATCCAGGTTTATACAGTGAAAGCAAACGTCTTATTCTTAAGATCTACTCCACCTTTCTCAGGATTTCCTTATAAAATTATATCCGATGATCTCAGGTCACAAATCAACAGCACGAGTACATGTGCAGATAAAT
>NW_006921625.1:6754104-6762411 GCF_000298275.1 Orycteropus afer afer
ATTAGGAGAGAAAGGATTGAAAGCGGGTTTTTAATGTGATGTAATTGGATGTGAATTGTTAATTATGCTATGAAACTTAAAGCACAAAAACCAGCGCCTCTGCAGCCGAGTTGAATTAGTTCCTCAAGCAAAAGGAATAGAGTACAAGTCCAGAGACCAGCAAAGACCAGAATGCGAAGTTTGGACAGTGTGTCTTATTTATGCTCCAGCTGCTGAGCATGAAGTAGTCTCCGTGTGGCAACTTGCGCCTCCCAGTGGCCCCTGCCTTGCTCAGAACCTGCTGGCCACATGCCATCACTGTGGCCAATGGTCTCGCTTTTGTCTTCTTAAAAAAATTTAGCAACAGTTTCCTGAGATATAGTTCCCATACCATAACTGCTTAGTATTCTGTTGCTTCAGCGAGCAGTGTCTTCCAGGAGGGTAGTCATAGAAACTCACGTTGCACTTCTGAACGTTGCGTAGTGGTGCGTATTATTCAGCGAGAGTGGTAACTTCAAATCCGGGATCCCTAATACCAAACCCATTCCTTAACTCTTTTTCCAGAGGAATTTTCTTCTTGGATTTTTTCCCCTGTAAGGAATTCTTACAACGCATACCCCTTTGTGAGCAGACAAAGTCTGATCATCTCATTTTCTCTAATAACACACCAGGGTTTGCTGTCTGGTTTCCATGGCCTGTAAAGCTGACCTGCTGCTGCTTTCCTGAAAATTGCCCTCACGTGGCTGGGCTGGTGGTCGTGGCAGAAATGAAAAATGTGTAATTTCAAGTGGAGGGAAAAGCCATCGAGGCAACGCCCAGCTATTTAGAAGCCACTGAGCTCAGTCAAAGTATAATTGAGCTCTCAGCCTCTCTGGCTTCACTCATCTGCCCACCTGGATTTTGTCTAATTTTCTAACCATCTGTGCCTCTGCGAAGATGCAATGCAGAGAGAGAAAGTGAACTTGGAATTGGCCAACTTTGCCACTTAGTATATGAAAGTTTTATAGTGGGAAAGGGCAGAAACTAATGTCCATGATGAAATGGTTACAGTGGAATCTGCACATTTGAATTCTTGCTACTGTCCAGTCCCCTTTGGGTTTGCTCACAGCCCCGCCCCACATTCCCTACTGGTCTTTCAGCTAAATGGATTAGCAACACCTGCCAATATGGTGGCCCAGTGAAGGCAATGAGCTTCCAACACCCTCCTGAACACAGAGCCAGTGATTCAGGAAAAATGAGGGGCCAGAAGAGCTCAAAAATGGCTCTGCCGTTCAAGATATGGACAGAGTCTCCAAACGACTTTTCCTTTCCTTGCGGCCATTGAAATCCGAGAACCCAGGCTTCTATAGAATAACCTGCTTTTGTCATCATACAGCTGAGAACAGACTATCTCCAGGTTTGAGGAATTTGCCATCTGTCACAAATTAACCAACTTGTCCACTCTGTGGGTGCAACCACCAGGTCTTCTACACCATCATATCTTCAGCTTGTAACAGAATGTCTGACCATAGGACGTCCTTAAAAATAATTTTGAGTTCTTGAATTAATGTGTATCTCTAATAGACAGTCAAAATTCCTCTGACAGTGTTTTTGGATGGGGATTCTTTATCCTTATCTCCTATTTCTGGTAGGCAAGTGAGTCTTCAGGATTTTACTGGACTTCTCATGGGCTAAAAGCCCTACCTCCAGACACAAGTTCATTGATGAATCAGTCACTTAGCAAATAGTTATTGAGTGGCAGGTGCCATCAAATACTCCAGCCTTCAGTGTGGATTGCACCTCAGCATAAAGAAAAGAGAAATCCCCACAACTGGACCATTAAGCGGCAGTGTGATAAACAGAGAAAACACTGAAGTTGTGAAGGATTTCATTTTACTTGGATCCACAGTCAACAGCCATGGAAGCAGCAGTCAAGAAACCAAGTGACGTACTGCACTGGGAAAACATACTTCAGAAGACCTCCTTAAAGTTTTAAAAAGCAAAGTCATTTTTAGGACTAAGGTGTGCCGGACCCACGCCATGGCATCTTTAAGCAACTTATACACATGCAAAAGCTGGACAGTGAATAAGAAAGACCAAAGAAGAGTTGATGCATTTGAATTATGGTGTTGGCCAAGAACACCATGGCAGTTGGACTGCCATAAGAACAATGAAGTCTGTCTTGGAAGAAGTACAGTCAGAATGCTCTTTAGATGCAAAGATGGCAAACGTTGGCTGTGTTGTTAGGAGGGATGAGTTCCTGGAGAAGGAGATCATGCTTAGTCAAGTAGACGGTCAGCGACAAAGAAGAAGACCCTCCATGGCATGGGTTGACACCGTGGCTGCAACAGTGGGCTCAAACATGGCAACAATTGTAATGATGGCACAGGACCAGGCAGTGTTTCATTCTTCTATACATCGACCCACTATGAGTTGGAATTGATTCAACACAACTAACAACAACAACAAGGTATCATCGAGGTGTTCAGGAGACAGCAGTGAGCAAGACAAGCTCCCTGTTGTCATGGAGCTTACTTGTCAATGGGTCAGATGCACATTAAGTAGATGCACCACGAGACATTTCAAGCAGTGATAAGAACTTTGACAGAATGCTGAAATCGGGTGGTGTGATTGTATTGTCTCTTTGTTGGCTTCTTTAGATGGGGTGGTAAGGGAAGGCTTCTGCAGTAAGGTGACATTTAATCTGAGATCTACATGGTAAGAAGTTGCCTACCTTGTGAGGATGGGGAGGATGACCATTTTAGGCAGAAGAAACAGCTGTGGAAGAGTCCCTGACACAATATAAGAAACAGTAGGCAGAATCAAGGGACAAGGCCAAGTTCAGTGTGGATGAAGAGTAGGAGAGACAGGGGAGGGACCATGTGAGCTCAGGAAGGTTAGTAGGGGCCACATTACATCCAGAGGAATTTGCAGCTTATTTTAGGGGGATGGAAAGCCACTGGAGGGTTTTAAGCAGAAGATTGCCAAGGTCTGACTTATATCTTCTTGGGATCTCAGTGGAGCAGAGAAGTACTTGGCCTTGAGTGCTATGACTAGGGATAGGCAAATGTGGATGGTTTTGAGCTATGCTGTATTCAGTAGAGTTAATAGGGCTTGCTGGTAGATTCCAAGCAGAAAGAAGGGAAAGAAGGAATCAAGGTAACTCCTAGATCTATGTGAATAACTCACTGAATTTAGGGACAGGATAGTTAGCCCAAACAAAAACCAAGTCCAGTGACATTGAATTGATTCCACCTTGTAGTGAGTGATCCTATAGGGCAAAGTAAAACTGTCACATCAAATTTCCAAGGCTGGGATATTTACAGAAGCAGACTGCCACATCTCTCTCCTGCATGGTTAGCCCAGGCCCTGCCTAATCACTTATTGATTATTTTTAGATGGATTGAACAGGGAGCAGGTCATGAAAGCTGTGTGTTCATTGGTCCCTGGGGAGAACCTTCATTACCAGGCGGAGATTGAATGCACCTATAAGTTTTTAAAAGGGAGCTCTGGTGGCGTAGTGTCTAAGGCATTTGACTGCTAACCAGCAGGCTGGCAGTTCAAACCCACCAGCCACTCCTCAGAAGGAAGACTGGGCAGTCTACTTCCATTGTGATATCACCTCAGAAACCCAAGGAGGGGTTGCTGTGAGTCGGGACTGAGTTACAAGTTTCTAAACACTGAACCATTGTCGTATAGATGTGACCATATCTGAAAGATGACTACAAATTCAAGTAATGGGAAAAGTACCCTACACAATGAAAAGGTTTCTAGATGGGAAATCAGAAATGTTAAGGTTCATAGAAGACTGAGCAAATGTGGACAAATTTAGAGTTCTTAGAAAGCAGACCAGCAGTTCATTGTCATCGTTGCTGTCTAGAGGCATTTTGAGTTTGGCCTATGGTGCTGTTACTGTCTTAAATGGTATTTACATTTTACCACTGCCTTTTCTTCCAGTGTATGGCTTTAAAAGGATGTTCATGTTCTTGAGTGTGAAGTTATATCCAAGAGATATTTTTTATCCTTTCCCACCATAATCACAAGTCAATAATGAAAATCGTTGTTGTTATGAGCTGTCGAGTCAGATTTGAATCATAGCGACCCCTCCTTGGGTTTCCGAGGTGGTATCACTATGGAAGCAGATTGCCCCACCTTCCTTCTGAGGAGTGGCTGGTGGGTTTGAACTGCCAGCCTTCTGGTTAGCAGTCAAGTGCCTTAGGCACTATGCTACCAGAGCTCCTAATGAAAATCATTAGGGAAATAAAATTCCTCTTTGAGAAATGTTCTCCACAGGGAACTAACTCTTCCAGCATATGGCTCTTTTGTTGAGCCTTGAGGGTCATTCCATGGTCTACTGGTCAAAAACAGCTTTCAGCATACTGATCATGAAAGAGAAGGTGGGATGTATTCCCAAGGGCTGGAAAGATAGTCTTTAACTGCTCGTGTAATAGATTGGGAGGCTTTCCCATTATCCCGTATCTAAACCCATTTAACGATAATCAGCTGTGATCGAGACCCAGCGGTACGGAGAGGGCAGTGAGTCTCTGGCTCCCTTTTTGTGTGTCTTTAAAATCCCAAATAGAAACAATACATATGTTTTCCTTGTCCGCATTTATTTTTAGAAAATTTTGGGAGTGAAATGTCTCTCCATTCAGCCACATGCCTCCCATTAGCCTTAATGGGATAAAGGCCTCTGCGTGGAGGAGGAAATGTTCCTGAGTGTATCTATAAGAGCAGTCCCCTGGCCACTAGCTCCGCAGCAAGTGCCATCATGAGCTGTGTCCTTGAGTGGGCTGGCCTTGCCCCACTTAGACTCCCACGCAGGATGAGTTGGATCTACCAGCCAGGGCCCCTTGGGTTCTCAGCACTCAGAGGCATCTTCCCTGGTCCACCTTTGAGCCCCCAGATCGGGGTAGAGAAGGCGCTGCAGTGTTTGCTGGGAGGTTCCAGACATTCCTGATGGAATGTCCTTCTCACTGAGTACTCTCCCCCAACTCTGGGCCATACTCACATGACACTCGAGCTTGTCCCAGTGAGCCTGGACTTTCCTGAGAGATGAGCACAATTGGTCACTGATGTCACTTTAGCCAGCATGTTCTGAGCCCCTGTGCTGCAGAAGGCCTATTGGAAGTGTCCCCCATGTTAGAACAAGGCACACCCCCTCCCTCAGTGCATGCCGCCTTGTAATAAACCCAAATTCATTGCCATCAAATAGATCCCAACTTATAGTGACTCTGTATGACAGAAACCCATAGTTTCCAAGGCTGTAAATCTTTATGGCAACCAACTTCATCATCTTTCTCTAGTGGAGTGGCTGAGGGATTTGAACTACCAACCTTTTGGTTAGCACCTAAATACTTAACCACTGTGCCACCAGGGCCACTTAGGCTTATAATAGAAGAGTTCTGCCATTCCTATTCATGGGTTGATCTTAGAAGAGTGTCTATGTTTGTTAGTCCTCTGTGCCTGGGGTAGGTTAGAGATTTATCCCAAATCTTACTGCATGTTTCTCTTGCACCCCCACCCCACCCCCACCCCATGCCAGTATCTGTATCCAGGTGAATCTAACCAAAGATTTGCTCAGGGGCATCTATGAAGGTGAGAAAGGCTAATATACAGCCCACCTTCCAGGTTCACGTGAGCATCTCCAGCCTCAGCAGATGGCTTTACTGTCTTGTCTCTCATTTGTTCCCCAGCAGCCTGACTTCCTGTCAGGCCCTGGATGATGGCTCAGCTTGCTCCACCCAAAGGATACCTCTTATCCCACCATAACTCACACCCACCTTGACTTTCATCTGACCTTCATCGAGGAAGTTTGTCAAAATGGGCAGGAAACAACAGTCTCTGGGGGTGGGGTGGGAGATGTTTCCAGTATTGAGCAGACATTCTTCTTGTGTCTCTGTCTCCTTGTGTTTTTTTTTTTCCCTAGAAAAGAAAGGACAAAGTCTAGCCATGTCCCTGATGGATCATATTTCTAAAGTTGTACCTTAGATGCGAGTCATCTTTGTGCTGGGTTAATGACAGTGAAAGCTTATCTTTGTACCCCAAAAAAGTAACCAAATCCACTATTGAGTTCATTTCGACTCATAGCATCCTCCATTGGGTTTCCAAGGTTGTAAATCTTCACAAAAGTTGATTGCCTCATCTTCTTCCCATGGAGCAGCTGGTAGGTTTGGACCATTGATCTTCTTTCTGGTTAGCAGCCAGTGTCTTACGCCACCACAGCTCCTCCATCTTTGCACAGCATGTTACGTTCTGCAGAGAGTTCACATTGTCCTGTTTGCTCTTCACCAGGCAGGGAAGCTCTTATTTCCATTGGATAGATGAATCGTTTGAGGCCAGACGGGTTGGGTGACTGTGGGTGGTAACACAGTTAGTGGAAGACAGAGTGGGCGGTAGCTCCCAGATCTCTGGGCCTGCCATCGCGTTCTTTCCAGTACCTTTCACTTCTGTGTGAAAGTCAGAAAACTCTGAAATGACGCGATGTGGCAGACTTTGCCGTCGTGGGAGGATCCCTCACCCTGCTCACCCTGGGCCAACAGCAGAACTTGGTGAAATCCTGGGTGGCTGGCGACTCACGTCCCCTCACCAACAGATAGATGGCACTGTGAATGTACTGAGACGCACCAGGGCATCTTCACGAGCACGGCTCTGGATTTCACAAGTGTTTGTGCTTTTTCTGCTGAATCTACAGTGCAGAGAGAGTGAGTCATGGTACAGACTTACTGAGAAGGGACTTGCCAAAAACTGTTCCTCTGTGAGGGATTTTTATTAACTTAAAACAAATGACCACTTTTAAAAAATGCTTTAGTTTGAACTAATTTTAGGCTTATAGAAAAGGTACGAAAAAGTACAGAATTCCCTTATTATCCTTATCATCCTTCTCCTTGCTCTCCCTAATGGTAATGTGTAAGATGTTAACAGTGACCATTTCCCAAAGCATTTTTCTTAAACAAATCAACAAGTACCAATCCAACCTAGGACCAGCTGCCTGAGTACTTGTGTTTCTGTAGGACACCGTACTTGCCGTTTGGCCTGACCCCAGAGATGACTTTCACAGGTGTCAGGATGGGAAACAGAGATGGCTGGAGGTATGGCAGGAATTGGGCAGATCCGGAGCTTGAAGTGTGGGCAGCCTCAGCTTGCTAAGGCAGCTTTGGACAACTTGATTGGAGTGTTAGAGTTTTAGAAAGGCCCAGCAAAGACTGTCAACTGGGTGTTTTTCTTCTCTTTGGAATTGAGAATAAGTAGAGTATTCTGATCTCCAGAGGGAGGGCTATGAAGTAGGGGTGATGGTACCATCCCCAGCCAATGGTACAAGTGAGTGGACGGGAAACACCATTCGACAGTTTTAGCCCAATAGTCAGACATGTCGGAGCTCACTATGCCCTGTCTCCATCAGCTGCAGGATCCAGCGAAGATGACCTGGGTGGGCCTCTCGCCCTTCCCCGGGCTTGCCTAGAAGGCAGCAGCTCAGAAGCAGTATATAATTTTTCAAAATCTTGCCTTCTCTGCGTTGCCCTGAAATGATGTTGCAATAAGACAGTGAGAAGTTTATTTTCACATCGAAAGCCTTCCCCTCTTAAGGCAGGGGGGATGTGCTTGAGCTAGACAGATCTCATGGTAGCATTTAACAAATAGTTAAACATCTTTCCATTCTTCCATACCTAAGTGGTCTCATGGAGGGAGCCCATATGCTAAATATGGTTTGATGCTTATGACTTAACTGGCAGGAAAGAGAAAGCAGTAACTCGGAAGTCCACAGGCAATGGGAGCAGTCAGAACGTGTGCGTGTGTCTGGTATGACACCACCTGTTTGTGTCGTTGGCGATGACAGTCCTCTGTGGGGGGAAGGGGCACGAGTGGACGTTAAATATCAGGGCACGGAGGCAGAGAAGCTGGGGGGGCATCGCCTCTCCCACATGTGGGACTTCCCGCCCTGCCTGGCCTCCACCCCCCACCGCTGGATTTATTTTTAGTTGCTCTTTTCCAGGGACATGTGCTTCTCTTCAGGGACCCCATAGAGTCTCTCCAGTTAGGATTTTCCCAGTAGTCTTTCTGAGAAGATGTGCTCTAGGCCATGCATTCCAGCTGAGCTTGGCCTGACATGATTGAGGTTGTTAAAAATGTCAGCAAAGCCACTGATGTCAGCCGGGCTGGGGAATGCTTGTGAGGCCCCCTCGGTGCTGGGAAGGGGGATGCAGAGCCGTTTCCACAGGAACCCCAAGGCCTTGGAATTCACTTCCTTTTCTGACACGGACCCCTGGAGGTATTTATAGCTTCCCAAAATGGTGTTTCCAGATCTCCTAGTGGAAGGATGGTCTGAACGGGCTGGAAGGGAACTAGGAC
>NW_006921625.1:6763786-6769403 GCF_000298275.1 Orycteropus afer afer
ACTTCCTCCTTCAGTGCCGTCAGTTCTGGATCGTATGCCACCTCCTGAAATGGGAGATTATCGACCAGTTCTTTGTGGTGCGGTGACTCTGTGTATTCCTTCCATCTTCTTTTGCTGCTTCTTGCATCAATCAATATTTTGTCCACAGAATCCTTCAGTATTGCAACTTGACGATTGAGTGTTTTCTTTTGTTCTTTCAACTTGAGAAATGCCGAACGTGTTCTTCCTTTTGGTTTTCTAACTCCAGTTCTTTGCATATTTCATTACAATGCTTTACCTTGTCTTCTCCAGCTGCTCTTTGAAATCTTCTGTTCAGCTCTTTTACTTCATCATTTCTTCCATTCACTTTAGCTACTCTACATTCAGTAGCAAGTTTCACAATCTCTTCTAACATCCATTTTGGTCTTTTCTTTCTTCCTTGTCTTGTTAATGACCTCTTGCTTTCTTCACGTATGATGTTCTGATGTTATCCCCAAACTTATCTGGTCTTCAGTCATTGGTGTTCAATGCATTTATTCTTTTGTGTATATTTCTTTTCAATGCATTTATTCTTGAGATGGTCTCTAAATTCAGGTGGGATATACTCAAGGTTGTATTTTAGCTCTCATGGACTTGTTTTAATGTTCGTCAGCTTGAACTTGAATTTGCATGTGATCAGTTGATGGTCTGTTGCATAGTCAGATCTGCCCTTTTCTGACTGATGATATTGAGCTTCTCTGTCACCTGCTTACACAGATATAGTTCATTTGATTTCTGTGTATTCCATCTAGAAGCCCTTGAGGTGCAGTGGTTAAGTGCTCACCTGCTAACTGAAAGATTGGCACTTGAACCCACCAGGTGCTCCACAGGAGAAAGCTGTGGTAGTATGCTTCCTTAGAGATTACAGCCTCGGAAACCCTGTGGGGGCAGTTCTGCTCTGTCCTTCAGTGTTGCTATGAGGTGGAATCAACTCATTGGCAGGGGGTTTGGTTTGGTATCTCATATTGTGAGGTCAACTTGTATAGTCACTGTTTATGTTGTTGAAAAATGGTATTTGCAATAAATAAGTCATTGGTCTTGCAAAATTTTACCATGCAATCTCTAGCATTGTTTCTATTACCAAGGCCATATTTTCCAACTACTGCTGCTTCTTTTAGGAGCTCTGGTGGCACAATGCCTGAGACATTTATCAAACCTACTAGCTGCTCCGTGGAAAGAAGATAGAGCAATCTGCTTCTGTAAAGATTTACTGCCTTGGGAACCCAATGGGAGTGTGAATTGAAATCAACTCTATGACAGTGAGGTTTGTTTTTTTTTTTGGATGCTTCTTTGTTTCTACCTTTCACATTCCAATCACCAGTAATTATCAATGCACCTTGATTGCATGTTTGATCAATTTCACCATGCAGATATTGGTAAAACTCTTCAATTTCTTCATCTTTGCATCTTTAGTTGTTGTGTTAATTTGAACAATAGTCACATCATCTGGTCTTCCTCATAGGCATGTGGATAATATCCTATCACTGACAGTACTGTACTTCAGGACAGATCTTGAAACATTCTTTGTGATGATGAAGGCCATGCTGTTCCTCTTCAATTGGTCATCCCCGGCACAGTAGACTGTATGATTATCTATATGATTATCTGATACAAAACGGCCAATGCCAGTCCATTTCACCTCATTAATGCCTAGAATACTGGTCTTTATGTATTTCATTTCATTTTTGACAGTTTCCAGTTTTCCTAGATTCTTACTTCAAACATTCTGTATTCTGATTTATTGTGGATGTCTGCAGCTGTTTGTTCTCATTTGTATGTGTGTACAACTTTGTATGTAGTTAAGTTTACCAACTATGTCTTTTATTACTTCTGGGTTTTGAGTCATAGGTAGCCTTGCCCTACAGCACACGTTAAGGGGACACCCCGCATTTCCTCTGAGGAGTTGTTTTCCTTGTCCACGTTGGTAGCCTTGTCCTTTTGGAGTTTATTCTTCCATGTGGTGTGAAACGCCTCTGATTGGATCTGTCCTCAGGGGTGTAGGTGGCTCGGCGGTGGTGCTGCTGTGGTGCTGAACCACTTGGTGAGCCTGGAGACTGAGAGGAGCCGGAAAAGGGCCTGGCACCCTCCTTCCAAAAATAAGCCCGTGGACCCCTGTGGAGCACGGCAGGGCATTGTGCGCACCACACAGGTCTTGAGTAGGGGCCACCTCAACAATAGCAGTGTCTTTAACACTGGAGTTCTGTCCAAGGACAGGGGACATTTGGCCATTTTGTCAAGTCTAC
Organism: Orycteropus afer afer; assembly: GCF_000298275.1. Classification (NCBI taxonomy): domain Eukaryota; kingdom Metazoa; phylum Chordata; class Mammalia; order Tubulidentata; family Orycteropodidae; genus Orycteropus; species Orycteropus afer. The sequence goes on from NW_006921625.1 coordinate 6,766,048, forward strand.
TTTGGGGTCTTTTAGGAGTGTTTTTAAATTTTCTTCATGGGCTTTGTACATTTTTATTAAATGTATTCCAGTAAATTAATCTTCTATGTTGCTGTCACAAATGGGTGTATGGGAGGTTCCTCTCTGTTAGGTCCTCTAACTGCACCGTATCTTTTGATATGAAGCCTATTGATTTTTGTATGTTAATTTTTCTGCTGGGCTATTTGACTGAATCATTGCACTTTTTGAGTTTTCTTTTGTCATTGATACTCTGAGGTTTCCTATCACCAAGATGACTAGTTAATACTACTATTATTCAAATTTACACACCAACCACCAAAGCCAAAAATGAGGAAATTGAAGATTTTTGCCAACTTCTGCAATCTGAAATTGACCAAACATGCAATCAAGATGTGTTAATTACTACTGGTGATTGGAATGTAAAAGTTGTAAAATGTAAAGAAGACTCACTGGTAGGTGGAAAATATGGTCTTGGTGATAGAAATGACGCTGGAGATTGCAAGATAGAATTTTGCAAGACTAATGACATTCATCACAAATATCTTTTTTCAACAACACAAAAAGACTTCACCAGATGGAGTACACAGGAATCAGACTGACTACATCTGTGGCAGGAGGTGATGGAGAAGCTCAGTATCTTCAGCCAAAACAATCAACAGGATAAAAGAACTAAACAGAAGATTTCAAAGAGCAACTCAAGAAGACAAAGTCAGTAACTATAATGAAATGTGCAAAAACCTGGAGTTAGAAAATCAAAAGGCAAGAACATGCTTGGCATTTCTCAAGCTGAAAGAACTGAGGAAAAAATTTAAGCCTCAAATTGCAATATTGAAAGATTCCATGGGCAATGTGTTGAATGATGCCAGAAACATCAAAAGAAGATGGAAGGAATACAGAGAGTCACTATACCAAAAAGAATTGGTAAATGATCCATTTCATGAGGTGGCATTTGATCAAGACCAGTGTATTGAAGGAAAAAGTCAAAGCTACACTAAAGGAATTGGTGAAAAACAGGGCTCCAGGAATTGATGGAATACCCATTGAGAGGTTTCAACAAATGGATGCTGTGCTGGAGGTACTCACTTGGTTATGTCAAGAGATTTGGAAGAGAACTACCTGGCCAACTCACTGGAAGAGATCCATATTTGTACCCATTCCAAAGAAAGGTGATCCCACAGAACGTGGAAATTATTGAACAACATCATTGATATCACACACAAGTAAATCTTACTGAAGATAATTCAAAAACAGTTACAGCAGTATATTGACAGAGAACTTCCAGAAATGCAAGCTAGAGTCAGAAAAAGGAGGTGGAGCGAGGGGACATCATGGCTGATGTCAGATGAATGTTGGCTGAAAGCAAAGAATACCAGAAAGATGTTGACTTATTTTTTATTGACTATGCAAAGGCATTCGATTATGTGGATGATAACAAGTTAAGGCTAACATTGAGAAGAATGGGAATTCGAGAACACGTAATTGTACTCATGAGGAACCTGTACATAGACCAGGAGGCTGTCATTGGAACAGAACAAGGGGACACTACATGGTTTAAAATCAGAAAGGGAGTGTGTCAGGGTTGTATCCTTTCACCATACTTATTCAATCTTTATGCTGAGCAAATAATCCAAGAAGCTGGACTATGTGAAGAACATGACATCAGGATTGGAGGAAGGCTTATTAACAGCATGCAATATGCAGACAACACAACTTTGCTGAAAGTCAGGATGACTTAGAGCACTTACTGATGAAGATTAAAGACTACAGTCTACAGTATGGATTATACCTCAATATAAAGAAAACAAAAATCCTCACAGCTGGACAAATAAGCAACATCAGGATAGATGGAGAAAAGATTGAAGTTGTCAGAGACAACATATTACTTGGTTCTACAATCAACACCAATGGAAGCAGCAGTCAAGAAATCAAAAGACACTGCATTGGGGAAATCTGCAAAAGACCTCTTTCAAGTGCTGAAGAGCAAAGATATCTCCTTGAAGACTAAGGTACACCTATTCCAAGCCACGGTAAGTTCATTCGCCTCATATGCATGTGAGAGCTGGACGCTGAATAAGGAAGATCAAAGAAGAGTTGATGCTTTTGAGTTGTGGTGCTGGCAAAGAATGCTAAAAGAACTAACAGATCTGTCCTGGAAGAAGTGCAGCTGGAATGCTCCTTGGAAGCAAGGATGGCCAGACTTCGTCTCACCTACTTTGGTCATGTTGTCAGAAGGGACCATTCTCTGGAGAAGGATGTAATGCTTGGTAAAGTGGGGGGTCAACGAAGAAGGGGAAGGCCCTTAGCAAGATGGAGTGACACGGTGGCTGCAGCAATGGGCTCAGGTATAGTAGGGATCGTGAGGCTGGCACAGGACTGGGCAATGTTTTGTTCTGCTGTGCACAGGGTCGCTACGAGTCGGAGACGGCTCGACAGCACCTAACAACATGCTTTGGATTCTATTTTCTAATACTTCTTGTGTAATGTTATGTGACATTCTTGCATCCATATGCATGAGTCAGATGACCCTGGAGTTTTCTCTCTGTAAATGGTCTTGTTTAGAGATCCCTTTTCTACTTGCTTCAAGTTAAGGGGTTAAGTTTTTCTTCTTTTCAAGGCTGTGGAATCATTTGTATCACATTTGTAGAATGTCTGGTTTTGAAGGTGTGGTGGGAATCTCCTGGGTGTGGCTTTTGGGGTTAGTTAATTAACTTTCTCTTTTTCTCTTATGGAAATTGATTTGCTCCAGCTAGCTAAGGAAAACGGGGCTAAGTTTGGTACGATGTATTTTCATAGAAAATTAGCCATTTCATCTTGGTTTTCTATTTTCTTTTCGTAACAGTCTCTGAAGAAGATTTTGGTTTTTGAAGTTTTCTGTTTCAATGGTCATTTCTCCCTTACTGTTCATTTTGTATATTTGTTCTTTCTCCATTTTTTCTTGATAAGTTAGGGAATGGCTTATATATTTTGTTTAATTTTCATTAAAAAATATTTAGTTACATTAACTAGGGCTAAACTGTTTAGTTACATTAATTAGGGCTAACCTATTTAGTTATATTAATTAGGGCTAAACTATTTAGTTATATTAATTAGGGCTAATTAGTCTCTATTAATTTCCACCTTTATCTGTTTTGTACCTTCTATGGATTACCCTGCTGTTCTTTTTCAAGTATATTTTGAAGCTAAGAACTTAATTTATTTTCATTCATTTTGATAAAAATATTTAGCATAACGAATTTTCCTCTGATCACTGTTTCAAACCAATCCCGTAGATTATAAGTACTGTTTTTTCTTGTCATTTGTTGAATTCTGTAATTCTACCTTATATTTCCCCATCTGCCCAAGAATTCTTTAATAGT
>NW_006921625.1:6770101-6776880 GCF_000298275.1 Orycteropus afer afer
GTCTGTATGAGCTTTATTTCTGCCTTCCAATAATTGTTGTGCTTTGAGACTTGTTCATCAGCCCGAAGGCCTCTACAAGGATGACATAATGGGAAAAACAGCACTGGCTGGTTACCTGGTGTCTTTTCTGTGTATTCTCTATCCTCAGATGCACAGATGAGCTTGACTGTACATGAGAAGTGCCTGCGCAGTTCTCCGTGTGTTGTCTTGGAATCTGACCCTAATGGGACGATGCACACGTTGCCTTTTGCCTTTTTTCCTGAATACACAAAGTGCTTCTGATCCCCAGGCTCACCTGTCTGTGTCCTCACACCACTTGCTTCCGACCAGTCCTTCATTCCCCTGCCATCTGCTCCGGGCTTCCGAAAGGAGAGGGTCTTTTCACAGATCGGCAGCTTCTGTCATTTTTCTTGCCCATCGTCCCTGCCCCCAGGTCTTCCTCTTTTGTGGAGAGAAGGTTCTAACGGTTGGCGTGGACTGCAGAAGCAGCCGGCTACAAAGGGCTGGAGTTGGCAGGAAGTCTGGTTTCCTGGGAGGAAGGGGCTCGCTCGGCGTGGGCTTCCTTTGGACACCCCCTCATCCTGGCTGTCTGGCGTTTGGTTGGCTGTTCCCCTCGATGCTCCCCGGGCTTCTGTTTCTGGCAGTGCCAGCTCTGCCACCGCTGCGGGGATTGTCTTCAGGGGCGTGGGGGTAAAGCTGAACCCACACAGCCCTCTCCTCCCTCCTTTCTGCTGGGGGCTGCTTATCCCGTTTACTTGCCTGTGCTCCCACCTCTTCCAGACGCCTTCCTCCTGCCACATTGCTGGGCAAATACAGAAAGTTAGCAGAAAGATGCTGGAATGATTACTGGCTGATGTCAGACAAAGGTCTGGATGGCGTGGGATGCAGCATTACCAGATGGGGACCCGTTTCCGCAGGAAACAAAGCTTTAACCTGGAACCAGTAAGGAAGCAGAGAAAATTCCCACCAGTCTTCCATGTGAAAGGCTCGTTCTTTGTTTTTCTCTTGACTGTTTCTCAGTGGACCACAGGCTATTTCTGTGGGCTTTTCTTTCGTCTCCCATGTATTGTAGTTGGAGGAAGTGTGAGGCTTTTCCTTTCCTTTGAAAGGAAAACAGTAAGCCACACTGCTGGAGAAGCGGTGCCCTTCCTGAGGGCCTGCTGGTACTGCCCTACTTCCTTCCTCCTCAGCGACTCTGGCCCCACTGGTTGGCAAACATCACGCAGAAGAACCTGCTCCTCTCCCCTCCACAGCAAGGTCTGAGGCCATGTCCAGGGCCCAGAGGACTGGCATCCCGCATGGCTCCTGCAGAGAGCCTTCCTCGTCTTCAACCCACGTGCTTCTGATCCCCGAGCTTGCCTGTGTGTGTCCTGGTACCACACTGACGTCTTCAGACCAATTCTTCACTCTCCATCTGTCTTCTCAGTCGGTGCCCTTGGTCAGAGTCTCTCATGTGTCAGGCACTGTGCTCGGTGCATCACTGAATCACATAAAGGTCCCTACTCTCCTGGAGCTGATGGTCCACTGCGGGGAGGCAAGTGCTTGAGAAAGGACGCTAGAAGGAGACAGATACGGCCTATGGAGGAAGCAAGTCAGGCAGGTTAGGCAGGCTGGATGCTGGTGGGCTGGGGGATTTCAATATCAAATTTAATTTACTGTGTAATTGCATCATTAAATACGAATTAAATACTGCATATCCATGATAGATTTCATTAGAGAAGAGAGAGCTGCACTAAGGAGAGGTGATGAATGGAGTTAGCCAAGGCCATGTGGGGGTGAAGATTGTTCCAGGCTCAGAGAACAGTCAGTGCAAAGGCCCTGAGGCAGGAGTGTGCTTGGGCTGTTTGGGAAGCACCAAGGAGCCCTGTGACCAGAGAAGAGCCAGCAGAGACGAGCAAGTGAAGAGATTAGAGAGCATGGGCCTCCAGATCCCATGGGACCTCGTGGGCCATCGTGTGGGCTTTGGCTTTGACAGTGCCTGAGCTGGAGCCACTGCAGGGTTTGAGCAGAGGAGGACAGGGTCTGACTTGTTTTTGACAAGGTCTCTCTGGCTGGGTCGAGAGTAGATTGGGAAGTGGGGCAGGTAAGGAGAGAAGTGGGGAGCAGGCAAGTGGTAGAGGCTTAGACCATGATAATAATAGGGTGGGCAGTGGGGAATTGTTGGGTTCTGGAAATACTTTGAAGGTAGAACCAACCAAATCACTGAGAGATTGGATGTGATGTGTAGAGAAAAAGAAGACTCAAAGAGGACTTCAAACATTTGGCCTAAGAAGCCGGAAGGTGGCATTAGCACAGAGATAGGAAAGGCTGCCGGTGTGACAGATCTCATGGGCAGGGTTGGGAGTATGGTTTTAGATGTGCCAAGTGGGAGATCAATGTGAGAGATCTAAGTAGAACTGTATAGATTGGGCAGTTGCATACACACTCCGGACATTGGGAGGGAGGTCTGTGCTGAAGCTATGAATTTGGGAGTTGTGATTCATGGGAATGAATGAGCTCACCAGTGGAGCAGACGGACATGGGGAGATGGTCAGCAGACATGTGATGGCCTCATCATCTCACGGACAACATGTGCCAAGATCAGGTGGCCCAGAAGTGTGAGACTTCGAGCTTCTCTGCAGCCAAACACACATGCCTATGTCAAATAGTCTACTTCAGTTAACACATTAATTTAAGAACCTAACACTGAGATAACTATATACTATCATCGCTGATAATTAATTTGGTTTTTGATTGCACTGCGCCACCAGAGCTCCTAGTTAAAGGAAGCAAGGTAGAGGGGAATGACCATTTTAGGATATATTCTGCCTGCAATATTTTATACTTAAACAGAATTGATTATTTTTCAAATGAAAGTTTGGAGTGACTTTCTGTACCAAATCTCAAAGCCCGACTTTATGATAGGTGGACATATCTCCTCTCCAGCTGTGACAATGTTGAATAAAAACTGCCATTTCCTTTTAGTGCCTTCTGTGTACCAAACACTGGGACCCAGTAGGTGTTTCGCCGACATTATGTATTTATTTATGGGGAGAACTGGGTTTACCCTGTGGGGCAGTCAGGAAACTGATGGCTGTGAAGACTGAGTCACTTTGCCCAAGACCCCACACGAAGGGACCCTCTGAGCCCAAAGCCTGTGCTCTTCCTGGGTTCTGCCCACCTTACCTAGATCAGCCTCTTCTCACTGGCCGGGTACACAGAGTATCTGAAGTGCAGCTAAGATGGTGCTGGGAAGGTCGCTGTCACAGTTCGTACTAGCTAGTCACAGGCTCCTCTCCTTCTAGGCAGAAGACATTTGGGGAAAATACAGCAGTCCTTTTCAAGAACCTTTAGTGTTCCAAGGTTCCCAACATGTTCCCGCTCCAACGTACAGGAAAACAGTGATGCTTCCCATTATCGGGAGTGGCTCTCTCCCCGAGGTCTTCCCCTGGGCCCCTCCCTTGGTGCAGTCAGCCTAGTGGGGGTGGGGGAAGAAGTGGCACCTAGGGAATAGCCACTGGCTTATTAAACAACAAGAGCATCGACAAAACTCTTATTATATGTATTATTTATAGAGGATTCCAGAGGGGAAGGGAGTCAAAACCAAAAAAAATAGGATAAAGAGGTCAACAGTGGAAAGAAAGTCTCTTCCACTCCCAGTTCCTGGTTCTGCATTGCTCCCTCTCAAGGCCCACCTGTTCCCAGCTACTGCCCCATCCTTCCAGAGACAGGGCACATACGAACATTTCCTGAGGAAGTGGGCCTGACGCGCTGTCCTAATTTTTGCTTTGTTCACTTAATGAGTGTCTTGGAACTCATGCTGTATCCATACAAGGGCACTGACCTCAGCCTTTCTACCTGCTGCAAAGCATGGATGTCATTCACTTCACTGGTCTCCTGTCGATGGACAAGAGATAGTCCCTGTTCCCAGGCTTCTGATACAGCAGGGTGGCAGCAAGCACCCAGGCCAGCGCAGTCCTGTTCAGGGGCCTGTTGACCCTGTGAAGTAGTTCCTATCTCTGTACTTGCCATAGGACATTATTTGGCATCGCTACAGTTTCTGTCCCCACATGTTTCTGTAATAACAATCACTAGCCCCCTTTAACTGAGTGACCCCCTTTGATCTTGTAAGTGGGATAAATTTTACAGATGAGGTCAGACAGCTTATAAGTGACAGAGGTGAGCTTTGAACCCAGTTAGTCTGGACCCAGAATCTATGTGCTAAACCACACTCCCTGTCACCTGTATAGAGAAAGTAGAGACCAGTGAGTACCATCTCTTAGAGCCACAGTATGAGAGCCAGGTGTGTCATGGTGCTCCTGACTGAACTTCCCAGAGTCTTGGCAGGAGTGGTGATAGCACGTGGAAGGCTATGAGATAGTCTAGGATGTTGGCCACCAATCTCTCCAGTGACCTCTGGCATTGCATCCCCATTCATCCTGGCTCTCAGAGAGCCTTATGTGGGTGGTAGATGTTAGTGCATTAGAATTGGGACTTGGCAGATATTTTGAGCACAACTCTCATTTTATTTTTAGTAGAAACAGAAGTATTTTCTGGAAGCAGCAAGAAGCAACAAGGAGAGCCACATATGACTCTGTCTGCTCCCCCAGTGGAACAGAAGCACGTTAAAGATTGCCTTCGGGAGGGAGATAGCTCTCTAAAAGATGCCTGTCAGTCTAGCGCCCTCTCTGGGCCCACAGAGAGTCAGCATCCAAGCTGCCTGGGACCCAGAGCCCCTCTGGCTGGGTCTCTGTGCCCCTTAGAAGATGTGAGCACACCTCTGCAGGATGACAGCAGTGCTCAGATACTGAGAGAGCCCCACACAGGTAAGGAGTGAGGGAGGCAGGGCCAAGTAGATCCCTCCTCGTGAGATGGTGTTTTTTCCAAGCTTCACACAGACTCACTGTGTCAAGCTGTCCCTTGGACAACCAGGAGGCAGAGGACAAAGCCGACCAAGCAAGGTGTCTATGGTGGCATGTCTGCCTCCCCAGCACCAAAAAGCCAGCCCTGTGTGGGACAGGGATCCCCAACCCTACAGCCTGAGGCTTACAGAGAACCCACCTCTGGCAGAGAGCAGGCCCTAGGCACGGCCAAGGAAAGTTTGAGACACTGGTGGTATAGCCCTTACAATAGTAGGTCCTGGGTTAATTGTGATCTCCTAGACTGTCTAGTAGGAGCTCTGGTAACATAGTGCCTAAGGCACTTGACTGCTAACCAGAAGGCTGGTGGTTCAAACCCACCAGCCACTCCTCGGAAGGAAGGTTGGGCAATCCTACTTCCCGTAGTGATACTGCCTCGGAAACCCAAGGAGGGGTCGTTATGAGTCGGGGCCGACTCGATGGCAAATAACAGCAACAACAACAGACTGTCTAGTCAGAAGGAAGGTTGGGCAATCTACTTCTATAGTGATACCACCTTGGAAGCCTAAGGAGGGGTCACTGTGAGTCAGGTCTGACTCCACGGCACATAACAACAACAGCAACAGACTCTCTAGCAGTGGTGATGGTGGAGGGGTCTAGGGCCCTTCCAGGTATCAGACACTTTGCAGACACGTTCATTTTACCCCATAGTGCCCATGAACTGGGTCCCCTTCTCAGCATCATGTTACCGAAGAGAGAACCAGACCATCATCTTTCTCTTGAGGCCAAGCTGCTGATTATTGCTAAAGAGGGCCATGACTGTGGATGCCCAAAAGAACCTGGAAAGAAAATATACACCCAGTGGCCTGGGATACCCATATGTGTCAGTGGGGAAATTTAGATTTCTTACTGTTCTGAATATTTTCCCAGAGAGAAGATATAGAAAGAAAAAGACACCATGTTAAGTGTCATTGAATTGTAAACGACCGAATGATTACGGTTGATAAAGAAAGAGAATTCCACTTTGAGTCCATGATATTCCTCAGCTAATCATCCATTAGTCCAGTCAGTGAGCCTTTGTGAGCCACCTACTTGATGCTGGGGACCTGCCTCCAGGCTTTTCCAGTCCAGTACAAGATACAGTCAGCCTCGTTACCCCTGTCTGTGCCATGGGCTCTTGGGGGGCAGAGGACAGCCCCTGACACTCTGAGGAGGGTCTGACTCCTAGGAAATGACTTTGAGCAGAAACTTGAATGTTGAGTCAAAGTTCAGAAATCAGAACAGGGGCAGAAGAGAAATGCATGCTATAGGAAAGACACCCAGAAGCTAGAGTTGATGGGAGTGTGGCTGATTTGGGAACTGCAGGCCTGGGCTGGCCAGACGCACAGGGAGGGGCCTCAAGTGAGTCTGTAGAATTGCATCCTTAGAGCCTGCAAAGGGAGCTTGGACCACAGGCAGGGCCTGGCTGCTTGGATTCAGAAACTATCTCATGAACATGATGGACAAATGGGAGAAGGCTGGCTTAGGATCTGAGGAGGCACCATGTGTGTACAGTGTCATTGAGAGGCATATCTCAGGAGGCATTTTTAAGACATGATTGACACACCTTTGTTAGGAGCAGTGATGAGGGAGGTATGTGGACTGGTCCTTGGGTTGCAGGTCTCTTGACAGAGAGGATGGTGGAGAAGAATGTAAACAAATTGGTTTCCCTGCATGTCAGTGAGCCAGAATGAACATTCCCAAGAGAAGTGGAAACAGAATGACAAGAGCCATCATTAACTCTGGCTGGAGGGGCGGGGTGGTGGGAGATGCTACCTGGTTAAACCTGCCGGAAGGGGACAGGGACTCTAAGGAGAGAGTTTCCTGGGCAGAGGAGCAGGAAGAAATGCTTAGAAGCTGAAAGAATGATCTGAGAACCCACAAGTAGTGTGGTTTTGGTGG
>NW_006921625.1:6777685-6783372 GCF_000298275.1 Orycteropus afer afer
CACTGAGGTTCCTCCTGTCTTAGCCAGCATTGAGAGAGATGTGATTGCAGTTACCAACATAAAGTCACAGTGGAGGCTCCTTCACGTTAAGGGAGGGATGGGTAACTGAATGAGATCCCCCCATCCGTGTCATTAGTGCAGCCAGTGGGAGACAGAGTAGCACCTTGTCCCAGAACAGCCAAACGGTAATGCTCATATAGGACACACTTACATGATGCTCAGAATAGAGGAGTCTCCTCTCCTTGTGCACCGCATTTGAACCCCAGAAGCCAAGGGGACACCTATGGCAAGAATCAGTCAGGAAGCCACCAGGGCAACCAGGAGGGCCTGGAATTAGGCACGATCTCGTCGGCTTAACGAGGCCCACCGAAGCCCACTGGTGTTCCTACTTTCAGAATTGTCTGTCTGTCTAGTGGAGCTGGGGAGCCAGGCAGCAGGCACTCGGTGTCCTCTAAACGGAATCCTCTGCTCTCCTAGGAGATGATGCATGCTGTGACGTGGTGGTGAAAATAAAAGAATGCAAGAAGAACAGAGACGTGACCACAGCCCAGCCCTCACCAGGTGCCCCAGAGACAGCTCCTCCAGAGAAGCCAGGCACCCTAGACCTGCTGGGAGACTGCTCTGAGACACAGGCAACACCTGCCAGCAGCCTGACCTTACAGGTAAGCTCTCCTGCCATCTTGGCTTGACCCCTGCCAAGGGCAGGGTCCCCAGAGTCAGTGGACACACAACCCCACATGTGAACTTCTGAGGCTGGAGACTCCTCCACCTAACAGAGCTGTGTTACTCTGGGCAGGCTCTCTAACCTTTCTGGGCCTCCATGTCACCATGTGAATGAGAGGAGTAGTGATGCCTGCTTCACTGCCTTAGGATGAGGGTCAGGTAACATCGATAGTGACGGGGATGTCACAGCCACGGTTGGCATTATAAGGCCTGGCTGGTGCCCAGAAGCTGTGCTGGTCATTGCGGAGGTAGCATCCCCTCCCCTCAGATCCTCACAGCATCCCCGGGAGGTGGTAGCCACTCTGGACCCCGTCTCACAGACAAGGACACTGAGTTGGGGGGCGTTGTCCAGCATCACCTGGCCGTAACATGGAAGTGATGGAGGCTTTGGCCTGGAGTCCTTTCATGATGGAGAAGAAACGTCTACACACACAGGTATTAAAGCTCAAAAGAGCAGAGAGGGAAATTCACGGGGCAGAGACCACCTCAGAGCAGGCCTGCTGATGCCACACCGAGGAACCCCGCGTGCCTCTCAGGAGCCTGTGGCATGGGTCCTAAAGCCTTCTGCAAATGCGCCCTGCTTTCTGGGCCCCCAGGAGATGGGTCTCTCAGCTGCTCTGCTCCCTGGTACCCAGTTGGCCCAAGCAAAGGCCTCTCAGCCCCGAGCATACCGTGCTGCCCTAGGTGCCCTGGGGCAGGGCCTGGGCCAGCAGCCCATCACCAAGGACCGTCTCTCCAGCTCTCAGCACAGACCACCACACCTTATACTCCCGGTGGCTGAGGGAGTGCAACTCAAGGCCTAGCAGACGCCTCAGGCCACAAGAGGCAGGTAAACAGCACAGACAGCTCAGGAAGCCTGTTGAGGAGCCTTGAGGGCTGAAGACGGTAGAGGAACGCTATGACCTCAGCCGTCCAGTGAGCCGGCACCACACGCGTCCCCTGTGCGGAGCTCGGGTGGCAGCTGGGGGCCTGATAGCAGCCAGGCAGGCCTGGGTCTGCCACAAGCGCGCAGGCCAGCACCGAGGGCACAGGTGGGAGCGACTCGTGTACCGGGTGCCAGGCCACGGGTGCCGCTGACTCTGTGAAGCAAGGCAGGCTTCCCGGGCGATAGGACTGGAGCCCAGGTCAAGGATCAGAGTGGCCAGAGGTGTTCACGTCACAGCACTGGGAGCAACTGTGAAAGACGGGACTCCCACGCTGAGGTTCCAGCCCCCACCCCACCCCCTGTGGTCTCAGGCAAATCACCAAACCATGCAGAGCCTCAGTTTTCACATCCGTTTAGTGGGGACAGTGGTGGCTGCTCTCCAGGGACTCCCTGAGACAAAGTGTACAGCACCTGCCCAGCCCCCGGCACCAGGCAGAGCTGCAGGCAGGGCAGGCTCTTCCATCCTGGTCACTGTAGTGGCCGCCAGCTTCCTGGTGGGGGTGGGGGTGCAGAGACATGAGAGGTGGACGTGGACGCAGGGCGAGTGTTGACTCACCTCTGGAGCTGCAGAAGCGTTTTGGGTAGGTAGAGAGATACTGCAGACTGTCCATGCAGCGGGAGGTTTCCACGAGCTGGGCCACCGTCTCGCGCTGCGGAGGGGGCGCTGTGACTGTGCCCCTCAGCCTGCTGGCCCCCAGAGGAACACCGTCCGTGATACTGTCCTTCCTTCCCACCCACATCTCTGGAATGTGGAATTTGCCACCTGCAGGATGAAGCCCCTGACGGGGTGGAAGAATGAGTGGGTGGGTGTTTTCCTTCACACGTGGAGCCCTCGCACTAGTTACCAGTCCACTGAGCGCTGGGGACTGTGGTGCTGCTGGGATCCACTACCAGGACCTGGGAGCCAGCATGTCTGCTACTATGGCATGAGACAGGGCAGAAAAGTGTGACCTGTTTGGGCTCCTTACAAGCTATAGTGGTGCAGTGGTTAAGCGCTCGGGGCTAACTGAAAGGTTGGCAGTTCAAGCCCACCAGCTGTTCTGCAGGAGAAAGATGTCGCAGCGTGCTCCTATAAAGATGACACGCATCCGTGGAGACCCTGTAGGACGGTTCCTCTCTGTCTACAGGGTCACTGTGGGTCGGAATCAACAGCAGTGGATTTCTTGGTTTGGGCGCTGTGGCCGTTTGGTCTTCACAAGCGTTCCCCTTGTGATTGTCTCCTGGGGCAGTCGGATAGCTGTCTTGCCTTTCGGTGTCACTTCTCTTAAAATACCTCTCCGTTCCACCTAGGAAGCTCTGGAAGTCCGTAAACCGCAGTTCATCGCTCGCTCCCAAGAGCGGCTAAGGAAGCTGGAGCGCATGGTGCAGCAGAGGAAAGCTCAGCGGGCCGAGGAGCCGGGCCCGAAGCAGGGCGTCCTGCCCATGCGAGCCCACAAGAAGCAGTTCACCGTCCCCCATCCCTTGAGTGGTAAGTGGAAGACGGATGTGTGGGGCTGGAGCCTCCACCTGGGGGTGCCGGGCCATGGGTGCCGCTGACCGACGCAGGGCTCGTGCCAGCTCTGAGTGGCCAAGCCTCAGTGTCACACCTGCCCTGGGAGCCTACTCAAGTGAGAGACAGCCAATGGGCATCAAATTTGGTAGAAACAACTTGGGACACAAGTTGACCATGGAAGCTGGGAAAGAGGCTACCCAGCTATAGCCAGCAGGGGGGCAAGTTGAGATTCTTGGCTCCCAACAGGCACATGCAAGAAATCCCCTTTGCCCTTTAAAGATTGCAAAACAGAGCTCAGGCGAGCGGTCGACTCCAGCTTGTCTACATCAACCTTTGTCACCTTGAAACCCCTTTCCTCTCTGTGCTTGGGAAGGGATGGCCAGCTTTCAGAGCACTGCTAGGCCGGTGTCAGGCTGACCCTATGGGAAGGGGTATGCCCATTCACTCACTGGGGAAGTGATTCTCTGGAACCTTCTCTGGCCAGGCACCATGCTCAGAGCTGGAGCTACCACAGTGAGCAACACTGACCTCAATCCTGTCTTCCTAGCACTTATAAGCAGACTATTAAACCAGCAAGAATAGCAAGAAGAGATGAGGACAAGATGGGGTGCCAAGTGCGTGTGCTTAGGGGCTGCCTAGCCTGCAGAGACCTCAGGGTTATTTCTCTGCATAGATTGCTTAGGGGCTACAAAGCCTGCAGAGACCTCAGTGTTATTTCTCTGCATAGAAAAACTTGACCTGTCTTACTAGGAAAACATCCAGGCCTCCAGGAGGTGAAGTCATGGGTATCATTCCGATTAAAGTCTTCCAGGGAGATAACCACACTTCATGAAGTGCAGCTTTGCAAGCCTTACCAGGGTCATGAACGGGGTCTGGGGATGGGGGTGGGGTGGGGCTGTAATTGAGTCTCCTTGACCTCTGTGCTCCGTGGATAGGCTGCATCTCCCTCTTCCCACTGACAGTGCTGCTGGGAAAGCTGTCTGAACACCCCAGGCAGGGTGGGCTCAGAGGCATCCTTCTCACAGCCAAGGCTGTGGTAAACACCCAGCACTCCTTCCCAGGGGACGCTTTCGGGACCCTAAGACAAGGAAGCCAACAGAATGTGCACAGAGCTCCCACTGGGAAACATGTCTCTAACCAGCATCTCAAGTGTTGGCAGATGTGGGTTGCATGTGTGTGGGTGCTCCAGGGGGCTGTGTAGTCCCTGGTCTAACAAAGGATGTTGGGGGTTCAGGTCTAGACTTTGCAAGTTCCTGTGGGGGACTAATGCCAGCCACAACTGAGGGTCCCCCTGGGGTCTTCAGTCCCTGTGTTGAGCCTAAGGAAGGCTGAGTGGTGGTGCCTGTGGTGTTTGTACCCCATTTCTCAGCCTTGAGCCCACTCCCACCCCTGGCAGTCCCACGCACAGTGGAACAGACCGTTGCCCGGTCCCACCTGTCTTCACAGTGGCTGGTGGGCTGGAGCCATCATTGTGGCTGCTGTGTGCTAGGAGTGCTTTCTGGCCTGGCAGGTCCTCCCCCAGCACTGGCTTGGGCACAGGTCTGTTGTTATCCATCAGGTTTTCTTTCTTTTTTTTTTTTTACTGTGATGGGTACAAATTTACAAAGCAGATTCCTTTTATACTCAACAGTTCATACACATTTGTTTCATGGCACTGATTACAACCACCACAATAAACAGCTCTCTTCTCATCTCCTCCCTGTGACTACTGCATCCCTCTGTCCTTTTACCTATATATTCCTGTCTGTCTAGCTTTCTCCGTATGAAAATGCTGTCCTTCCAGTCCCTCACAGTTGACTGTTTTAAGGAGTACATCCCCCTGAGGTAGGTGTACCACTCACAGGCCTTCTGTTATTTGGCTGAGAGCTAATCCATGAAAGTGAGTCCAATTCCAGGCCTGAAGGGTAACCAAGGGCCATAGTCTCAGGGGTTTCACCAGTCTCTGTCTGATAGTAATTTTGGTCATTTTTGTACCACATTTTTCCTCCCACTCAATCCAGGATCTCCAGTTTTGATCCCTTTCTGAGTGGTTGGCATTGGTAGCCAGGCACCATCTAGTTCTTCTGGTCTAGGGGTTGTGAAGGCTGAGGTCGTGAAGGTCCATTAGTCCCTTGGACTAATTGTTTCCTTATGTCTTTGATGTTCTTCCCTCCTCCTTGCTCTGGACAAGGAGAGACCACTAGTTGCATCTTACACAGGGTTTTCACCGGCTGATTTTGGAAATAGATCTCCAGGCCTTTCTTCCTAGTCTGTCTTGATCTGGAAGCTCCACTGAAACCTGTCCACTATGGAGGACCCTGACATAGTTCCCAGCATCACAGCAACACACAGCCACTAAAGTGCAATGAACTGACTGATGGTTTTTGAAGATACCGCTTAATAAAAATGGCTTGCTGCTGGATTTGTTGTCAGTAAATATAAAGCACCCCCACTTGAGAAGCTCACAGTCATGTGCACACGACAGGTAAACTCTGAGCCATTTCATCTGTTCCCTTCACTTAGCAGACAAAGGTGTGGTCATGCAGGGCCATCAGGGAACATGCTCAG
>NW_006921625.1:6787392-6797853 GCF_000298275.1 Orycteropus afer afer
AATGGGCTGTCGGGCCTCCGCTTTGTCTCAGCTGCTGCCCCCGAGTGGCCCAGAGTGCCAAAGTCTACGGTGCTGCCTCCTGACTTGAAAACAGGCAAGGGCTTAAGCAAGCCTTTAGGCCCCGCCAAAGCCAATTACCAGCCGTTTTGTTGGGATGCAGTGATGAGCCAGCAAGCAAGACATTCTGGGGAAAAAAAAAAAGGAGAGCGGTGTTTTCCAGAAATAACAGAGATGGGTAATTTACCTTCATCATTTTATTGAAAAAAAAATGGCACCTCCATTTGAACGATCATTGTCCATTTTGATTGCAGTGACCCTGTAGGACTGAGTGGAAAGAACTGTCCTGGGGTTTTCTTGGCTGTAAGCTTCACAGGAGCACATTCCCAGGTGGTGGGTTCTAAACCCACACCTTTCAGTTAGCAGCCAAGCACTTTACCCACTGCACCGCCAAACCAGAGAACCCACTGGCATCGAGTCAATTCTGACTCCCCATAGGACAGAGTAGAACTTCCCCATAAGGTTCCCGTAGCTGTCGATCTTTAGGGATGCTGACTGCCTCATCTTCCTCCATGGAGCAGCTGGTGGGTTTGAGTTGGCTGCCTCTGGCCTTTCGGTCAGCAGCTGAGTGCTTTAACCACTCTGCCAGCAGAGCTTTGATGTTGAGTGATAATGGGAGGTACACACAGCTGCAGTCACTCCGCCCTGTCCCCTTACCCCTTATCCCTGTGTTGGGGTACAGGAGGCAGCCTCAAGGGAGAGCCTCAGCAGAGCCGTAGGCAGGCTGTGAGTGGCTCTCATTGGGCACTTGGGGCTACGGAGACAGTCTCTGCGAATGGGGAGTCCATCCCTTGATTGCACTGCTCTTCAGCAAAACACCAGCAGGAAGACTTCCCAGCCCATGATATGAGATCCCAGGGAGTCCTGCTGCAAACACCTGCAGAGCTGGCTCTCATGACGGGCAGGGCCATGTGGCCCAAGGGACCCCCTTCCTCCCACACAGTCTGGGGCAGACTCAGCCCTGCTGTCTCCTGCAGTGGGGTTTCCCAGGCCCCCATCCTCCCTGATGGCTTGACCACTTGCTCCCTAAGGCCTCCCCTCTCCTCCAGGTCACAGTCCTGGCCCCTAAGCTCCCATATACCCAGCTCTCACCTTGGACTCTGAGCTCAGCGTCTCATTTCTCTCTGTGTCCCCCTGCCCAGCACCAGGGAGATAAGAAAGGAGCAGTAATCGGATGAATGAGTCACTCACATCCAATACCTGCAAGTCCTCCTGGCTTCTTTCCTCAACCCCATAACTCCTCTTTCTCCAAGTGCACGGTAGAGTGAGTCCCCAACCCTCCCACTTCTCTCTGTTCATCAGAAGGACTTGATACTGTTAAGAAAACTCAAAGTCAACAGCAACCAATGTGAACACTACCCCATGGTGTGGAGCCCAGGCCACAGCTGCCCAGGACCCTCTTGGATACGGCCCTGCTTGCTTTGCTGGGCCCAGAACTTCACCGTCTGCCATGCCCCAGCAGGCTGAGACGTCAGAAAACAGAGCAGTGGAGGTCCCAGAACACTCCCATTGGCTAGTGTTTCCTCTCGGACACAGCACCAGAGCTTAACTGTGGCAGCGGGTGCCTTAAAGAAATGAACTGAAAAATCAGCCAGGTCATGGAGTAGACCACGTGAACTGAATGGCCACTGTGACTGTCTTTCAGACGTCCTTTGTAATGTTTCATTTCTGTGGGACACCCCCTGGATATCTGCTTGGGCCTTGCCCTAAACTTGATTGGCTCCCAAGGAACACCGGTCCAGACTTCAGTCTCACTCTTGGTCGGAGGCCCTTCTCCCTGCCTGAGTGGGAGTCTTCTGGGAAGAAGACATTTGCTTGCCAAGGCCTTGCTGATACCCCAGCTCCTTGGAAGCACATTGGGGTTCTTCTGTGGCCCTAGCCTATCCCCAGATGCAGTAGGTGGCTTGTCATATCAGTGTTGATGGCTCCCTGCTCTTGGGGCCTCTTCCCAAAGCCTAGTACCATGTTCCTTTAGTTGGAAAAACGTTCTTCTGGTTGCTGTCACCCTTCTCCTATTCTCTCTTGAATCTTGTCTTTGAAACAGTGGGGCCATTTTTATCTTTTGTGTTTAAATAACTAGACAGAGTCCATGCCAGCCACTGTGTTGCTTTCTGCTTAGTAATCAGCAGTTGTGCTTCTCCAGAGAGGAGGAAGAACAGCCAAACCGTGGTGGGGGTGGGGGGGCTGATCAGGGAGGACAGCCTCCCTCTGTGTGGGAGGCTACGAGGCCCACCTGGAGTCTTCCCTGTGCACTCTCGCTCTGAGGCTAGCAAGGGTGCCCCACCTGCTTCTGCTGAATGAGGCCGGAGGAGCTGGGCACTATCCAGGTATTCCGAAAACGTGCCGGCTACTCAGACGTGTCCCCATGCAACAAGTGCCTGGGAGCACTGGTTGGCAAATCTGTAGCCCTGAGAGCCCCAGGGGACTTCAGAGTTACTGGGAATGGCCCGTTCCGTAAGCACTATGTTGTTAGCAGTGTCGTTGTAGGTGAGCTCCCTGTAAACACTGTTGTGATCAGGAATGTGGACTTGATGTTGAGAAGCCATCCAGGTTCATGATGTTTTACCCACTGAGTACTTCCTCAGTCAGGAGATGCTAACTGCACGTTACTCCCCCATTGCCATCCGTTTTGTTTTCAGATGTTAGAAAGAGGACAAGGTGATCCCCACCTGGTAGAGGCTGAGTACCCCTGCTCTCCAGAGGGCTACAGACAGGAGCCAAAGCTCCCGCTCTCCAACTCTGGGACAGCTGGGAGGGGGCCTTGTCCCAAAGGCATCATGAACCTGCGTGGAGATTCTTCCGTGGCTGAGATGGCCTTGCCCCCAGGGTGTTGCTGAAGCACATCTCAACACCACCTAGCACTTCCACCAGGAAACCATGGCACTAAGTGAAACACCCCAAGAAGCCGCTGCGTGAAGCAGGTTAGACCAGCCCTGTGCTGCCTGCAGGTCATATATCAGCCCCGTGCTTCCTGCAGGTTAGACGCCAGCCATGTATTTCCGGTTTTCACTCAGCCGTTGGTCGAGCCATCCATACAGCTGTTTATGGGTCTGAGCCTCTGAGGAGTCTGTTATTTGAAAAAGCCTATGGTTTAGAGTGGGAGCTCTTGTTGCATAGTGGCTAAAGCTGCTAACCAGAAGGTGGGCAGTTGGAACCCACCAGCCACTCTGTGGGAGAGAGATGAGGCAGTCTCCTTCTGTGAGGATTGACAGCCATGGAAACCCTATGGGGCAGTTCTGCTCTGCTGTACAGGGTTGCAGTGAGTCAGAATTGACTTGATGACATGAAGATCGATAACAGAGCACCTGCTGAGTCACCCACGGTGCTCCCCCAGAAAAGTGCTGCATCCTCTGCCTTCTGAAGTCACGCCTCTCTCCATTTCTTCCAGATAACTTGTTCAAGCCTAAAGAAAGGTGCATTTCAGAGAAGGAGATGTACACGCGGTCTAAAAGGTACTGGGGACTATGTCACGTGGAGCCATGTCTGCTCCTGTCGGAGCCCATGAGCAGCCACCATGTGGACGAAAGTGTGTCCTGGGCCCATGGGCCTGAATCCTGGGCTGAGGGAGAGGCGGGGCTGGCTGAGGTGTTGGCGGCACCACTATTTCCAGATCCACGTTTAAGGTCTGTCTTGGCCACAAACCCGAAAAGCTCGCTGAAAGGACCCTCTTGTCACATCTCACCTCTAGAGGCTATGCCGCTCTTGGCATGAGCTTAGGAAAGCGCTAGGCCTTGGGTTCTGAATTGGCCCGGGATTGGTCTTTGGGAGATGCCCAGACTCTCAACTGGACCTTTCCTTCTTCTCACTGTTGCTGCAGGCAGGTGCCCTTTGTCACTGTACCTCTGAAGCCTTGTTTATGAGGACGAGAGAGGGTGGTTCCTGAGGGCCTTGACTGTGGTGGGCCTTGAAGGAAAGGACCCAAACTTGAAAGCCGATGGCAGGTGGGAGCCAGCAAGGCCCCAGACGGGCACTCCTGCTACGCCTGCACACACTCCCTGCCCTGCCGGCTGGGCGGTGCCCAGGCGCCCGTGAATTCCCTCTGGCCTGTGCCCATAAAGGCTGCCATTCTTCTCAGACCTGGCTCCTAACCAGGATGTCATAGTGTTGGCCAACTTCATGCCAGCCCAGTGTTGTTAGTTTATAATGAAGTATCTGGCATCGGAGGATTTCTGATAATGAATCAGCTTGGTGGAATGCTTCCAGGCACTAGTCAGAGAGAGGATGCTTTGCTCCCCGCCCAGGTGCAATCTCTGCTTCTGTACGATTGGATTGTCTCCATGACCACTAGCCAGTGGTGAGTATTTGTAGGGAGTCTTTGTGTAAATAAGGAAGTGAAGGTGAGGAGAAGGGGGAGTCCCATTACCAGCCTTATTCATAGCATCCTAGCTGGGGCTTTGAAAGGGCCACTGGTTTTAAGGCTTGCTGTTTCAGGAGTGATGGGCTGTGTCTGCTTCATGCCAAAAGCATTCCCTTTCCAATTTAGAAAAACTGTCAGCCAAGTCCTCCCCTCCCGGTCCCCAAACCCAAGGCGGCTACAGTGGAGTCCTGCGAGCTGAGCAGTTAGAAACTAGATCTCAAAGTGGCACCAGTGGTATGTGGCCCCATCCTTTGACTGAAGAGGAAACCGAGGGTCAGAGTGGACAGATGAGCTAGGGAATGCGGCCCCACCAGGCCTTAGCACCTGTGAGCTGAAGCCAGGTCTCTGATGGACTCGGTGAGTGAGTCTGTGGCCTGGGCCCTGGCTGACCTCTGACCCCGACTCCCACCCTCACACAGGCCCAGAATCACCCAGAAGAAGCTGTTTTTCTGCATCCTGTGTGATTAATTATGTTGTTAAATTCTGTTTCCATCTTAAAAATTCAAACAAAGGAAGTAAACTAGAAGTCCGCCATGGCTAGCTACCTACCTCTTCCCACCCAGTTCCTGGTCCTGTCTCCAGAGATGACCATAGTTATCAGCGTCTTCTGTGTTCCTACAGGCCTTTCTCTCTGCCTTAAAATAGAATTGTATTTGTGTGTATACAGTTACATGATTTTTAACCACAAAGGCGATCATCCCACACACTAGCTTCCTGTACAGTAGCTTGCTTCTGTTACTTTAAAAATGCCTGTGAGCAGCTTCTGGGCCAGAGGCAGAGCCCACTTTCCTCATCAGTGTTGACTGTCTGCAGAATATTCCACCGTAAGGATTTGCCACCGTTTACTGCAGACCCTCTTTTCACCCCTGACTGTTCCAGAAGCTCCAGGATCATTACTAGAAGCTCCAGAGATGCTGCAGGTAATCGGGGTGAGGATGCAGGTCTGCACGGGTCTAAGGAACCTCCACTGCAGGCCTCTGGGGTGTGCTGGCTGCTGACACCTCACCGTCTCCCCGATGCTCTCTCCCGTAGCCCTGCCTGTGCCACTGTGCACTGCTCTACCCCTCCATTCCCTCCAACCATAGAGATGCCCACAGTGTGCCAGGCACTGCGGGCACACAATTGTTGCCTGGACTTCATGGGTGGGTTTTTGGCCACATGGTTGGGAAACAGTGTTATGTAGGGAGTCAGAGTCAAACAGACCAGTGTTCTAATCCCAGCCTGCCATGAATCAGCAAGGACTCAGGCCGTCTCCTGACTCCTCTGGGGCTTGGTCTGCTCCGTGATAAGCAGCAGGCTGTTACCCATCTCCTGTGGTTGTGAAGATCAAACAGGATCATTCATTCAAGTGATTAGCCTCGTGCCTGAGATCCACGCCATCCCCTGCTAATGTTGACATTGTCGTGGTTGGTTTCAGTCTGGGTCATTATTATTTGAACAGTGGATCATCTTAAACAGATTTCATCTGGTTTTCAAGCAGCAGAGAAAGGCAAAGGTTTGAGCTAAGTGTCGTGCAGGTGGCATCCCAGGAGCTCAGGCTGCGGTGACGCGCTGTGTGAGAGGACTGCTGCGTGAACGGTGCTGTTTGGAGCTGGGAAAGACGGGGTTAGCAGAAGCGCCCTTGGATCCTGCTCATAACTTAGCCACTCCCCGCCTACATTTGGACAAGACAGGACATCTTGATGTCTGTCTGAGATCTCATTGGAAGCAGCTTAATTAGAAACGCAGTATGTTAAGTGGTGAAAGCATGCATACACACAAACACGCGTGTTTTATTCCAGTATAAATTCATGTTTCCTGCTTTTCTAAGTCACGAGAAGGCAGAATTTAAGTAGCAAAAAGGTATTTTCAGTAGACTTTACCTTTTAGAGGAGTTTCAGGTTTACAGAACAATGGCGTAGGAAGTATAGAGCGTTCCTGTCCCCACGGCCCTCACACTGTTTCTCCCACTGTTAACACCTCACACTCCTGCAGTACGTTTGCTACAGTTGCTGAACCAATGTCGATACCTAAGTGTTCCCTGAGGTCACATGTGCCCCATGACCATGACGATATACAGAAGAGTTTTAAACACCCAGGACATGGGCCACATCTTCAGAAAGGTGTTGGAGGCCAGGCTAAGGCTCAGAGTGGAAGGCAAGCATGTTTGTGGTTAATCGCCCCGGAGCACAGAGGGCTGAACACGGAGGGCCTGCCAGCATTGCGCTCTGTATGCCCCGCTGGCCCCAGGAGGCCCAGGACAAGGCGCCGTCACCCCCAGCAGCCCCGTTCTCCTGACCGTCAGGGAAGCCCTCGGTTCCGGGTCTCACGGTTCCGGGGCAGCCCATCCGCAAATCATCTTCCCTCTGAAGCGTCAGCCCTCTGAGAAGACGGGACATGTCACCAGCACGGGCACGGCTGTCACACCACCACTCATGCTCTCTGCATCTATTTCAGAATCTATAATAACTTGCCGGAAGTGAAAAAGAAGAAAGAAGAACAGAAGAAAAGGGTGGTCTTACAAAGTAACAGACTCCGCGCTGAAGTCTTCAAAAAGGTAACGGCTCGGCTGCCCGCAGGTGTGACGGGGGCGGCGTGGGCATGCTGGGTCTGAACGTGGCATCTTTGTTTCCCTGCCTCTCCAGCAAGTGCTGCACCAACTCCTGCAGAGGAACGCAGTCTGACGCTGCCGGCCCTGCCAGCCCCACCACGGGATCTGGGATGACTTTCGACGCTGGACAAGCCATTAAACTTCACATCATCTTCCTTCCACAAAAACACTTCATCTACTTTTGATTTTTTTTTTTTTTTTTTTTTATATATATAAAAAAAAAAAAAGTTTCCGGAGTTACCAACCCAAACCACACCGAGGCAGCAGCCGTGGGAGGAAGCGGGTCCGCGGTCGGCGCCTGCCTGGGGCAGGGGCCGCGCTCACTGTGACCGCCAGCACACCCCTCCAGCTTTGACTTTGGAATTTTGCCCTTGGCATCGGAGTTTTCCCTCTACTCTTTCCACCTGGGCAGGAAGGCCTTCCGTGCTCCAGTGCACTTAGATGCCTAGGGGACGTTTGTCATCAAATTCCTGGGATCGACATCTATCACTTGTCTGTACCAATCCTTCCTTCTGCCGCCCCGGTGAGCCCCAGATTTTCAGGTGTCCCTTGGTATGTTTGAAACCTCTCTGGACTCCGTGATACTCGGAGCAGACAGTCTGCTGCCTGGTCACCTGGCGTGCTTGGCGCCCCCCACCCACCCAGGGCACCCTCTTCCTTAGCAAAAGGAGGCTGTTTAAAGGATGCAGCCAGGGCAGAATCAGCTGAATAAAAGCATAGAAACATCACCGTCTTCTCCCCACACCTCTACCCCCACCCTCACCCCAGGCTCTGCTGCTAAAAAAAAAAAAGGCCAAACGGCTCCAAGTCTGATTTGTTCTTTGAGACATTCCCAAAGTC
Source organism: Orycteropus afer afer (assembly GCF_000298275.1). Taxonomy (NCBI): domain Eukaryota; kingdom Metazoa; phylum Chordata; class Mammalia; order Tubulidentata; family Orycteropodidae; genus Orycteropus; species Orycteropus afer. Next base: position 6,795,237 of record NW_006921625.1, read on the forward strand.
TGCTATCTGTACCCGTGTGTTTGGGGAGTAAGAACAAACTTGTTTTTAACAATAAAAATGAAAATAAGCCCAATTGTTATAAAAACAAGCGCATATTTGATGTCCCTGGTGCAGCCGCTGTAGAGAGAGCTCAGTCCGAAACGCCCCCAGCGCCCGGCGGGTCCGGGTCCCCTGCCTCCGGGTTCTCCCTGCCACTGAGCACAGGTCTGTCAGCTCCGTGCCTCCACATGCCCCCTGGAGGTGCTGCCTCCCAGGGGCCTGGTGCTGACAGCGGGCATCTGGGGAGAGCAGCCAGTGTCTCTCCAGCTCCCTCTACTGGCCAGCTCCATGTGGTACAGCTGGCAAAGGGCAGATGTGTGCAGGACTGGGATCCATTTCAACAGAGCAGAAAACAGGGTGAATGGAGCTGAGAAAGGTCTGTCACTGGCCCGGGAGCCGTTTCGCCCTGCCTCGTTTTTCTCACTGTGGTATCTCGGTCCTGGGCGGTGGCTGTTGCTTCAGTGGCTGCTGCGTTGACTGACTCTCAGCTGTGCACTGAACAACTTCCATCACTGTGTCAGACAGTGTTCTGTGTGATCCACGGGGTTTTCAACCTGTTCTGGTTCCCAAGTGCCGCTCTGACAAGAATATATACCACCAATGGGATGGCCTTAACAAACAGGAGTTTATTCTCTCACAGTTTGGAGGCTTTAAGTCCAAGTCCAAAGTGCCAGGCTCTAGGGGCTGGGTGAAAGCCCCCTCAACCTTGGGTTCCAGCTCTGCTTCCTGCTCCCGGCCCACTGAAGCTAGAGGCGTTTCTTCACTCAGACAGCTGCTGGCTGCTGAGGCTGACAAACCCAAGGTTGACAAGTAAAAAGGCACAGTCCCGATGTTACCAAACTGCACAGCAGCCATTAATTTAAGTCTGTTGTAAGTCCCAAGGCTGTCAGAGCATGGCAGGCTGCTGAACAATGACAAAGCCATATGCAGGGTCCAAGCGTGCCAAAGTTAGAGACCATTCCCAAAGCTACTGCTTTTATACAGGAAGTAGACCACATACGCAAAGCAGCTACTCAGCTGCTTGTGGTAGATCCCACCATGGAGTTGATTGCCAGTCTCATCACGGGGAATAACTACCACCAGCTGCCCAGCCACTCAGCCAGGCCCAGCCAGACTGACACACAAACATAACCACCACACAACCCTACCTACCAGGGGATCTATTTCTGTTTATTTTTGCTTTTTGGTTTTCAGAAATAGGCCCCAGGCCTGCCTTCCTAGTCTCTTAGTTTGGAAGCTCTGCTGAAACCTGTCCACTGTGGGCGACCTGCTGGTATTTGAAATACCAGTGGTATAGCCTCCAGCCTCACAGCAACACGCAAGCCACCACAGTACAACTGACAGACGGGTGGTGGGTAGGGTTGTTATGGGGATATAGGAGGTCAGTGTGTGGAGTGCTGAGAAGAAACGTTTCATGCCATCAAGTCACTTCTGACTCACAGTGCCCCTAGAGGACAGAGTGAAACTGCCTCACAGGATGTCTAAGGCTGTCATCTTTACAGAAGCAAAGCCCAAAACCAAACCCAGTTGCACTGAGTCAATTCCGACTCATGGTGACCCTAAGAGGACAGGGTAGGATTATCCCATAAAGTTCCCAAGGCTGTTAATCTTTACAGAAGCAAACTGCCTCATCTTTCTTCTGCAGAGCAGCTGGTGGATTTGAACTGCCGACCCTTTGGTTAGCAGCCAAATGCTTTAACCATTATTCCGTGAGAGCTTCTCCTCAGGGTAAGGCAGAACGTTAAGGTTTGGGTTCTGTGGCACTGTGTGTTTTCACCTTATTGTTGTCTTGTGGTTGATGCCTTATTTGCTTTTCGAGCTGCTGCGTGGCTTTCTCTGCCAGCATTCCTTTTCTGTCACGATAAGGTTATAACTGAAGTCTGACGTGATGGGCAGCATGGCCGTGAAGCTGGGAAGCCATGAGCACCATCAGCCCTGTGTTTCTCTCAGGAATCGGGCCATTTCCTTGATCCTCTGATTAAAGTCAGACTTCAGGAAAGAGTTTGAGGGTGGTGGAAGTTCTACTAGAGTTTGCTGTTGTAACTTCAGTAATCACAGGCCATTCTGGAGTTGGCCGACTTGGCCCTGCGTGTGTTCGGGTTCTGGCATAGGGTGACTGTCTGACGGTGCAGCAGGTAGCAGCTTTAAGGTGCCTGGCTTCCGTTAGCTGAGTTGGAGCATGCTGGGACCGTGGGGGATGTCCCAGTGGGTAACGGCCACTGGTGCGCGGGCTGCCACACTAGTCTCCGTGGTTTCACGTTGAGGGAGAAATTCCTATTTTGGTGATGTGTCCTCCCCGCCAGCTGGGAATGGAGTAATGGAAAAGCCGCCGCCTCAGGACTTGTAGCCGGAGTCTCCTGCCAGCCGAGCTTGCTGGAGTGGTGACTCCCCGGTGAGTCAGCTTTGTGAGCGTTGAGGCGCTCGGAGGAACGGCTTCTGAAGCAGCCAGTTGTTGAGGAGTGGCCACGCAGCCTGTCAGAAAGGTCTCGTTTCAACACCCAGTAGTACAGTTGCAGGCCCTGGGCCTGGTGGCCGACGGCATCAGATAACTGACTGTGAGGCCTGTCAGACAGAACAA
>NW_006921625.1:6797953-6824424 GCF_000298275.1 Orycteropus afer afer
GTGGCAGGCGGGGGGGGGGGGGGGGGGGGAGGAGGCGAGCAGGAGTCTGCCCACTGAAAGCAAAGCCAATAGTGTAACCTTTTGAGATGTCAGCCAGAGGGTCATCTTGGGGAGTTCATCACACTGTACGTGGTTGTAACTGCCCTCGACGTCCAGCTCTAGTGGGCCCCCTTGGCACTGGCTGTCCCGGGGCCTCTGTGCTTTGTCTGTGCGGTGCTGACAGGCAGCCCCACCAGGGCAGGAACACCGGCAGAGGAACCGAAAGCTCGCTGAGCAGCTGCCCCTCCCAGCGGCCTGCTGTCGAGGACAGAACTCACTCACAGATGTTCTGTCCACACGGAGCGGAGCGACCGCTTTGGCAAGGCGTCCCCAGAGCTAAGGGTTGTGTGAGGTCTTTTTCAAGTGATGTTGGCTGCCTCAGGCATAGTTCTGATCCTGAGACCCCAGGAGACTGTCTGATCTGAGGCAGCTGACTGTCTAGGACGCATGGGGCCTGTTGAACTCTTCCCCTTTGTCTTCGCCAAGGAGATCTCACAGACACGCCGCGGATGCCCCAGGCCTGCAGAGGGGACGGGCCTCAGAACGTGGCATCTCTCTGGTCTTAGTGGATCAGGAACCGAGGGAGGAGGCCGACGGGAAAGCTTTAGGCACCTCTAAGATCTGAAAGGAGCTCCGGGTGGTGACATGGCACACCCGCGGGGCTGCTGGAAGGTTAGAGGTTTGAGTCCACAGAGGTGCCTCCGAAGAAGGAGCTGGTGAGCTGGAAACCGGCCACGGAAACCCTTCTGGAGGGCGGTCAGCTCGGCCACACACAGGGCACTGGGACTTGGACCCAACCTGCCAGCAAGTGCAAACGGCTTACTCTCATCAAAGCTGACAGGGGAAAGGCCTACCACCCAAACTGCCGCTGAGCTTCAGACAATCACAAAGACTCCTAAACCGTTTTCACTCGATGGCACCGAGGGTGACAGACGTAAGACAAGTGCCCCTTTGATGACTTTCAGAGCCCTCTTCCTTTGTTCAAGCCCCCCCCCCCGTCCTGACATGCCTGAAACGGGGCCACACTGTGAGTAGCTCTGGGGAAGGGACATCACAGGGTAACCTCACAGTCACCCGCATTAACCTCTATGGGAAGGGAGCTCACAGTCACCCCCATTATCCTCTACGTTAAGGGCCCTCACAGTCACCCCTGTTAACCTCTACGAGGCGTCCTCCTCTTTCGTCAGCTGGTTTGACCTGCCCTGTGCAGTAAGTGCAGGGAAATTGCAGGTGATCTTGCTGTTGCTATCCCTTGAAAACAGACTAGCATCTTGTCCACATGGTGTAACAGTGAACAGATTGAAGGTTTGAGTCCATCCAGAGGCAGCTGGGAAGAAAGGCCTGGAGATCTCCTTTGAAAAATCAGCCACTGAGAACCCCGTGGGCCACGTACAGACTCAGCCTACGCAGGGTCGCCGGGAGGCAGAGTCCACTCAAGGCCAACCATCTGGGTTCACTGCTGCCCACGTATAAGGAGAGAAACCCACGTACAGACGCAGCCCGTGCAGCATCACTGGGAGGCAGAGTCAACTCAAGGACGACTGGCTGGGTTCACTGCTGCCTACGTATCAAGAGAGTATGGGTATGCTTGTCTGTTACATCCCCTATGGCCCCCATGGACTGATGTCATTACTTAGTGGTAAAGGAATTAGAGGTGACAGCCCCCTTAACTGCCACCCACTCACTTGTTGCCAGATCAGGTGCCTAGATGTAGATGCTACTGAGCACACAGAGAATGTGTGTGTTTGTTTAAGAGTGTACCTGAGGCTGGCTAGGCCAGTCATTATTACACACTGACACACAGCATTGTACTTGTAATTCCAGGTTTTGCACACTCAGCTGAAATGTTTGTCAAATCAAAATGACAAGCCAGGATTCTTTTTCTGGTGTTTCTGGGAGCCTGTGACATGTTATCGGCTACTTACTTAACAACGGATCGCAAATACTTTTTCATGGATTAGAGTGGGCCTTGTGGACATCAGTATCGGCAGCAGTGAACTGTCTCTATGGACACGTTTCTTTCAGATGGGAGTGTTTCCACACTAATTCTCAATTACAAGTTGGGCGTGACTCCCCCACCCTGCCCCACACGGGAAGTAGCTTCTGATTGGTCAACAGTGAGCAGCTGGGCAGAAAACGACTGAGCCCAGAACCGGGTTGGAAAGTTTCTGGAAATAATAGTTTTTTATTTTGAAAGCTAACCTTGTTCAGTGCATGGGCCATGTGCCTTCTGTGGTCCTGTTTTGTCGCAACATCAAATGGGCCTCTTTGTGTCCCGTTCCTGACCTGGCCCATCTATAAGAAAAGTGAGCAGGTTAGCCTCTGGCTCTTCCACATTACTCAGTGCTGACCCATTTGAAGAGTCTGTCTAAGGTATAACAGCCTGGCCAGATGCCTTCAGTCTTCCAGAGTTCTGTCTTCACCTCTCCTGCCCAAGATGGCGGCTGGCTATATGCTGGAGTTTACTTCTGAGGCAGGCTCTCACCTGAAATGACCCTTGTCCTCTGCAGCCATGTGGTTCCTTGCCCATTCTGCTGGCATGTGCTTTCCAGGTCTGCAGCTGGTGACCTCACCAAGCTTGGGTTTGATTGGAGCCACAGGCACTGGGCTCCCCCAGAGGCCAGTTGAGGCTCCCACCGACCCCTGACCTGTGAGGTCTGCTCTGCAGTCCTTGGTTCCAGGGGCTCAGTCTTCCAGCGAGGTGGCCACCCACTGTCTGTCATTAGCCCCCTGCCCCCTCTATCCATGGGCCATGCAGGAACTTCCGGGCCCCTCTGTGGCCTCCTGGAAGGGCCTGGAGACATGCTAGAGCACAATGCTTCCTTTGTCCGGGCCGGAGGCCATGGGTTTCTCCTCTGGTCACGTCCTGAGTGTCAGCCCCTGACACAGAGAAATCTCCATGACTTACTCCTTAGATAGCTGTCGATACACTGATGGAATTTGGGGAATTCAGAAAACCGCTGTTTTCCCACCACGAAGCTTGACTTTCGAGACAGTTGTCTTGTGAAGGGTGTCAGGAGCGTGGCTTTGAACTCAAAGCTGTTTGCTGGCCTTTTTCCCCAGGATTTCCCAATCCCTTCCTTTCCTGAGGCCGGAGTCATAGCGCTGACGAACAGCTGGTTGACCAATCAGAACCCTTTCCCATTCATAGTTCTCAGCCTAACCTGTGGGATGGCGGCAGGCGTGGGCAGGCTCTGGATCAGCTTCCATTCAATAGGGACAGAGTGGTGGTGTGGGAGTTTCTAAATTCAGATAAAAAATGGAATGTTCTAATGATGACAGATTACTCTTTAGAAGTCCCTAGGTGCCATCTTGAAAACAGATGAACATCTCCCTATAGGTTGACCAGCCCAGCCAGTCTCCTCCAGGTCCGATGCGGACTGACGTTCCTGTTTGTGAGGGGATGTGAGAGGATGTGAGGTACAAAAAGTTCCTTGGAAATGCTGGAGTCCGCTAGCACGGTGAGACGTTCGTACTTGGTGAGCAAGTGAGTTCGGAGGCTGCCTGAGGGAACCACTGGTTCACACGCCTGTCCATGTGGACTCCTGTGCAGCCGCGGCACAGCTCTGTCTCACTGTGGAGTCACCCTCTCTCTCCCTCCTGAGATCTCCCTGCATAAAGCATAGAATGTGAGTGTGACGTGGCTGCACTGTGCGGTGGTGTCGGCCCCACCCCGGGACCTCCTCCCGCACCAGACATACAGAATCCGTAGTCATGTTTATTACCCATTTCACCCCTGGAAGGAGGTATGACATACTTGGCCTGTGCTTCAATGTAACCTTGCTCAGCTTAGGTGAATCCTGACAACAAAGGGTTTTATAAACTCTTCCCGTGTTGAATCACGGCACTATCTGTTACAACATCCTTTTAGTAACTGAGAAGAAACCTTTTTTTAAAATTTTTTTTTCTCATTTTCTTTTAATTACTGCTTCATTCTCAAAAAAGCTGTTGACAAGGCTCACCGGTACTACTAACTGCAGCAGCACAGCTAAAACATCAGGGCATCTGAGAAACTCAGTGATTCTAAAAACGCACAACAGCAACGAAAACAGCAACGTGAGCTTGTAGCACATGCAGACGAGGCCAAGTGCATTATTGTGTTAGCCTTGTACGCATACTGATACGTGTAAGTGGGGCTTAGGAAAAGGGTTGTTGTTGTTCCAACTAACTACAGGGATATTGTTATAAAAAGTAATACATCTCTGCTGAAACACTGAGCAACAGTTGTAGACAGTGGTTCTAGTGTCTCCCTCTGGCAGTGTCAGCTGGAGTCATCTGCAGCCCACGCCCTCCCAGTGACACCACTGCCCCTGAACCATCTCCACGGCACGTGGAGTGTCTGAGTGGGGCAAACGGTTGAGTGCGAGGCTGCTAACCAGAAGGTCAGAGGTCTGAGTCCACCAGAAATACCTCAGAAGAAGGGCTGTCTAGTTATGGAAAATCAGTCATTGGAAACCTTACAGAACAAAGTTCTGTTCTGTCACACGGGGGGTCACCAGGAGTGGGAGGTGACTGCACCTGATTTTCCTGGCTTAAGTGTAACTGCACCAGATGGTTTCAGGTTAGTAACTGGGAGACGGAGGTCTGGACCCAGGGCTGTTTCCCCCCCAGAACTCTATGCGCTTCCTTATGCCGTTGTGTTTCGCTCCATCTGGAGCTGGCCAGCTCTTTCTCACTCCCTTCCTTACACGTCTGAGTCCTTCTGGAAAACCCAGCATTACCCAGGCTCTCAGAGTCTAAGGTAATGAGGCAGATGGAGTCTTCAAATTCCCAACAGAAACCGCCCTTGAGTTTGGGTGGCCCTCTACGAAGTGAGGAAGACCTTCTGTGTGCACAGATGAGTGTCATCCAGTCCCTAGCTTGATTCCTCGTGGCCACATTTTGGCACCGACAGTGTTCAGAGTATGACCACGTGTCCTGGGTGAGGGAAGGAGGTCAGAGAGGAGAGACAAGCTTGTTGACGCTGGACCTTCCAGGTTACAGCAGTGAAGAAGCTCTATATTCTTCATCCCCAAAAACTTCAACCGGGCAAGGTCCCTCAGATAGAGGTCACAACAGCCCGTGATACAAAGATGGCATTCCAGGTGAATAGTTTTCCTTGTACAGGATATATGCATTTCTGTATATGTTTCTCTATTTTATTAATAACCCATACAATACTGACTTCATCAAAAAAGGCATAATCAATGGCACAATCTTTGCTTTATACACATTGGTTTTCTTTGTAGAAAACCCCTACTCCCTATTTCTTGATGTAGGTGAACAGTCAGTTCACAGGAGGTTGATTTGCAACCACCAAGGGAGTTCGGGGTCCTGCAGGCAAAGGCATCGCAGAATAACAGTTCTGTCACAAAAAAAGCAGGATTTCTCCCAAAGTTGAGAAAGTGCAGGTGCTCGCTGGGAGCAGCGTGTCCTTCATGTTCTCTGGGATTTTGGTTGGTTTTTTCCTCTGTGTTCTGTAGGCACTTTCTAAAGTGGACTCTTAAGTCCAGGAACCAAGAAGGGGCTCCACCACAATGTTACTGTTGTCTCCAACGTACTTACCTGAAAACCTAGTCAGAGGTGAGTAGTGACAGCCAATACATTGCCATGAGCTTCTGGGCACCGCTTCACCTCATCAACTCAGAATGGATTCTCAGGTGTCATCAACATTAGAAGACGCTGCCATCTTTCCGGTCTCGAGAGAGAAGGTGGCTTCCGTCTCCCTCTGGTCCCATTATAGGCCCCTTGAGCTCAGGACAAAGTTCGCCCCATGGCCACGCGGGAGAGAGCAGTCCCCACACATGGTTTGTGCTCAATTAGCCAGATCCCCCAGACACACTTATGTCCCCCTCGGGACGTTGCCTCTTGGATTCTCCTTTGCAGCCTTGCAGATGACTTTCCACGGTCACTAGGCCTTAGCTTTTGTCACCCTTCATTCATGCCCGCAGCAGCCCTGCATCAGGGGTGCCAGCTCATGCGTGGAGCTGGGTGGTGTGTGGCTGGAGGAAGAGACGACGCAGAACAGAAGTCCCTGGGCTCAAAGCCAGCGTCACTGCATAACGGGTGTGCTCGTGGGAGCCGAAGGCTTTCCAGTGAGAGCCGGGGAGGAGGCGTTTCCACAGATACCGAGTTGCAGCCAAAGAAAAAAACACTGAGACTGAATTGTACTGATGGGACCTTGCTGGATGTCCAGCAGTCCAGGGCAAAGAAAAAGGCAGGTGGCAAAGTGGGACAGGTACTTGGAACATAGGGCTAGTCGCTTCGTAAAGGCCGCTGATGGGTCAGTGACAGGAAAGCAGAAGGATGCCCGCAGCCGCAGACCAGCCACCCGCAGGGGAGACGGGCGCACGGTGCCGAGATGCCCCACCTCAGCAGCATCTGAAGAAACGCAGTGAAGATAACGACACGCTATCATTTGTTACTAAATGTAACGTAAACCATTACATTTCCTTTCTCTTTTTAAGGTTAAAAAATGTGTATAGATATTTTATGTGTTTGATAGCCCGGGAACGAACGTGGCTCTGTGGTGTGGGCCTCTGCCTCTCCACTGGTCTCCTGCTCTGAGGAAGCTGTCCCGCCACCCACACACCGTGGGCCATAGCAAGTCACAGCCAGAGATGGGTACACAGCATCTCAGAGCCTCGTGGGAGCTGACATGAAGGGACCTCAGGACTCTGCAGGGGTGTGGCGAGGGGGGTGGAGAGAGCAGCGGCTGTGGAAACAAGAGGCAACGGGAGCTCCAGGCGCCCCACCCCAACCTCAGTGCCAAGCGGAGCCCCTGCCTTCAGTGTCTCTGAGATCCCCCACGACTGACAGGAGGCCCCATCTCCCCTGGGTGGCTGTGACTGACTGACTTCACTCAGCATAATGATGCCCAGGTTCACCCACGTTATGTGGTGTTTCACAGAGTCTATGTTGTTCTTTAATGTTGCATAGTATTCCGTTGAGTGTACGTACCGTAGTTTATCCCTTCCTCCGCTGATTGGGCACTTAGGTCCTTTCCATCTCTTTGCTGTTGTGAACAGAGCTGCGTTCATCTCCCTGTGTCCTGGCTCTCACTTCTTTAGGATATACACCTAGTAGTGGGATTGTTGGATCAAATGGTATTTCTATCCTCAAATACTTTTTTAAAAAACTACTTGTTATCAATAGATGATACAGTCCTTTTTAAATGAATTTAGAAATATTTATCTCAATTTTTAAAATGTCCATTTCTTTTGAACTAATAATTCTGACCCTGGAACTCTTTTCTGAAATTTTGAAAAGGCCTTTTGCACACAGTTTAATTACATGCTCTTTTTAAGAGAAAAAAAAAATGCAAGTAAGCCAAATGCCCAAGAACAGAGAAATGGTTGTCAAAGCTAATATAGCCATTTGAAGGACTATTATACACCTGGGAAGATGACATTTGCAAAGAACATATTCCCACTGGGAAATGAGCATGATGGAGTAGGAGGATTTACAAAGTAGGATGGATGAGGACATCTAGTGCTGTGACTGGGCAAATGCAGAGGCTGTAGAGCCGGCCTGCTGGTCCCTGATGGTGAGTGGAAAGCCAAGCACGCCACAGCTGGCGGTGAAGACACACTCGGAACAGCAAAACAGTGACAGACCTTAAAGAAAATTGTGTGCTGTCAGAGTCACCGCTCTTAAGATACTGCTCTCATGGTGACCTCATGGTGCTTTTCACGGCCAAAGAGACCTAGTGGCCCTGGGTGGGGTGTGAGGGGGCAGGGTGCTGGCCGCATCGAACAGTAGAAGCCCAGTGGTTCGTGAACATACTCCTCACGTTGCTATGACTTTGGAAAGCAGGATGCTCGTTTTTGCCAGATTTCAGGCCAGAGAGATTAAGCCAGGGAGTAGAATCTGACCTGGTGACCCAGCTCTGGTGGAGACCAGCCCAAGACGTGAAGGGACCGGGACTTGTCTGCTGAGACTCGTCCAGTCTTACAGAAACCAGCCTTTCTAGATGGAACATATCGTAGCTGCACTCCAGGAAGAGAGGGACTCGCTGGGAACAGCCTGTATTCTAGGGCAGCAGTGAAACTCCGCCTGGGTCTCTCTAAGTTCTGCTAGAAGGATTTGGGACCTCCAGGCTGCCAAGGATTTGCCCAAGAGCCCTCTATATCCTGATAAGGAGGTCAGACCCAGGGCTGAGCCAGCTGAGGCCAAGAGAGAGGTGATCCCCAGTGGTGAACCGTGAAGTGCACATTTTAACTTCAAGATCCGTTTCATTTATACCAAAGATCTGGAAGGAAGTGCAGCTGACGATTCTGGTGGGCAGCACGAACAAAGAGCCAGGGCAGGGGGCTGACTGCTATCTGCCGGAAAGGGCAGCTGTTCTGTGATGCTGCAAAAGGTGGCAGACAGCAGGCCCAGGTGGGATTAGGAAGGAGAAGTCTGCAGTTTTAGATATAGGCCTGTGGACAGCCAGGGAGTGGAGAAAGCCAGGCCCACTGTCAACTCCACCCTCTCTTCCCTGCTAGGGAGGATGCCACCCCGGTGACTGGGGAAACAAGGCAGGGAGGTGGGAGAGGCGAGGCTGTTCACTGTGAACCCTCCCCTCCAGGCTGGAGACAAGAGTGGCCAGTTCCCATGCCGTTGGTGCCCACTCCTGGTGCCCACATGTGTATATCCCTCCACAGGGTTTTCAGGGGCTGTCTTCCAGATCCCCAGGTCTGTCTGCCAGGTTGCAACTGTGTGAACTCAAACTGCCAGCCATTCAGTTACCAGCTGAGCCCATTAACTGTCTGTACCACCCAGGGACCTGGAGGCAAGAGTCGTTGTGTAACCATCAGGGATAGGAAGTCTTAGAACTACTGTGAGCCAAGCAAGACCCCATGTCCCACTCCTCTGGGAAGGAGGAGGAGGTGCTGAGGGTCACCCTCTTGGCACAGATGAACTAAGGTGGGCCTTAAAGAGAGTGCCTGCAGAAGAGAGCTTACCTGTCTTACCTGTGTCTCGGGGGAGGGGACCCACCGTCTGCTGCCCCGTGGAACAGCTGCTTAGAACCCAAGCCCCTACAGAAAGACCCAGACAAGAAACCACCCTGGAGCTCACAGTCCTGGAAGGCATGCGGATAGCACATTGTGCCTGGTGACTCCTGTCCTTGTGCCAAGACTGCCTGGAGCTCCTTGGCTGGGTCATCAATAAAGTTTGTATAGTGTGTCACCACGTTTCAGGCCTACAGCAACAGGTGGTCAAGAGGTGAGAAAGACCTCCACTTCTCCAGAGGCTTCCAGGGAGGGACCGATTTGTGCCCTTTTCATTCAGATGTGGTGTCTGGGGTTGGAGCCTTATTCTAGGAGGCTCACTTGCTCACTTCTTCCCTGGAGTGGAGATCGAGTCGCCATAAGAAGTTCCCCAAAGGAAGCAGCTTCCAGACAACATAAGAGGGTGGTCTTTTGGAAGGTGGTCCCTGGGGGCTGCAGATGGTTAACACACTGGGCTGCCAACTGAAAGGGTGGAGGTTCACGTCCCCCCAGAGGCACTGCAGGAGAGAAGCCTGCTGACCTACTTCCGACAAAGCAGCCGTTGGCAACTGTAGAGCACAGTTCTCTGACACACGTGGGGCTGCGGAGAGCTGCAGTGGACCTGGTGGTCGCTGCTCTTTTCCTTGTCTTCTTGGCCACCATATGTTTCCCAAATGTCTCTAGATAATTGGCTGGAGCTTGTGCTTTGATGGGTCACGTTTGGCTTGGAAGCAGGACCCTGTAGCCTGGGACTTCCTGCTAAGAGGCCCTCTTTCTCTTTCTCCGGACCAGCCTCAGTGGATGGGAAGAGCAGCTGAAGATACCGCTGTAGGACAGAACCCTGCCCAGGCCCCTGTTCCTTCTCAGTGTGCCTTGCTGGCTGGGTCGTGGCCTGTTGGCGAGGCAGGGGACACCCCTGCACAGTGTGTGTCCTGGAGCAGAGGCAGTCTCCCAGGCTGCCAGCTACACCAGGCCTCCGTCACCTGGAGAGGATGGCCATTCTGAACATGGCAGACTGCATCCTCGGGGTTGTCCTCAGCTGAGTCCTGGTTGTGGTGGCAGTGGGGTGCTGTGAGTGTGCTCAGAGGTCATAAGCAACCCCACAGGATGTCCAGTCCTTCCTCCCGGAGCACTGATAGCAAGACCCAGGAATTTACACTCCATATTTTGAGGTCCCTCCTTTTCAGTTCTCCCCACCCTAGCTGTTTGCTACCCCAGATCAAAAAAACAGAAAAACAAACCCAGGACCATCAAACTGATTCCAACTCAGCATCCCTAGAGGCTGGAGTAGAACTGCCCCGTAGGGTCTCCAAGGCCGCCATCTTTGCCTATGCCGACTCCCACATCTTTCTGCCACGGAGCGGCTAGTGTGTTTGAACCGCCAACCTTTTGGTTAGCTGAGTGCTGAACCATCATGCCCCTGGGGCTCCTTCACCCCAATCAGGCCCTTGTTATTCTGCTTCTAACTCCCCAGACCCCCTGGTCTTTTTTTTTAAATAAAATGCCAAACTGGTTGCCATGGAGTCAATTCCACTCATGGGGACCCCATATGTTTCAGAGTAGAACAGCAACGTAGAGTGTTTAAAGCTATGGCCCTTCCTAAGCAGATGGCCAGGCCTTTCTTCCAAGGTGCCTCTCTTGCTTGCCCTTCTCCCATCCTCTCTACCTGCCCCGCCTCCGCAGCACAAAGCCGAGGGCCTGCTGATGGAGGTGGACTTCCCAGCAGACTGGAGCAAGGAGGAGCATCCCGGACAGGTTCTCCCTCCCCGGGGAAGGAGCAGGCAGGCACACCTGAGAACACACCCTCGTTTCCAGCCAAATTGCAAAGCATTGTCTTCACTAGCATTTCAAGGAGACGTTTGGACACAGGGCTGCCTGACTGGTATCATGTCCCCAGCCAGAGCCCAGTACGGGTCATCTGGGCCAGCAGGGTTCCTGCCAGCTTCAGGGAGATGGAACTGAGATCCCCACGGTGCCAGGGTAGGGGCAGAGAAGGCCAGGGGCATGTGTTCCAAAGGGCATGTGGAAGCCCTGGGGCAGCTGGAGGTGAAGAGCTGAGTCTCCTGCCCTGTGTGAGTGCAAACTCCAGACCAGTGATTCACCTCCAGGCTGAGGCGCGTGGAGAAACGTGATGGCGGGATCAAAGTCATGTGACTTCCCCATGCACTTCCCAGACCTCCTGTGCTCTTTGAATGTGCAGTCTCTCTTGACTTGTATTGTTCTTCATTCTGCAGCACCTTCCACATGCAGAAGGGTTCATCTGAAATGCAGGTGCTGGGCCACGGTGCAGACGTCCAGTGGAAGTTCAATGAGAGGCAAATATTTGCCTGGAAGAAGGGCTTCCCAGTTGAATTGCTGCTGGATCTAACAGTTTATCCAGGTGCCCAGGTTATTTTAACAGGTCAATGGACTCTGAGTCCCTGTTGCACAAATGTCAACCCTTCTGTGGATTCCAACTCAAAGCAACCCTGAAGGTCAGAGTAGAACTGCCCCCATAGAGTTCCCAAGGCTGTCATCTTTATAGAAGCAGACTGCTTCATCCTTCTCCTGCAGAGCCCCAGGTAGGTTTCAACTGCTGACCTTCTGGTTAGCAGCCAAATGCCTTACCCACTACATCACCAGAGCTCCTTAGGACTCCTTATACATCTGTTCCCCAAACCAAACCCACTGCCATCAAGTTGATTGCAACTCATAGCAACCCTGTAGGACACAGTAGAATTGCCCATAGTGTTTCCAAGGCTGTCTTTTTTATGTAAATAACTGCCACATCTTTCTGCCAAGGAGCAGCTGGTGGGTTTGAACCGCTGACCTATTAGTAGCTGAGCGCTTAACCACTGTGCCACCAGGGCTTCTACATGTCTATTGGAGAAGACCAAAATAGCTTCTCCAGGGTCATTCTCAGCTTGATGTGTGCTTTAGGATCATCAAGCTGCTGCTGGGAATTCCTAAAGGCAGGACACGGCCAGGGCAGACATAGCATCCCACCCTCTCAAGCCCACGTACAGAGTGTTGCTAGTCATGGCATGTACTAGCAATACTAGTAAGGACAGCATGGGAACACTGTTCTCCATGGTCAGAGGTGCCACTCCCCTCCGGCAGCCAAGTGTTTTCCCTTTGTGCCTCCAGGCCCACTACAAATGAGACTGTGAGGACAGCAACCGTTGTCTGGTCCCTCACCAGTCAGGAAGCTCTCAGAATCTCATCCCAAGTTCTCCCTGTGTATTACAGCCACAAAAAAGAGGTTCACAGCTGTCAAGGAACTAGCTGGTTGTGTAAAACATGTACCAAGTCCTACCAGGGGACTAGGACTTAGGCTCTTAAGAACATTAACTGACTGATAGGCTCACTGATTGAATAAAACATTGATGGAGCAGCCTCTGTGTTGAACATTGGGTCCCAAGAGGAAACATTGCACCTGCTCCCCAGGGACTTAGGTGCTGAGGAGGGAAGACCCACTCTACTCAGTAACCCACTCCATGAAAATAACAAAAGAAAATCCCTGTTTCCATACAAGTCCTATTCACAGTTAGGAAGGACTTCAGCATAACTTTTCAGGGACACCTGTCCGGTATACCCCTGGCAGATAAGCGTCTGCTAAACATTGAATTCAGTACATCTGTGTTTGCCCTCATGACTTGTATTTTCAAGCCTGGCAGCCTATTTCAATTGTTTTCCAGTGGTTTTTTTTTTTTTTTTTCTTTATGAACAAAGTTTAATAACCACCCTCATATATACATCAAGCCAATTTATCTTGTTTTCCTGAGTTAGCTTCCTTAGTCATCTTACTGCCCATGGAAGCAGCAGTCAAGAAATCAAAGGATGCATCACCTTGGGTAAATGTGCCACAAAAGACCTCTTTAAAGTGTTGAAAAGCAAAGATGTCACCTTGAGGCTTAAGGTGCGCCTGACCCAAGACTTGGTGTTTTCAAAAACCTCATGTGCACGTGAAAGTTGGACAGTGAGTAGGGAAGATCAAAGAAGGATTGATGTGTCTGCATCACAGTGCTGACAAGGTTGCCTATACCATGGCCATGCATAGGCCTTGGAAAAGCACGACTGGAACAGTCCCTAGAAGTGAGGACAGAGAGGCCTGGCCTCATGTATTTTGGATACATCATCAGGAGAGACCAGGCCTTAGAGAAGGACATCACACGTGGTAGACTAGAGGGTCAGCGAACAGAGGAAGCCCGTCAAGATTCACTGACACAGTGGCTTCAACAATGGGCTCTGTCCCAGCAAGGACCGTGAGGATGGTGGGGACCAGGCGGTGTCTCGGTCTGTTGTACAGGGGTCATTGTTAGTCAGAACCGACTTAATGTCACATGAGAATGACATCATCTTATTATGTAAGGTGTGAAATATTTAACAATAGAATACTGCAGCGAATGCCCACGCACCCTCCACCAGCGTTGATAATCGGGTCGTCGGTGGCTCGTCTTGTTTCAGTGTTAACTATTTTCCCACCCCACCCCTGAATTACTTAGAAACAGGTCTCAAATATCATTCCATACACAGATACTTATGCACCACTGAGAGAAAGGTTTCCCTAAAACGTAATCACGAGGCCACCTGATAGACCGCAGGCAATTAGCATTGACTTCTTAATGCCACAGAAGGACTGTCTCGTGGGGCTCACTTTCCACGTGTTTCCTTTCATTCATTTAGAAGTCCTTTTTTTAAAAGAGACTTAAAATTTTGGGGGAATAATTTCAGATCAAAAGAAGAGTTGCAAAGATAGCACAGTGTTCCTGTGTACCCCACCCAGCTTCCCCCATTGCTAACATTGTAGATGATGTGGTGCTTTCGCCAAAACAGACAAACCAACGCTGAGACGTTACTACTAAGTGCTAGGCTTTATCTGGGTCTCAGTGGTTTTTCCAGTAAAGTCTCCTGGCTGTTCCAGGATTCAATCCAGGACCCTGCACTGCATTTAGTATCTGTTTTCTAGTGCTATTGTAAGAAGTTGTGGTGGTTATGTTTGTGTGTCAACTTGGCTGGGCCTGGTTGAGTGGCTGGGCAAGCTGGTGGTAGGTATTCCCCATGATGAGGCTGGCAATCACCTCCATGGTGGGATCTACCATAAGCAGCTGAGTAGCTGCCTTTGGGTATGTGGTCTGCTTCCTGTATATAAGAAAAAGCTTTGGGAATGGTCTCTAGCCTATGGCATGCTTGGACCCTGCGTGTAGCCATGTCATTGTTCAGCAGGCTGCCATGCTCTGCTGACCTTGGGACTTAAAATGAACTTTAATTAATGTGGTTTGATAACATCGGGGCTGTGCCTTTTTACTTGTCAACCTTGGGCTTCTCAGCCTCAACAGCCAGCAGCTGTCTGAGTGAAGAAATGCCTCTAGCTCCAGTGGGCCGGAAGCTGGAGGCAGAGCTGGACCCCAAGGTTGAGGGGCTTTCACCCAGCCCCTAGAGCCTGGCACTTTGAACTTGGACTTCTAGCCTCCCGAATTGTGAGAGAATAAACTCCTGTTTGTTAAGGTCATCCCATTGGTGGTATATTCTTGTCAGAGCGGCACTAGGGAACCAGAACAGAAATACCACAAATGGGTGGCTTTAATACATGGAAATTTAGTCTCTCACAGTGTTGGAGGCTAGAAGTCTGGGTTCAAGGCACCAGCCCTAGGGGAAGGGTTGCTCTCTGTGTCAGCTCTGTGGGAAGGTCCTTGTCTCCCGTCAACATCCGTGAGCCTGGCATTCCTTGGAGATCTCCATGTGTCTTAGTATTACTCTCCCACTGGGTCCAGGAGGTACTCACTGTGAGGACCCCAGGTCCAAAAGTTCTGCTTCACTCCTGGCTCTTCTTTCTCAGTGGTAGTCAGCCCCCCCCCCTGCTCATTTTTCTGTCTTTTATCTCTTATAAGATAAAAGGTGATGCAGACCACACCCCAGAGACGCTTCCCTTACGTCTGATCAGGCTTGTGACCTGAGTAAGGGCATTACATCCCACCCTCATCTCTTTCCAGCTGATTGGCTGAGCACATCAGCTCTCATCATGGGGCATGATTATGTCATTATGTAACTGCCAAACCACTGAAAGTCATGGCCCAGACAAGTTGACATCTATGCTGGGGGACACACAATTCAATCCATCACATTTTTAACCAAGTGAAAATCTATGTGTGTTAAAGAGTGCTGCCATTTTACAGGGGCAAGAGATGGGAACTAAGTGGTCTGATGGTGGCAGGATGATCAAGGGTTCTCGTCCAAATCTGAGTGGAATCTGCTTGGACAAGAGACGGTCTGGTGTAGGGAAGGGAAATATAGACACTGAACCAGCAGACCCGAGTTGGAGTACAGTGTGGAATTGCTACTTGCCAGCTGTGGGATCTTGAGTAACATATTTAATGTCACAGAGCCTCAGTTTTTCACCTGTAAATGGGAAATAGCACACATCTCACGGGTAATAGGGAACTTTAGAAATCAAACACATGAAGCCTTTGGAACATAAGAAGTGATAGATAAATACTACTTACCGTTATAGCTCTACTTTCATGGGAAGGCTTGTTACTCACACCTGGGAACTGGGTGTCTGGTCATCTGTCTTCAGGAGCAAGTCGTTATTGTTAGCTGCCATCAAGTTGGCGCCAACTCACAGTGATGCAGTGGCACGTGCACAACAGGACAAAGCAGTGCCCAGCCCTGCGCCAGCCGCACAGTCATTGCTCTACGTGAGCCCGTCGCTGCAGCCACGGGGTCAGCCCATCTCATTGAAGCTCTTCTCGTTTTTCACTGACCCTCTACTGCACCAAGCATGACGTCCTTCTCCAGGAACTGGCCCCTCCTGATAATAGGTCCAAAGTATGTGAAACGAAGTCTCACCATCCTTGGTTCTAAAGAGCATTCTGGTTGTACTTCTTCCGAGACAGATTGTTCATTCTTCTGGGATTCCGTGGTGTAGTCCAGATTCTGCACCAACACCGTAATTCAGTGGCATTGATCCTTCTTCCGTCTGTCTCAGTCGTTGCCCAGCTTCTCCATGCGTCCGAGGCCACTGAAAATACCATGACTTGGGATCACACGCTCCTTAGTCCTCAAAGTGACATCTTTGCTTTTAACATTTTAAACAGGTATTTTTCTGCAGATTCGCCCAATACAATATGTCATGTCATTTCTTGACTGCTGCTTTCCAGGGGTGTTGATTGTGGTGGGATCGAGTAAAATGAAATCCTGACAACTTCGATATTTTCTTCGATTATCATGATGTTGCTTATTGGCCCATCCCCTAAATCTCTCTTGTAGCGTGGAGGTGTCGTTTTTATTTTATTCCACCAGCTCACCGTGGTGTTATACCTCAGGCGTGTAGCTTGTGCCTAAGCTGACACTGGTCAGCTGCTGTGATTAGAGGGTCCTTGCATCTCCATCTGCCGAGATTGGTTCGACAGTTGTTTGGCCTCTGTCTGTAAGATGAGACTTCCCATCAGCACTCATTGTCATTGGCCTGCCGGCCTCTTACCAGGAAACAAATATCTAATAAAAAAAAGGTGTCTATTTTATTTTTGAAAGGACTGTTGATACTTTGTAAGTACCTTCTGACAAGTGTTCTTCCTTTATTTAAAGAGAATGAATGCTTTAGGGAACATTACTACAACTTTTGACTTCTGGGGTGTGTGTGTGTGTGTGTGTGTGTGTTGTATGCATGCATGTGTGTTTCCTCCTCTTTTTTTTTTTTTTCAGGGCTACAAGAGACTTTTGTGCTACTTTCCCAAATAGACTCCTAACTAGGTCAGTTAAAGAGCCATAAAATAGGTCAACTGCCATCAATCTAAGCAAAGAAGGAAGTGGGTTCAGCCTAGAAAGATCTCACGCTTAGACCTCTGGTGCCTGTCTGAAGGTCTGCAGGCTGACTCTGGGGAGTGACGACAGACGCCCTGCTGCCTGTGGCTGACTGTGTGCATCGGCTTCCAGGCTGTAACCTCTGGGATGACGGTCGTGCTGCTGGGAGCCGCACTGTGCTGGTTATCAGGGCCAAGGGGGCAGAAGTACATCTGATGGAAGCCCACCTGGACAGTGTGGGTTGGGGACCACATGGTGGTAGGGCATGAATGAGCAGCGTGCGTTCTTCGCTCCCTGGGCAGGTGAAGAAGTGGCTGGTTGTGAGTAACCAGCCAGAGTATTGGGTAATGCCATGACCTTCCAGTGCTGTCTAACTGGACATGGAATAACCCCACATCAGCCCACCCAGAGTGGTGCTTCTGATCCATCTGAGCGACTGGAAATGTTCCACAAGCCTTAGGCTGCAGGCATGGCGATGGGCCTTAACTGGAATAGTTATGGAAGTTGTTGGGAGAGTGGCTTGGGAAAGAAATGAAATATTGCCCACTTATCTTCCTGGACTTCAGAAATAAATATACTTCCATGGCACACTGCTCTTGAGCCGGGGTTGGCAAACTTTGGAGGAAAGAAAATTCCCAAAGACCAGGTGGGAACATGGAACACACTGGATCATTTATCCAGTCAACGAGAAATTGCTGTCTCTGTCTTTGGGACATGCATGGGCTAGTAAAGTCTTTTGTTGTTGAGCTGATCCTTATTCATGGTGACCCCATGTGTGTCAGAATAGAAGTATGCTTTGTAGGGTTTCATTGGTTGATTTTTTTCCAGAAATAGATAATCAGGCCATTCCTCCAGGAGCCTGTTGGTGGACTTGAACTTCCAGCCTGACGGCTAGCAGCTGACCACATTAATACCTTGCACCACTCAGGGACTCCAGGCATGGGCACATTAGATGTAACACTGAGCACGATCCAGACCTGCCTTCAGGGGGCTCCCTGTCTGCTAAGGCAAACAGACCTAGACCACGATAATTATCCAGTGAAACCTGGGAGAGCCAGAACTCAACAGGACTGCCTTGTTTTCTGGGTCTCACAAGTTTTCCAACTTTGACAGAGTGCAGTCTTACCACTTCTCTATAGCTCTCTCTTAGTGGAAAATATTTTTGTTTTCCTTCTCTGACAGGTTTCTGCCTTACACAGTTCCAGCTTTCACAGGTTTGGCTGTAATACAAGGTGGCATGCCTGATACTCACTGCCATCAAGTCAATTCTGACTCAAAGCGACCACCATTGGGTTTCCAGGCAGTAAATCTTTATAGAAGTATATTGCCCCGTTGTCCTTCAGTAGAGTGGCTGGTACGTTTGAACCACTAACCTCTGGTTAACAGTCAAATGCCTCAGGCACTGTGCCACCAGAGCTCCTTGGCATGCTGATAGTAGTGGTATATGCAGGTAAATGTAGAAGTAAAAAAGAAAGAAAAGACTCCATTTTCCTGGGGTGGTAGAAAAAGAGGAACCCTGGTGGCACAGTGGTTAAGAGCTCAGCTGCTCAACTGGCATAACATACTACACAAAGACATTGATCTACATCCTACTTTGGTGAGTAGCAACTGGGGTCTTAAAAGCGTGCAAGCGGCCATGTAGATGCAACAATTGGTGTCTCCTCATCCAGAGCAAAGAAGAATGAAGGAAACCAAAGATACATGGGAACAGTTCAAGGGACTAGTGGACTGTGCCGACCTCAGCCTATATGACCATGAGACCAGAAGAACTAGATGGTTCCTGGCTACCACTGTCAACCGCTCAGAAAAAGGATCAGTGCAGGAGATCCTGGGTAGAGTGGGATAACAATGTGGAACAAAACTCAAAATCATAAAAAAGACTAGGTTTACTGGTCTGATAGAGCCTGGTGAGACCCCCAAGACTATGACCCCTAGTTACCCTGCAGGCCTGGAATTGAACTCACTCCGTGGCTTCTGGCCACACAATAGACAGCCATATACAGTGGACATTTACACCAGGTAGATATACTCCTTAGAACAATCAATCACGGGAGAACAGAAGGGCAGTGTTTACACAGGGAGATAGCTCAGGGGATAAGAATGCATAGGAAAGAAGGACACAGGAAAGAGGTAACTACAGGGAGGAAGTGGGAAGAGAGCTGTTACATTGTCAGGTTTGCAGTCAATATCATGAAACAGAATGTGTATAAACTACTGTGTGGAAAATGAATCTGTTCTGTAAACTTGCACCCAAATCACAATTAAAAATAAATAAATAAATAAACCCAGCTGCAAACTGCAACGTTGCTGGTTCAAACCCAGGGTCCTGCATCATCATTGCAGTCTTTGCCATCCTTGAGCCCGTTGTCGCAGCCACTGTGTCAGTCCATCTTATTGAGTGGTCTCCCCTCTTTTGCTTATCCTATGTTTTACCCAGCATGATGTCCTTCTCCAGGGACTGATCCCTGCTAACAACATGAACAAAGTATGAGAGAAGAAGCCTGGCCATGCTCACATCTTAGGAGCATTCTGGCTGTACCTCCTCCAAGACAGGTTTGTTCGTTCTTCCAGCAGTCCATAGTACCTTCAATATTCTTTGCTACTGCCACAATTCAAACGCATCAATGCTTCTGCAGTCTTCCTTATTCATTGTCTAGCTCTCACATGCATACCATGGCTTGGGTCAGGTGCACCTTAGTCTGCAAAGTGACATCTTTGCTCTTAAATACTTTAAAGAGGTCTTTTGCAGCAGATTTGTCCAATGCAATGCATCATTTCATTTCTTGACTACTGCTTCTGTGGGTGTTGATTGTGGGTCCAAGTAAAATGAAATCCCAGACAACTTCAGGCATTTCTCCATGTATCATAATGTTGCTTCTTGGTCCAGCTCAGTGTGGTTGACTGTTACGGATTAAATAGTGTACCCCTCAAAAAATAAGTGCTGGAATTCAGACCCCATACCTGCAGATGCTGTTGTGTTTGGTGATAAGTTGATCTCTGTTAGGTTAATTAGTCCTGCCTGAGGAGGATGGGTTCTAAGTCTAGTCACTTCTGAAGTATCAAGAGCAGATAAGACACATCCTCACACATGCACGGAGGAAGACAGATGCCAAAGGGAGACTTGCCAAGGGACCAGGGAGCCTCTCGGGCTACCGAGGAAGAAGCCGACCCAGCCTCGACTGCAACTGGGGCTTTTAGCTTTCCGAACCGTGGGAAATAAATTTCTGTTCTTTAAAGCCACTCAGTGTGGCCTTTGTATTACAACAGCCACAGGAAATGAGGACAGTGGCCACCCAGAACCCCTAGAATTGTTCCTTCACCCCCAAAGGAGCACAAGCCCAGCCCAAGCTCAACAGTCCGGGCTGCAGAAGGGCCCCATGGGACACAGTGACCCAGCCCTTCTGCTGTTCCATGTGGGGCTCTGAGGCCGGCTCTGGCCTCCACCATTTGAGAGAAGTCACAAAACTGGAGTGGATCCAAGAGAGAGCAACAGATATGATTAAAGAGTGAGAGAATGGGGCCCAGGAGGCCCGTTAAAGAAATTGGGGTGGTTTGCCTGAAATAGCAGAGACGAAATGGGAACTTATTCAAGGACATGGACAGGACAATGCCCAGCTGTTTTTCAGTTTCAGGAGCACAGGCTTGGTTTGCCACGGAGGAGGTCAGGTAGAGAAGGTGTTTCGTAAACGTGGTGCATCTTAGAATGGTCTTCCCTGAGTTTTCAGGAAACACAGCTGGCCTCTCTCTCTGGGGGAGGCCCTGATGGTGCAGTCAATGTATTTGGCCGTGAACTGAAAGCTTGCAAGTTCAAATCCACCCTGAGGTCCTTGGAAGAAAGGCCTGGCAACCTCCTTCTGCCAAGCTAGCCACCAAAAACACAGCAGAACACGGGTCTCTGACATACAGGGGCTTTCCCTGTGTCGGAGTCAACTTGACCACAACCGGTTTTTGTTCGCCCTCTGGGGACTAGATATGGAGGCCTGAGTTTATCCCCCGAGCCCCTCCAAGTGCCCTCCCAGCCGCCACCTGTCCTAGCTCTCCCGGCCCCTAGAGGCCAGAGATCTTTCCAGGAGCAGCAATCCGAGAGGCAGGCTGATGGCAGGAGCTTCTATGCTTCCTTTTCCGGTCTTGCCGCCTTTAGTCATGTTTTCTCCCTGAGGCATCAAGACCAAGCAGCCAGCGAGTGCTCTGGGCTCTCTGGCAGCCAGGACAAAGTGCCTTACAACTTATGGAAGTGGCAGTTTAGAGGAGATCCCTGCGTGGCTGGCTAACCATGCAGGGCAAGTGCTCAGAGAACCTGGGGAAACACCAGGCCCAGACTTGGCCATGGCTGTGACGGCCGATCCCCGCATGGGGTTGCTGTCCATCACTGGGGCCCAGTCCCTCCTTGAACCCATATTCACACGAGGTAGGACCGAGCATGCTGTGCCCAAAGGCACAACAGCAGACAGATCCGTGGACAGATAGGACATTTCCCCTGTGAGAGTGAAAGGCAGCACTGTTGGTCACCACACTGAACTTGCACTTAGGGTCACCCTTAGCCACAACCTGTACTCGAAGTGTGAAAATAAGGAGGGAAGTGTCTTTGGTTTGGATATGAGTAGACATCCTTGGAAGCTAGATGAACACATGGAAATGGGATGTTTGCTTTATTAAATGTGTATTAGTTATCTATTGCTACATATCGATTGACCTCGAAACAGCAAACACTCATTGATCTCTCGCAGTTTCTATGGGTCAGGAGAGCTTACTGCATGGCTCTGCCTTAGGATCTCCAAGGAGGTTGGAGTCAGATATCCCCTGGGGTGGAAGTCCTCTGAAAGCTTAGGGGGGGCTGGAAGAGCCACTTCCAAGATGGTGAACTCACAGGGGCGCTGGCAGAGGCCTTGGTTCCTCGCCTCAGTTTGACTCCGTTGGACGGCTTGAGTATCCGCATGACACGGTGAACGGTCTGAGAGGGTAAGGAGGAAGCTGCGAGGCCTCTGGTGATTAAGCCTCAGAACTCTCAGCTGTACCATCTGCCATGTTTTATTAGAGTCACTTAGCCAGCCCCCGGGAGCTCTGGTAGCATAGTGCCTAGGCACTTGCCTGCTAACCAGACGGCTGGCGGTTCAAACCCACCAGCCACTCCTCGGAAAGAAGGTTGGGCAATCCTACTTCCATAGTGATACTGCCTCGGAAACCCAAGGAGGGGTCGCTATGAGTCGGGTTTGACTCGACGGCATATAACAACAACAACAACAACAAAGCCAGCCCCTAGGAGCTCTGGTAGCATAGTGCCTAGGCACTTGATTGCTAACCAGAAGGTTGCTGGTTCAAGCCTACCAGCCACTCCTCAGAAGGAAGGTTGGTTAATCTACTTCTGTAGTGATACCGCCTCGGAAACCCAAGGAGGGGTCGCTGTGAGTCGGGTCTAACTCCATGGCACATAACAACAAGCCAGCCCCACACAAAGGCAAATGCAGCTCAGTTTCTTGGATGGAGTGGTACCCTCCCAGGTCTGGTTAATCTTGCGTTTCTGTGAGTACTCAGTCTGCAGTCACCCTGCCCCACGTGACAATGGAGAGAGAGGCACGTGCACCCAGCGGGGCTGAATCAGCCCAGTGTTCCGGGCACGGTGGCTCTCACTCCATCTTGGTATCACCAGTCACCTGGGGCTGAGGTAATCTCATCACGGGAGGTGTGTCAGGGGACATCAGCGAGTCAACTGGCGGAGTGACACAGATGAGTAGACAGAGGGGGAGTGGCCTTCGGGACCATCCCTGCCCCTCCTGACCTGGAGCGTCCGAGTCCCCAGGAGAACCACGATTACCCAGCAACATTCTGTGTTTAGATGGGCTTCTTACATGCCGATGGGGGCGGTGGTGGGTCAGTGGTACGACTCTTGCCGTCCGCTGGGAGACCCAGGTTCAGTTCCCTGACGGTGGACATCATGTGCAACCACCACCCTGTCAGAGAAGGGTTGTCTGCTGCTGAGAAGCAGAGCTTCCGGACTAACAGGGACTAGTTAGAAAGGGTTAGTGGTCTGAAAATCAGCCAGTGAAACCCTGGCGATCACGGCGTCCATTGTGCTTGGGGGTCACAGGGAGTCCAGGCCAGCTCCTCCACAGCTAAGGACAGTGCCGGTGCTGAGGCAGGAGGGGTTCATCTGTTCGCTGAGGGCCGGGTCCTCAGGAGGTGGGGGCATTGAGCCTTTGAAAAGGAATGGGGTGCATGGTCTTCCAGGCTGGGAAGGTCTCAGTTTCCATCTCCCCTAGAGACAGGATTCAAAAGCCCTCCAGGATCCCTAATCACGGGAGGGACCGTGAGTGTTTGCGTTTGCGGCAGGTCTTGGGAACCGCGCTTGGACAGATAAAGGCTATTCCCAGCCGTGTCTGAAGCTCGGCTGCAGCCCAGCTGTCAGGCGGCTGGTGCTTCCCAGCCTGCGGAAAGCAAAGGGCGGCCTGCAAGCCCCCGGCGGAGGCCGGGTAGGAAGTGGCCGCCGGTTCACTGTGAATGGCCAGGCTGTTAACCGAAATAGCACACAGGAAACGGTGCAGCAAAGGCCAGGCAAGGACAACAAGCCATCTCTCTGAAATTTTAATGAGCAGATCCTGGCCTCTGACCCCACACCATTACCTAACAATCGAGTATTGAATGCCAGGCCCGCGGCCATTTCCTGGAAGCCAGGGGCAGGACTCCCATCTCAGGCATCTGTCACCCTCTGCCTCCCTCCTGGTTCTTCCTGGGGAGCAGGCTGCCTTCATGGGGGGGGGGGCATGTCAGCTGAGGCGTCTGCTTCACAGGGCTTGTGGCTAGACTTTCCCCCTGCAATGACCATTTTGAGTCATTATCTCAAAAACAAAATAAGGACAGGTGTGGGCCTGCCACTAGCACTTTCAAAAAAGCTTGCAACTTTCAGGTTTTAAAAAACAAGACAGATTTCTCCAGTCATGGGTAACAGGAGAATATTAAGGAATAAATGGGATTGGATAGTTAGTGGTGAACATGTATAAAGCCCTCAGCCGGTTCACAGCATGCTGCAGGGCCTAGTAAGTAGTCCAACCAGTCACAGTGAGTCGAGTGCAGTACCTGGACTTGTCGGAAAGCAACTGTTCCGTTGACCTCAAAGCCAACACTTTTCAGTTCTCCCGCTCAGTGTTTCTGAGGTTCCAAGGAACACAGGGATGAAGATCACCTGGGAGCGTGCTACCAATGCCCTTCCCAGAAGACCTGCCGCAACAGAAAAGCTCCAGGGTTAATGCCGAACCAAACACTGCACCCCGGCCCTGAAGCAACCACGACTCGGTGACTCAGATCAACGGAGTGGCACTGCCCCCAGAGGGTTTCTGAGGCTTTCAGCCTTTACGGAGACAGACTGCCACATCTTTCTCCCTTAGCACATCTGATGAGTTCGCACTGCTGACCTTGTGGTTCACAGTTGAGTGCTTTAACCGCTGTGCCCCCAGTGTGTGTGCCAGGAGATGGGAATTCCTAAGCAGCATCCTGGAGATCAGGTGGGCTGGGGAGGAGGGGCGTGACATCATACTCATACCACCTGGGAGCTGTGTACTTTCAGGTAATGATGCTGACCCTGGAGCTTGGCAGGAAGGTGTCTGGGTCCTCTAGCGCTGTTGTAACAGAAACACCACACGTGGGTGACTTCAACAAACAGGAATTTATTCTCTTACACTCTAGGAGGCTAGAAGTACGAGTTATAGTGCCGGCTCCAGGGCCTGGGGGAAGGCCCCTTGACTTGGAGCTTCAGCTCTGCCCCTTATGCCAGGCCCTCTAGAGCTGGAAGCTTTGTCTGACTCATGCAGCTGCTGGCTTCTGAAGCTGCTGAACCCAAGAGGGACAAATGAAATGACACAGTCCGAAGATCAGCAGGCAACACAGGGCCCCGGCCAGGGCGAGCAGCAGGGCGCGGGCCAACACTCGGCCCCCTGAGTCCAGCTATGCCGAGAGTTAGACACCCTCCTCAAAGCTTTTCCTGATCTGCTGGGAACAGGCCACACCTTGAAGGCAACCGCTTACCTGCTCTGAGCAGATCCCACCCTGGAGGTGATTACAGGCTCATCGTGGGCAATAACTACACTCAGCTGCCCAGCCACTCAGAACCAGGCCCAGCCACGCTGACACACAATCTTAACTACCAGCCAAGCACCCAAGGCACAGCTGTGGCTGCAAATACAGCTAGGGGAGGGTCCCCGCCTACATATTCACTGTATGGCCCTGGGGCCTGAGATAGCCTCTATCAGCTGCAGTTTAGTTTTCGGTAGATTGGGATTTGAGGATGAAACAGGGCATGTGAAGCAAACAATTGCAACATCAGATTGAATGCAGAATGTAATAAATAATACAGGATTGGACAAGCTAATTGTATGAAATAGACCAGCTCACGTTGCTAAGCAATTGTGATTGATCGGTTTATCCTACCAGACAGAAAATTCTTCGAAGGCAAGACAGTGTCTCATTTCTCAGTCCCCTCCCTAACACAGAAGTGCTAACTGCTGAGTGGATGGATGGATAAAGCCAACACACACAGCTGGTAAGCTGTAGGGCTGGTTTTAACTAGAACCCAGCCCACCTGTTTCCAAATTGAGTGTCCTCACCTCTGCTGTTGGGGAAGAGGCCTGTACACCTGCCTCTTTGTTGTTTTTAAGAGAATTGCGGTACAACGTCTGTAACACGACACGTGCGTTTCAGCTGTTAACGGTATAACCCAGGGACACCGATTCACCGTGTAGGCCTCCCTCACCATTGTGTCCAGTGTTTTAGCAGAAAGTCCGTGTCCCTGCAGCAGTAGCCTCCTCTCCCGCTTCCGGCCCCCGACCCACCGCTAAACCTCGGGTCCTAGAGCCCGAAGCAAGTCCTGCGCCTCCTTGGCAAGTTCCTCTGGTTCTTGGGAACCCTGCAGAAGCTCGCGGGTGGAAGAGAGCAAAAGTGACTTCCCCGCAGGAACAGATGGTGCAGAATGGTTTCCTTGGAGGCCGGTTAACTGCGTCCGAATCGGGGCGCAGTCCGGAGGCCCAGGTGGAACTGCCACCGGCTGAGCTGTCCGCGCTCTACCGCAGAACCACCTGGGCCTCTGCTCGCCTGCAGAGTCTGGTGCGCTCGGCCTGGCTGGGGCCAGCGAGGGCTCTGTAAACCCCTCTTAGGCTTCCAGTCAGGCTTCAGGGTCGGGACAAGATAGAGGCCAAAAATGGAGGGTTGGTAGGCGTGACGGCCATCCAGTTTCCTGGGCGCTTGTGAGACTAAAACCCCGGGTCCTGAGGCCTGGAGAGTCTCATTCCAAAGGAGTCGAGGGGTGCCCTGGAATCTGCATTTTTAACAAATCTAGATGTTTCTCGCGACCACACAAGCTTGGGAAAGGAGGCCTCATATCCATCTGTGTCCACGCCACGGAAAAGAAATGCCAGCCAGACCCA
The DNA here is from genome assembly GCF_000298275.1 of Orycteropus afer afer. Classification (NCBI taxonomy): domain Eukaryota; kingdom Metazoa; phylum Chordata; class Mammalia; order Tubulidentata; family Orycteropodidae; genus Orycteropus; species Orycteropus afer. The sequence goes on from NW_006921625.1 coordinate 6,824,139, forward strand.
TCCACGTAGGACCTACAGCCACGCATCAGTAAGTGCAAGGCCCAGACGCGAGGGCGCCTCGTCCCAGCGGGCATCTCCAGCGCTGGAGGGCCCTAGGGAGGTCAGGGACGGGCGGGGGGCGCCAGCCCGGCTGGGCCGGCGGTGCAGACTTTGCTACCAGCGAGCCGGGGCGCGCAGCCCAGTCATCCTTTCCAGGCTCGGACTGGAAAGCTGGCCGGGCCGCGTGTGTGCTCTTGGCCACATCATCGCAGGGTGGGGATGTGTGCGCGGGGGGCGCCGCGCCGCC
>NW_006921625.1:6825003-6849243 GCF_000298275.1 Orycteropus afer afer
TCGCCTGCCGGCTTGCGACTGGCCCCGAGGCACCGCGCGCCGCGCTGGGGAGAAGCCGAGTGCCAGGGCGGAGACCCACCCCCATCCCAGGTGCCGGTTCCGGGAGGGGACACCTGGCGCGCGGCCCGCACGGCGCCGCCTCGGGCTGCTGCCCTAAGCGCTTGGTCGGGGCTAAACCTCCTCTTGGAAGTGTTTGGTCGCGTGTCACTCTGTATCTTGACAGTTACACGTGTCACCTGGGACGATGCGCGTTGGTCGCCTTACCCTGTTCCTGGTGAAGCCCCCAGCCCAGGCTCGGGGCCCACCCTCGACCACGTCCCCTTCCCACCCCCGTGCGCTGCGGGGCACGCAGGAACCCCACAGGTGAGGCAGGTGGGCCACCGCTCTCCACTGAGCGCTGGGGTTTAGTTTCCAGCGAATTTTCTCCTCCTCCAGTTTCCTCTCCGTTCGCACCAAGCTGTAGTTGGTAGAGGCGGAGGAAACTTCGAGCAGGATTCCTCCACTTCCAGCCTCTTTGCTTCTCCGCGTAATCAGTGCTTAAGGCAATTTAGTGTAAGACGAGAACTCCTTTCGGAGTTAAACCAGGGTGCGGAGAGGATGTCTGTTTAAAGCATTAAGATTTTCCCAAGTTTCATTCCTTTAAAACCGGCACCTGTGGCTCCTGCCCCAGTTATGAGGATTCACCCAGCAGGTGCCTTTTCGAAAATTCGGAAGCTTCCCAGGGCGCTTCCGCTGGCTTCTGCCGCTAGGGGCGCCGTCGGTCCACCAGTGAGTGACTGGCCTTGGCCTCCAACTCTAGTTTCTATGATTGTATGTAACAGGCACGTATTTTCCAACAACTGCCCTCAATCGTGAAACATTACCACTTCATGGTACGTTTTACTTTGCAATTGCCATTAATACAGCCCACCACGTCTAATGTAACGTGGCTAAAGCCCAGCTCTTGTAAAATCCACATGATGGTGAAGACCAATTTGGGAATTAATGATTAAATGAAAGGATGGCACAAAACAATGGAGAAGCAATGAGACAGCCAAGAAAGACTATTGCTGACTGTTCATAACTCTGACTGACAAATAAAAATACAGTCAGAAGGGTTTGAAAGGCTTTGACACAGATGGGTTCTTTTCAGTGTTCACTGGGAACTTTAAAAACTCATAGAATCTCAGTGTACTTACTGTTGATGGTCTGGAATTTGGGACGTGCTTTACAGCTGAATGGAAGTCTTGTGGGGTGATGTTACTTTTTTCTTTTTAAAGAGGAAAAATGTTTAATCAAGGTAACTAAAGGAAATGACAGGTATGCATCACTTAACGCCCAGCATACATGCTGGGCAAAACAGTGTGTTAAGACCTTAGGGGTGCCCCCTTCTGGTCGTCTTTGTCACCACTGCTGCTGCTGGAGCTGTTGGCGAAGGCCAGACCAGCTGGCTGTGGTAGCGGAGCTGAGCAGAGCAGGAGAAGGCCTGCAGGGTGGCAGTGCAGAGCCCCGCCCACTGTGGGCTGCCTGAGCAGCAGGAGCAGTCCAACCCTGAGCTGCCCCCGCCCGTAGGACAAAGCCAGAGAGCCGCAGCCCGGGGCCATGCCGTCTGCCTCACCTGTCTGTAGCCCACCAGTGCTCTGAGAGTCTGGGTTTGGGGAAATAATACACAGGTGAGCTGGCTTCCCTTTTTACAACAAAACCCTTATGCAGTCATGGTCACCTGTGTGGTTGGATGTTGCTTGAATAGATATTAAGTGACACATACCTGTATTTCATGAGGGAGGGGGCAACTCTTCTGTTGAGAAATGATTTCTCCTTAGGATAGAGATGATCCCAAATGGACAAACCAGTTAGACCAAAATTTGTGGATGGGTGACATACTATGATGTCCCATATTCACAGCTGTTGATCTTTGAAATCCCAGTATCAAGTCTTAAATCAAGCAGTGCCCCAAACCCTACCAGTGAGCCTCTTTGATTGAGATTGTTTAAATGTCCAGACATACTGAAACATGTCTTTGTGTTAACAAGAAAAGGAGGGCTTACAGCTTGTGAAGGGAAGAACATAGCCTGGTGTTTTTCTCCAGTCCTGACTGCTGCTCTGAGCTCTGGAGTTGGTTATCTCCTTGGTATGTTAGGGGCAACTCAGCCCTAACCCAGGAAACCAAATCCATTTCCGTGTAATTGATTCTAACCAGCACAGAGTGGAAGGGCCCTATGAGGTCTCCAAAGCTGTAACCTTTACAAACGGGCCACATCTTTCTCCTGCAGAGTGGCTGTGGGCAAGAGACTCTAATCTCTTCTCTGGTGACTTCCTAACTCTTCGGCCTTCTTTTGTCCTCTGCACAGTGTGTTCTCCCCAACCTCGCAGCCAAAGTCATCATTTTATCAGGAGTTGGATTGTGCTGGTTTCCTTTTTAAAACTCTCCAGTGGCTTTCTGTTGCTCCTTGGAAGGAAAATCCAAGCTTCTGGACCGTCTCATCTGTTCTGCTCTCTGATCGCCTGTCGTACCACTCTCCCCCTTGGTCACTCTCCTCCAGGCACACTGGCTTTTCTTTACTCTAACGTACCAATATTGTTGCCATAATTTTTAAAAAACTATACTCAGTATTTATAATGTGAAGGCTTTGCAAATGCTGCTCACAGTCGAGGCACACAGTGTAAGTTCCAGAGGACTCCATTTCACCTCTCTCACCTTTCTGGTTTTATGAGAGTTTGTGATTACCTCCCCCCATCCCGGTTTGCTTTGCTGTCTGTACCAGTTTCCACTCTGTTTTCCCACTTCCTAGAAGTACACGGCCCCCCCCATATGATCAAACATGTCCAGTTATCTGTCCGTTCTTTTTCTCTTGGTGACACCTCTTGTTGGTGCATAAAACCTGTGCTACCCTGCTCCCTTTGTCCTCCTGTCGCAGTAGGAATTGGCTCGCGTTGCACTCTCATCTAAGGCTGCCTTTACCAGGATGTTGGAAATTCCTCTTGCCTCCTTTCTGTGTTGGATCCACTATTCTCTGAATACCATGACTTCCCAATTGTTAGTTCATTCCCTATTTTGGTGGCACACATGTTCCCTGGGGAAGGAAGTGTGGGAGATAACATTTTCTGATAACTTATGAGTGTTTTAGGAGTGGCTTCAGCTGTATATGAGAGCTCTGGTGGCATAGTGCCTAAGGCATTTGCTGACCAGAAGCCTGGTGGTTCCAACTCACCAGGCACTCCTCAGAAGGAAGGTTGGGCAATCTACTTCCGTGGAGATACTGCCTGTGAGTCTAATTGACTTGATGGCAGTGAGTTTGTTTTTTTTTTTTTTCCCAGCTGTGAAATAATAGAAAATGTGACTTCATCAATTTTTTAAAGTGTTTTTATCTCCTCTCATTACGTAAGGAGGAGTTGGGGAGTGAGTGGGATTGAACTCTGCAGGGGGTCAGTGATGCTCTGGGACCCAGCCTTTTGGGTCTGAGAGACATAGTTGTTGACTTTGACCTCATGGTCCCATGGTGGCTGCCATGTGTTGTGGCACCGTATCTGCGTTCCAGGCAATAAGGCAGAAGGGACAAAAGGTAGAGCCAGCTGCATCTATTTCTTAGAGTAAATAAAAATGTTTCCAGAAACTCTTGTGTGCAAATTTTCACTTAGATCTTACTGCTCAGTGTGTGATACAGGCCGCTGCCAGCTGTGCAGGGAGACAGGGAGGTGGCTTGTTCTAGCTGTACACAGTTCTGCTCCAAACACAATGGTTGGTGAGTGAGAAGGTTGGAGTGGCTGTTTGCCATCCTGTGTGTGTGTGTGTGTGTGTGTGTGTGCCATTGTTGGGTGCCGTCGGTTCAGCTCCAACTCGGGGCAACCCAGGTGACAGCTGCCCTGTAGGATTTTCTAGGCTGTAACCCTTCTGGGAGCAGGTGGCCAGGTCTTTTTCTTGGGAAGTCACTGGGTAGGTTTAAACGTCCATCCTTTGGGTTACCAACCAAGTACTTTAACACTAGTCTTTCTCAATATAAAATCCCAAGATGGAATTCATGTTTCTTCAGTATTTTTTAAAAAGGAGCCCTGGTTGTGCGGTGGTTAAGTGCTTGGCTGTTAACAGAATGGTCAGTAGTTCCAGACCCTCCACCTGCTTCATGGGTCAAAGATGTGGCACTCAGCTCCCAAAAAGAGATCAGCCGTGGAAACCTCTGGGGCAGTTCTCCTTTGTCCTGTAGGGTTGCTGTCAGTCAGAATCGACTTGAGGTTGGTTGCGTGTCATTTATTTATTTTTTAAAATTGTGCTTTAGGTACAAGTTTACAGAGCAGAGTTTGTTTTTACATTGAACATTTTGAGTACGTTTGGTTTCACTTCCCAGTTACCATCCCCAACCCTAATCCACTCTCCTCCCCTCCCTGCCCAGTGACTGCTCCACGCCCACTGCCCCTCATAGTTACGCGCTCCTGTGTGTCCTCAGTTTCCTCTGTGCAAATGTTGCCCCTCTGGTGCCCTGTGGTCTGTTGCTCCAAGAGATGCATCTCTGTAGAGTATGTGGGTGTGTCACCCTGGGTTGAGTGGTCTGCATGTACATCTTGTTCACTATAAGGCTGAGAGCCAGCCCCTGGGAGTGAGCTTTACTCAAGGCCCAGAATGTATTCCAGGGCCATAGTATTGGGGGTCTCACCAGACTCCATCCGACCAGTAATTCTCGTCATTATTGAGGGAGCTCTAGTAGTGTAGTGCCTAAGGCACTTAACTGCTAACAAAAAGGCTGGCAGTTTAAACTCACCAGCCACCCCTCAGAAGAAAGGTTGGGCAATCTACTTCTGTAGGGACACCGTCTCAGAAACCCAGGGAGGGGTTGCTGAGTCGGGACCAACTCGACGGCACATAACGACAACATTGAGTTTCTGGATTTTGTTCCAAGTTTTCCCTCCCACTCTATCCAGGATCTCCGGATTTGGTCCTTTCCTGAGTGGTTGGCACTGGTAGCTGGGCACCATCTAGTTCTGCGGGTCTCGAGGGCCATCATGTCCTAGGGCTGATTGCTTCCAAATGCCCTTGTTCTTCCCCCCGCCACCCCATATCCTTCTTTGCTTCCAAAGATAGGAGACCATTAGCAGCATCTTAGATGGCCTCTTGAAAACTTTTAACACCCCAGTCACTACTCACCACTCACCATTGTAGGTTGTGGAACAAGATTTTTATGTGTTTGGGTGTCTTTTAAAGGTGTTTCTTCGTCGCCTCTGTGCTGGTGGAGAAGTTGATAGCATTCTGATTGTCCTTTAATTGTAGATTTTTTTCCCCCCCATTCTGGAAACTTGTATCGTCTTCTCTTTATTCTTTATTAAATAAATATTTATTTATTTATTCATAGCCTTACGTTTCATGGTGTTATGTTTTGGTGAAGTTCTTTCCAGTAATCTTCTGGTTACTCCTGGGGCCCTTCCTGTTTGAAAGTCCACATTGTGAAGTTCATGGCCACCTTTTGTGGTCTGTCTTCAGCGATTTCTTTCTGAAACTGCTGTTAGGTGGATGGACATCCTGACCTCCTGAAAACCGCCCTTCGTTTTCTTCTGTTTTCTGTCACTTTGTGGTTTGTTCTCCTTTCTGGGAGAGGTCTTCAGTTGCGTTTTCCTGCCCTCTATTCGTTTTTTCTTTGTTATGTTTAACGTCCCCCATGTGGTTCTTGTTCTCTGAGTGCTCTCTCTAATAGTGTCCTGTCCTTTTTTGAATGGATACAAGAGTTCTGTGAAATCTTTGAGGGTCTTACTACATTTTAAGTATTCTTTTGTTCCATTCACTCTCATGGACAAGTCTGAGACTTTTTTTTAAAATTGGCTGACTTTCTTCAAGGAAGAAATATCTATTGATATTTAATAAAGAGACAGTGTAGAGCTGCTGGGAAGGTGTGTGCTTCCAGAGAGGGGTTTTCTGACCGGCAGGCCTCCATTTTGTTGGGGTGCCTCCATGCATCACTGCCTAGTGGCCTGTTTTCTTGGGCTGCTTACTTGCCCTAAGGAACATGATGTCAGCTTCCTGCTGCTGAGGGAGGTAGACGGCTGGCCTGGCTGTGTACTTGGGAGCTGAGCAGGGCGGTGGGGTCAGAGAGGACACGTAGCCATTCAGCATGGCATGTGCTGAACTTTTGTTCACTGGGCCCTTTGCAGGCTGGGCCCCAGCTCTCCTCTGGTGAATGGATAACCACTCCACCCTCTTCTGTCTTAAGGTTTGTTGCTTTCTCTGACCTGTTATTTGTTCTCACCAAGGCTGCTTGTTGTTATTGTGATTGTGGGCTTTCAGGAGGGAGTCAAAGGCCTGTGCGTATGTCATTGGTGGTTATAAGTCAGCCCCCTTTATCACCATGCTCTCGGTAGTGAGGAGTCAGTCCCCCTTTATCAACATGCTCTCGGTGGTGAGGAGGCAGCCCCCCTTTATCACCACGCTCTGCATGGATACACATTCTCTTTCTCTTGTCATTGGGCTTTTTCTATCCTTTCCTTGGGGAAACAAAAATTAAATTCCTTTTAAATGTTTCAAAACTTGCTTTGAAGTGTCTATAAAAACTCAAAAGTCAACATGTACCTAATTAGATAGATGTTGCAGCTGCGGAAGCCGTAAAGACTCTTTTTGGGGGCTGCAGCTACATCATCTGAAGCAGTATAAACTCATTTTTCCCCCCTGGATTTAGTTGATGCCTATAATGAACTCATTACAGTTGCAAAAAAACGTTTGCTTCGTGTCCGCGTGTGTTCCAGAGGCCTTTGTAAGCTGAAGTCTTCCTGTGGTACGGACGGTTTACAGAGACAGGTGTGAGAAGCGTCTTCCAATGTTTCTCCCGTCCAGACAGGGGGCTGTGTGCCACCAGGAGCCATGTGCAGCAGCACTGGGCATCGAGGCAGTGAAATTGATGGAATCTAGACAGAATGATTGAGAAAATGGCTCTGTGCCGTTCTGGTGGCTGTTTCTTGATAACACGCGTTCAGTGTTTGTTAAGCCGAAAGCTTCCAGGCCAACTGAGGTGCCAGTGCACTTACTGACAAAGGGCATTTCTTGAGTGGTTGGTGGCCAGCTCTGTGCCAGGTCTTCGCACGCACTGTCCTGGCGAACAGTCTTGCAGTGGGTCCCCGGTCACCCCTCATTTTGCAGATGAGGAAACCACAACTTTGGATGGTGAGTAAGTGATAGGCAGCCAACCCCCATGACCTTCAGGCTGGCCCATGACGGAGGCCAGGCCACACCACCTCTGCCATGGCAAACACCTGTAATCACTGTTCTGTTTCTGACACGATTATGGTGGCTACATGAGAGAGCAGTTTAGTTAGGCTTTTAAACAGGATGGCCGTCGAGTTCCAGCGAACCTTGTCAGTGCCTTCTGAGGGATTGCCGTCTGTCCTCTCCGGCTCCCCGCGGACCCTGCTCCCTTGTGCCTTAATGCCCGGTGTACCTTGCCTCCGGTTGATAGGTGGTGTGGGGAAGCCGGATAACTCACACCACACTGGCACTGTTCATCTCGGAAGCTTTCATGTTCCAGGGGCTACATTTAGACTCAACTGCTGGATACTGCTTAAAAAATCGGACTGCCCAGAGAACCACCTCAGGTTTCCCGTCCGTTTTACCTGCTCCTGATGCTGCGCTCCCCCCCCCCAGCAGTTCCGTGGCCCATTCCTTTCTCCAGGGGCTGTCCATCCACGCGGGGACCCCATGTGCCAGAGTAGAGCTGTGCTCTGTAGGGCTTACAGTGGCTGTGACCTTCAGGAAGCAGGTCACAGGCCTGTCCCCTACCTTTCGGTGGATGCTGGATGCGAACATCCCCCCTTCCGTTAACAGCAGAGTGCGTTAACCCTTCGCACCCCCCGGGTCATTCTTAGAGCTGGTGGGTTACCTTGGCATGCCTTCTCCAGCAGCACTGATGTCTGCTGAACGAGAAGACCCCTTATTTTGCCACGTGTGCAATTAAGTGCAGGACAGATTTTAAGCATTTCTCATAAAACCTATGCTCGCTTGAGTCGGACTCTGAATGTCATCTGAGAAGCCAGTTTTGATGTTTTTGTTTTTTTGAGTCTGGATTTTGGTAGTGTTCCTGGGAACCTGGGCTAGGATTCAACGTGCGTTCGATTTGACTGTACAGCTGCGGGCTGGTTTATAGGGCAGCTATATTTCTGAAATGAGGCTTATACTCAAGAAATTTTTAAAGCTAAAATCATTTTTATCAGTACATTTTAGTGTGGTTTGAGATATGAGCTCATAAAAAAGAATGTTGGCCCCGCCATTCATTCCTTTATAAAACTAGAAATGGTTTAACAATTGTAAAAAGGACACAGACTAAGTTATATACCCACATCTTGCCAGCCAGATACTGCTGCATATGCTTCAGAACTTTGAACACTTGAAGATGTGAAATGTCGAGCATATATTTACAGCCGTCATCCTCCCAAGCCATCTACCTACCTCCCCACCCAGTTCTCCTTTCTCCTCCTGTGGAGGCAACTACTAGTTGGAAATTGAGGGTGTGTGTGTGTACATAACATACATATTCATAATCAGTATTTGATATATTTGCATTTAATTATCATGGAAATGGTACCTACAACAGCCTTTTGCAATTTGCTGTTTACAGTCAGTGTTTTTTAAGACCCATTCATGTTGATCCATGTGCTTAGTTAACATCTTTTAATTAAACCACTGATCCATAAATTGTGCACACCCTGGTGGTCTTCTCCTCTGCTAATACCTTTTCGCAGGTTTTGAGACTGCAGAATTATTGCATCTATCTCCTTGTACACAGGCATGTGCTCTCGGGAATCTTAGAAGGGGACTTGTTGGGTGGTATAGAGGACCCCGGTTTTCTATTTGAATGTATTTTTGCTAAATTACTTTACAAATTGATTGCACCAGTTCACATGCCTACTTGTTGGAGAGCGCTGGTTACCAACCAAAACCAAACCCACTGCCATTGAGTCGATTCTGACTCATAGTGACCTCTGTTGGATTTGAGGAAGTAAATCTTTACAGATGTAGATTGCTCTGTCTTCCTTCTGCAGAGTGGCTGGTGGGTTTGAACCGCCAACCTTCTGGTTAGCAGTCACATGCTTTAGGTGCTAATACTTGGTATTTTCAGATTTCCTGATTACTACACACTTTAAGAAACTTTTTATGTGTTAATACGTTCTTTGTGTTTCCTTTTTGAATTGCTTATTCACACCCTTTGCCAAGAGTCCCTGGGCGGTGCCCAAGGTTAGCACACTCAGGTCCTAACAGGAAGGTTGGAGGTTCAAGTTTAGCCAGAGCTGTCTCAGAAGAGGCCTGGTGGTCTGCTTCCAACAGCTTAGCCACGGAAAACCCTGTGGAGCCCGGTTCCCCTCTGACCCACATGGGGGCATGAGTCAGGCAATTCAACGGCAACTGGGTGTGTTTTCTTCTTTTAAACTTTTCTTACTAATGTAATGAACCCCGTTGCCATTGAGTCCAGTGCCTAGCAAACCCGTAGGGCAGTGTAATGAGGCTACTTTAATAGTTTTGAATTGTTAAACCATCCTTGAATTCTTAGAATAATTCCTCTAGGATTTGGATGCATTTTAAAGTACATTTCTGGGTTGCATTTACTAAGCTTACATTAACTTTTTTTTTTTTGGTGCCCTTACAGGGCAATATATGTGGCTGACATTGGCCTATAACTTTGCTTTCTCTAAATGTGCCTGTTTAGTTTCCACTTGAAAGCTCTCCTTGCCTCATGCAAGGTAGGGAGCTCATCTGTTTTTCTAGGGCAGTTTGAAGGAGCTTCCTTGCTCCTGATGAGTTGTTGGGACTTGTCCTGAAACCATCCAGTTCTGGTGCTTTCTCTGTCAGAAATCAGACAGTTGATCCAGTCTCTGTATCTGTCCCTTCTGTGGATGCCTTCTCTTTCCTTTGGAAGGAATTTGGTTGCCTTTTTCCTTTGGTCCATCTTATTTTCATTTTCTGTTTTCTTTGTTCTGCTTCCTTGGGAGTGGGACTGTGGTTCTCCTTCCAACCTATTAAAAGTTTAGCTCTTTCATTTGCGGTCTTTTTACTTTTCTATTCATGAATACTAAAATCCTCCTTCCAGTGACCACTTTGATTGCTTCCCACAAGGTTTGCTTTTAGTTTTGTGTTGTCAATTCATCCTAAGTCATCTATAACTTGCATCATCATTCATTGACCCTAAATTACTGAGCCAGTACTCACCCATCTGTCAATTTGTCATACTGTGGTGGCTTACATGTTGCTGTGTTGCTGGAACCTCAAAAATTCAATCCCTGAGTTGTGATATTGATGAATCCATCGCCAATATGGGCACAATATTGAACAACAAGGAAGCATCAAAAGAAGATGGAAGGAATACAGTCACTCTTCCAAAAAGAATTGGTTGATGTTCAGGAAGTAGGATGTAATCAAGAAGAGGTGTTAAAGGAAGAAGTCAAACCTGTACTGAAGTCATTGGTGTAAAACAAGGCTCCAATAACTGATGGACTACCAATTTAGATGTTTCAACACATGTCAGAACTTTTAGAATTTGATATCTTTGAGTTACAGTGTTGGAAGTGCTGGAAGTGCTCATCTGTTTATGCCAAGAAATTTGGAAGACAGCTACCTGACCAACTAACTAGAAGACATCCATATTTGGGTCCATTCCAAAGAAAGGTGATTCATCAGAATGTGGAAGTTATTATTAAAGAATATCATTACTATGACATGGAAGTAAAATTTTGCTGAAGATAATTCAAAAACAGTTGCAGTAGTATATTGACAGGGAACTAACTGCCAAAAACTCAGGCCAGATTCAGAAGGGGGGGACATGGAACAAGGGATATTAATGCTAATGTCAGGTGGATGTTGGCTGGAAGCAGAGAATAGCAGAAAGATGTTTACCTGTGTTTTTATCAACTATGTAGACCATAACAAATTATGGATAATGTGAAGAGTAGAAATTCCAGAGTACTTAATTGTGCTCATGAGGAACCTGAGACAGTTGTTCAAAGAGAACAAGGAGATACTGTGTGGTTTTAAAGTCAGGAAAGGTGTTTATCAGGGTTGTATCCTTTAGCTGTACTTAGTCTGCATGCTGAGCAAATAATCCAAGCTGTTGAACTTTATGAAGAAGAAGGCATCGGGATTGGAGGAAGATTCATGAACCTGCTGTACACTGTTGACACCACCCTGCTTGCTGAACATGAAGAGAACTTGAAACACGTACTGTGACGATCAAAGACTAGGGCCTCAGTATGAATTCCACGTCAACATAAGGAAAACAAAAATCCTTGGAAGTGGGCCAGTGAGCAACAGGCTGATAAACAGAAAGGAGTGAAAGGGCAAGAATTTCGTTTCATTTGAGTCCACAATCATTGCCTATGGAGGCAGCCTCAAGGTACCAAACAACATACTGCATTAGGCAATTCTGCAGCAAAAGACCTCTTTAAAGTATGAAATAGCAAAGATAAAGTTTTAAGGACTAAATGACCAAGCCATGGTATTTTTAGCTGCCTTATATGCATACAAAAGCTGGACGATGAATAAGGAAGACTGAAGAAGAATTGATATCTTTTGAGTTAGGGTGTTGGTGAAACATATTGAATATACCCTGGACTGCCATAAGAATGAATAATCCTGTCTTGGAAGAAGTAGACCCAGGATGCACCTTAGAAGGAAGGATAGTGAGACTTCTTTTCATGCCTTTTGGATGTATTATTAGGAGGGACCAGTCCCTGGAGAAGGATATGCTTGGTAAAATTAGAAGGTCAGTGAAAAGGAGGAAGACCTCAATGACATAGATTGACATGGTGGCTACGACAATGGACTCAGATGTGGTAACAATTGTGGGGATGGTATAGGACGAGGCAGTGTTTCATCCTGTTGTATATGGATTCACTATGAGTTGGAATTGACTCAGCACAACTTAGCTATCATCTGAGTGTTGAGACTGCAGTGAGCAAGACAAGCTCCTCATTCTCATGGAGCTTACTTGTTAGTGGGTCAGATGCACACTAAGTAGATGCTCTGTGCGACACTTCAAGAGCTTTTGGAGAACACTGAAATCAGGTGGTGTGATGGTGTTGACTCTGTTGGCTTCTTTCGATGAGGTGGTCTGGGAAGGCTTCTCTAATGAGGGTACATTTAATCTGAGATTGGCATGGTAGGAAGGAGCCTGCCTTGTGAGGATGGAGAGGATGACCATTTTAGGCAGAAAGAACAGCTATGGAAGAGTCCCTGACACAATGCAAGACACAGTTGGTAGAGTCAAGGGACAAGGCCAAGTCCAGCGTGGATGAAGAGCACGGGAGACGGGAGGGACCATGTGAGCTCACGGAGGTGGGCAGGGGCCACATGTCAGGAAGAATTTGCTGTTTATTTTAGGGGGGTGGAAAGCCACCAGAGGTTCACGTGCTTTAGACATCTTATCAGGAGGGATCAGTCCTGGAGAAGGACATGATTCTTGGTAGAGGGTCAGAGAAAAAGAAGACCCTCAATGAGACGGGTTGACACAGTGGCTGCAACAATGGGCTCAAGCCTAGCAGTGATTGTGAAAATGGTGGAGGACCTGACAGTGTGTTCTGTTGTTCGTAGGGTCACTACGAGTCAGAATCAACTTGCTGGCTCTTAACACCAGCACCGTCGCTGCTCCCATCTTTTATTGTAATTGTTGCTTAGTACTTCAGGTCCACCATATTGAATACATCTCTTACCAAAAAATACATTGCAATGATGGTAGATTTTTTTTTTTTTTTTTAAATAAATAAATAAAACCAGGACCAAACTCACTGCTGTCAAGTAGATTCTGACTTGAAGTGACCCTATAGGGCAGGGTAGAATTGCCTCACAGGGTTTCCAAGGCTGTGAATCTTTATAGTAGCAGGCTGCCTCATCTTTCTTCCTTGGAGCAGGTGGTGAGTTTGAACTGCTGACCTTTTGATTAGCAGCTTTAACCTCAGTGCCACCAGAGCATTTTGTTTTTGATAGTCAAAGCTTATTTTGATTTATCTGATGTAACCAGTTCCCTTCCCCAACGCCATCATTGCTTCTGGCAAACCACTTCTGCCTTCTGGACTCAGTTTGCTTCTTAACCATGTAATATTCTGTTGGGTGGAAAATTATCTGTATGTATTTGGCTAGAAAATGTTTGTTTTTTCTTTACTCATGGATGTTAGTTTAGCTATGGATAGAAGCCTAGGGTGGCAGGTATTTTCCTTTAGCAGGTTTTGAGTATTGTATCCAGAAAAAAAAAAAGCCTCACAACTGGACCAGTAAGCAACATCATAATAAATGGAGAAAAGATGAAAGTTGTCAGTTGTCAGGGATATCATTTTACTTGGATCCCCAATTAACACCCATGCAAACAGCAGTCAAAAAATCAGACATTGTGTTGCACTGAAGAAATATGCTGCAAAAGACCTCTTTAAAGTGCTGAAGAGCAAAGATTCATCCTTGAAGACTAAAGTGTGCCTAGCCCAAGTCATGGTATTTTCAACTGCTTCGTAAGTACGTGAAAGCTGGATAATGAACAAGGAAGACCAAAGAAGAGTTGATGCCTTTGGATTATGGTGTTGGTGAAGAATACTGAAAATACCAGGGATTGCCAGAAAAATGAAAAAATGTCTTGGAAGAAGTGCAGCCAGAGTGCTCCTTGGAAGTGAGAATGGCCAGACTTCATCTCACGTGCTTTGGTCATGTTGTCAGAGGGGACCATTCCATGGAGAAGGTAACATGCTTGGTAAAATAGAGGATCAGTCAAAAATGGGAAGACCCTGAATGAGGTGGACTGACACAGTGGCTGCAGCGATGGGTTCAGGCCTGGCAACAATTGTGAGGCTGGTGCAGGCCGGGCGGGTTCGCCCTGTTGGACACAGGGTCACTGTGAGTTGGAGCTAACTTGACCGGCACTGACAGCATCCTGACCTCTGCCATTACTCTTGAGAAGCTGAGAAGTCTGTTTAATGAACTTGCCTTTCTCTCTGGTTACTTTTAAGGTGATTCTTTGAGTATGTCTATGTGTATTTCTCCGGTTTCATTCCTTTGTGTTCATCTGGATTTATTTTAGATTTATCCCTGTCTGACCTTGCTGTGCTTCTTGAAGCCGACCAATTAGGGAATTCTTAGCCATTAGCTCTTCAATCATTGCTTTGCTCTTATTTTCTCTGTTAACACCTTTGGTCCACTTATTACATGTAGTCGTATCAGATTCTCTAATTCTTGCCTTTAAGTTCTGTCTCTGTCATTCTTTGCCTTGAATTCTGGATGACTTTTCCTAATTAAATTCTATTTCCCCGACTCTCTCTTGAGCTGTGTCTAAGTTACTGCTTAAACTGTCCACTGACTTACTTTATATTTTCCAGTGGCTTTAGTTGCGTTTCTAGAAGCTTTATTGTTTTGAGCCTGCTAGATCTTTAAAAACAACATCCTTTTATTACCTTTCACTGTGGTTTCTGTATGTTCTTCTGCACCCTTAGTCATTTTTGTCATGTGTGTTACCCCTCTCAGAGTATTCTGTTATCTCAACTCTTAGGGTGCTCATTCTTTATTAGGGTAGATTATTTCCTTCAATGCCTTAAAGTTTTGAATTGTGAAGTCATTTTCGGCTCTCTCCATTCACCACCCTCTCCCTGGGTGTCCTTTGTGCCCTGGATCAGGAAGGGCTCCTACAGACCAGAGTTTGGTTACTGATGGTAGATGCCACGGCGACTGCCCGTGCTTGGGCCCAGTTTTGAATTTTGTACCGTGTGGCTATGTAATTTTAGTCTCCATTTGCATGTGACAAAGTCTCAAGACTGAACAGATGTCTCAAGACTGAACAAGTGTCTTGGAAGAAGTGCAGCCCGATTTAGATTTCTCATGGGACCTCCCTCAGCTCTCTGCAAAGCTCCAGGTAGAGGTAAAGCACTCTGTAGTTTTCCCAGGGCATTTGGGAGAATCTTCCAGCTCTTGTGACTTGGGATATGCAGTCCTGAAAGGTCCTGGCTTTCTCCAAAGGCCTCCATGGCAGTTCCTTATCTTCTGTGTTCAAGATCACTTGTGCTGTCCTTAAACCTGTGGTTCCTAGACTGAGGCCTGAGTCTGTGGGGCTCTGCACTTGTGTGCCATCGGTAATGGGCGGGTACTCTGGTCATGAATTTCCCTTCTGTTTATGGATCCTGGCATGCCCTTTCTCTTTCTGGTTTGGTTCTGTCCCTACTCTAAAAACGTTGTCCATTGACTTAGCCTCTCCCTGTGTTTCTCTGTATCAACCCAGTCTGCCGTGTTGTCAGAGCTGGAAGTCCCAACGTGGATTCATCCCAACGTGGATTCTTCTGTTACTTAACTAACCTATCTGTGGCCTACTGGAATCCTAGTTTTGTGCCAGGAGCTGGGATACAGACGGGGGCAGGGGGAACAGACACAGACCCTGTGGCTTGTAGAGGGAGTGGATCCTAAAATGTACAGAAAAGGAGTGGAACCCACCTGGAGCCCTGATAGCCTGCTCACATTCTTCCAAAAACTCAGTCAGAAAAGCCAGTCAGCTGCTTTCCTGCCAGCGTGCGTGGTGTTGGCCTTGGCAGCTGCTGGGGTGGGATGCGCTGATGACGGGGCCAGGCTCAGCTTTGGGGGTGAAGGCACCAGCTGTTCCATCTCCCTGTGGCTAAGGCGGAGTGGGCGCAGCTGGGAAACAAGGGCGCCGAGCGCTCCCCGGAGCTGGCCCCCTGCCAGCGGAGGCGTCGACAGAACCCCCCGCCTGTGAGCTTTCTGGAAGCGCGTGCGGAGTTTGTTGCCTGGGTGTACATGGTTCTAATACGGAGAGCAGTTGTGTACTCGGGTGAGCAGACAGCTGAGCCACTCGTCTGTGTATCTTTGTAGCACTTGGAACGAAGAATAGAAGTCCATGTAGATTTCTCTCTCCGCTGATTTATTGAGAAAATATGATACCAGATTTGCCGTTCAGCATTTGCGTGGTGTCAGGTTTAGTCTCCTCAGTTCATTAAGTTATTGCTTCCCGTTTATTAGTGTGGAGAGGCTGTACTTGTGAGCATAATTTATTCAGCTGCAAGAGACGGTCCTCTGAACTTCCTCCCACAGTTGGCACGTTTGGCAAGCTCTCGTCTTTCTTGTCTCTGCTCACCTTTGAGATGGGTTTCACAGCCTTAGCACTGCCAAGGGGTGGGCCGTTGGTTAGAGGTTTTGTAAGAAAGTGATTCCGGAGGGACGGCAGAAGGGATGGTATCAGGTGTCGTCGCTGGCAAAAGCCTGTCACCTGACGACTGTTGGAAAGCACAGAGGTCTCTAATCAAAGCTTCCGCTTCCCTCGTGGGCATAAATGTTAGCAAGTAACGCAGTCGCTGCTGGTGGCTTCAGTGGGTGGAGAGGGCTGTGTGTTCTCACGCCGCGGTCATTAAAGGAGGCTGAGATGGTGGCCAGACCCTAGAGTCGCAGTGAGGAGGCCTGACCGAGTCCCTGCGTGGTCTACCACTGTGTGACCGTGAGGGCCCCTTCCTCTTCCCGAGCATTTGGTTAGTTGTCAGAAGAACAGGGCCAGTCTGCCTCCCTGGGCTGAGGAGCGCCTTTAATGAGGGCTGTTGGGAAGCGCAGTCATCAGCGCTCCCCCGCCCAGGTCACACACAGCAGCGCAGGGTGCCACCGCCCGCTGGTGGTTGCTGTTGGCGCTCAGGCCCCAGCATCTCTGTGCCCCTGCCTCCCCCCTGCTTTTGGAAGATGGCTTTTCTGGTTGATCTGGAGTTAAACACGCGGGCCAGCAGCAGAATCCGGAGGGTGGGGCAGCGCTGTTCCTCTGTGTTTCACTTCACGCCTTGTATTTTAGTCTTTTTTAAATTTTTTATTCTGATGCGGGTTGCTAGTCTTCAGCTTTATTGTCCTGGGCATCAGGCCTCTCTGAACTGGGACCATTTGGTTTGCTCTACTAACATAAACTCCTTCAAAGGTTGTTTATGCAAAGCAAATAAGATGCCCGTTGGTTTCCTCCTTCACCACGGGGTTCAAACCACAGGGCTGGCCAGGAGGGCTAGAGAGTGAGGAGGAGGATGAGGCCCGAGAGCCAAGGGCACGTGTTTTCCGGCTTTCAGGTCCATGAGCTTCTGGAGAAGGGCGTTTGGGTGGGGGAGGGCTAAGTGTACAATGGCAAGCCAAAAACAAAGCCACTGCCATGGAATCTGTCCCGACTCACAGTGACCCTGGAGGACAGAGCAGAACTGCCCCACTGGGTTTCTGAAAATGTCAATCTTCACAGAAGTGGACTGCCTCATCTTTCTTCCATGGAGTGGCTGGTGGGTTCGAACTGCTGACCTTCTGGTTAGCAGCCAAATGACTTTCCCACTGTGCCACCAGACCTCCTTAGAGTGGCAAGGCTCATCAGAGAGCTGAGTGGGTGTTAATAAGAATCGCTGCAGACACAGGAATCTTCCACAGGCTGTGGGCCGAGCACATATGTAAGTGTGTAACTTTCGTGTCAATGACTTAGAGCATCTGACAGCTGTAGTACAGCCAGTTAGTGGGCCTGCCCCTGTGGCCCTGACCATGCAGATTTCCAATGTGGCCATTCCCAGAGCCGATGGCGGTGGTTCCCTCTAAGACCAAATATTGGTGCTGTTTTCTCAGGAAGGAAAATTAGTTAATGGAAAGATTATTACTTTTCCCCCCACCTCTAAAATGGTTTCTCTCCTCAGTCTCACTAAAACTGTTCATTCTGGCTGCCACGTCCCCTGAGTTGCAAAGAAGCCAATGACTTTTTAAGAACACCCGCCCACTGTCGCAGTTCAGCACACTGTCAGGTGATACCGGGGACTCAGGGCCCCAGTTGTGTGCAGTGTACCTGCAGAACAGTCGCATTTCCCTCTGCTGGTGGCCCTTGTTGGATAGACCAAAGGCATTCATAAAGCTGGGCTGCTCTTGACGAGGGCGCCATGCGCACGTCCTCGTCCACTGCGTGCCCCTGCGAGGTAGGCGTTTGATCGTGTTCATTCCCACACAGGCAAGCTGGGATTAGGGAGTTGAACATGTGCGAGAGCGGGGCAAGCAGGTGGCACAGCTGGGCTTAAGCACATGTGTTACTGCAGCAACAGGAGTGAGACGGGACTTAGTGGTGGTGACACTATCCACCAGCTCAGGCACCGCTGGGGGTTCTGCCTTTGACTCTCTCAACTGTCCCACATCCTTTTTCACTGCAGGGACTTTGGAGCCTCTCCCTGAGAGTCCTTCACCCTGAGCCCCAGCCCTATGTCATGACTTCAACGTTCCCCCTTGTTGGCCCCTCCCACCCCAGTCGGGGGGAGGTCCCCTGTTACATTCCTTCAACATGCTCATTTCCCCGTCAGAGCCCTTACAGCTGTGACCACTGTGTTGTCTTCCTGGCTGGGACTTAAGCCGCGTGGTGACAGGGCCATATCTGTCTTGTCCTCGACTGTGTCCCAGGTGCCTACCCCGTCACAGCTGCTCGATCAATACTGGCGTGATGAGTGACTAGTCAGCCCCATTCTTATGCCTCTTTTTTTTTTTCTTTTCAGTGAACGTGGTCCACTGACACCCTGCCCTTCATTTCATGTTTCTTTTTAAGGCTTTTTCATGGAAATGTATGGATACATTTGGAAGAAGACTTTTATAAGTCCATGAGTCCTAATACTTGGTACAGAAAATGTAGTTAGTATCTAAGAGTAACCAAAAAAAAAAAATGATTTGTAGGGAATAATGTGAAACTCCATTTTGAATGTTGGTTTTTGTATTGGGTAGAAAATACCAGCTAATAATTTGGTAAAAATCAGAAAAGGTCTGTTAATTTTAGCTTGCTTCTGTTACCCCCTGAGAAGCTTAGAGATGGATGGATGGGTGGGTATGAATAACCCTGAGTGAGTGAGGTGGTTTTTCATAGCTAGTACTTAGTGGCCTGGTAATGATAAACTTAATTCTATTTCCCTATTGATTTCTCTCCCTTCCATCTTAAGCTTTTCAGGTGATTTTGGCCAAAATAAGCCAAAATTCTGTTGAGATAAAATGGCTCTTCCTAAAACAGAACTCAACTTCAGCAATTAAAGATCTTTTACTTCAGGCTGATTTGCAAAGCACAGGTGTGTTTTCTCTTGATATTCCCGTAAATTGACTTTGATCATCATTTTATTGACACTAGTGTGGTGGATGGTTTCAGTGGCTTGGGGAAAAAATATTTTATATATAAAAGGTTAAAAATTTGTTAACTAACTGTTAATAAACCCAAAGTAATTTTAAAAGTGCATCTCTTAAAGCTGTACCCTATTTATAAGGAGCTCTGATGGTGTAGTGGTTAAGGCATTTGACTGCGAACCGAAAGTTGTGTGGTTAGAATGCACCAATAGCTTCATGGAAGAAAGATGAAGTTGGCTTCTGTAAAGATGTATAGCCTTGGAAACTCAAAGGGGGTGGCTGTGAGTCAGAATCGATTTGATGACAGTTTGAGGGTTTTTTTGTACCCTATTTATGTTTTTAATTTTTTTTTTAAGCTGTGCCCTATTGATTTTTATAGTACATTTTTGAGTGCTCTGCTATCAGCCCTGGGTAGGAGTAGCATAAAAACTCAGCCCGGATCATGAGAGACTAAAGTAGGTTATCAAAGCAATAGTGGAATTTGTGTTGCTGAAGACTGTTCATGTAAATAACTAGGTGACATAAGTAGGGAAAGTAGGTATAGTCCTGGACAATGGACAGAAGATCTGTTGAGGTTCCACAAATTAGCATGCCCAGTCTCTTCTTGTTGGTCCTGTTTACTATCAAAGGTGTATCAGTGAAGCAGTTAACTAAGGCATCAGTATTTCTTGAGTTTTTTCATGCATTTGACTTACGTGGTGAAGAGAAGCGTGATCAGCTGTAACATGGTACACAGAAGTGTGCGGTCAAGTAAATCACTAAAGATGGGGCATAACCCAGATGTCCATCTTTGTCGAGTTGGTTAACTGTGGTCCTCCCATACAAGGGAGCCATACAATAAAAAGGAATAAACACTGTATCTGTGTACTTCTGTGGAGTGAGCACCAGGATAATATGCAGTTAGGTGAAGTATGCTGCAGTTTAGGAGATGAGGGGAGTTAGTGAAAAGCTACACACACACACACACACACACACACACGATATCTACATTTCATATGTGCATGCATGTATCAGGTGTGTATATGTGTGTATGTATATATACAGTTTTCTCGTATTAAAAAAATGAAGAATAAACTACAAGCTAAAGAACGACAAAGCAAGTGTTACCGATACGAGAAGGTAGCAAAATGACGGAGTGGACCATGTTGGCAGCTAGGTGTCTTTAAATACCTTACTCTTACAGATTTGACTCTGTAAGACCAAATATATGTCTTATGTAATATAAACCAAAACTAAAATTTAAAAGTACTTAAAAATCCAAAGAACCTGGGCATCGAGTTGGTGGCAAATCGTGCAAGTGACTTCAGAGCGCTCCATCTGATATGGCTGTGCCGATTGGAATATATTCTCCAAACAAAAGGTGCTCCAAAGGCATTGGCTGGGTGGTCTCCCTGCCCTGTTCCAGCTCAGAGGAAGCGTGCGTTCAGGCTTCACACTAGGTCTGATCTGCTGCAGGCTTTTCCCAGCTGCCCTTTGTCAGGTTAGGGAAGATCCCTCCATTTGTTTGCTGAGAGTTTTTAACATGAATGAATATTCAGTTTGATCAAATGTCTTTTCTGCATTTATTGAGATGATTTTTGTGGGAGAAAGAGGTGGTGATCTAGTTCCATAAAGATTACAGCCTACAAAACCCTATGGACCAGTTCTACCCTGTCCCATAGGGTTGCTGTGAGTTGGAATTGACTTGACAAAGGACAACAACAATAATTTTTAATCGGGTAAAATTGCATGGTCTGATTTTTTTTTTAATATATATACTTGGGATAAATATTTCATGGTTTCATATATATGTATGGTGGTGTAGTACCAAAAACACTTGACTGCTAACCATAAGGCTAGCAGTTCAAACCCACCAGCCACTGCTTGGCAAATTGGGCAATCTACTTCCGTACAGATACCACCTCATAAACCCAAGGGAGGGGTCGCTATGAGTTCAATTGACTCCACTTAACGACAGTGAGTTTGGTTTTTGTTTTATACACACACACATACATGTATATGTATACATATATATGTGTATATATGTGCTATTGTTAGGTGCCATCGAGTCAGCTCTGACTCATAGTGACCGTATGTACAACAGAATGAAACCCTGCCTGGTCATGTGCCATCCTCGTAATCCTTGCTATACATGAGCCCATCACTGCAGCCACTGTGTCAATCCATCTTGTTGAGGGCCTTCCCCCTTTTCGCTGAGCCTCCACTTTACCAAGCATGATATCCTTCTCCAGGGAATGGTTCCTTCTGACAACATGACCAAAATAGGTGAGACGAAGTCTGGTCATTCTCACTTCCAAGGAGCATTGTGGCTGTACTTTTTCCAGAACAGATTTGTTCGTTCTTCTGGCAGTCCACAGAATTTTCGGTATTCTTCACCAACATCATAATTCAAAGGCATCAGATTTTCCTGGCTCTTCCCTGTTGATTGTCCAGCTTTTACATGCATATGAAGTGACTGAAAATACCATGGCTTGGGTTAGGTGCAACTTAGTCTTCAAAGAGACATCTTTGCTCTTCAGCACCTGAAAAGAGGTCTTTTGCAGCAGATTTGCCCAGTGCAGTACGTCATCTGATGTCTTAACTGCTACATCCATGGGTGTTGATTGTGGATCCAAGTAAAATGAAATCTTGGACAACTTTAATTTTTTCTCAATTGTTTGTGATGCTGCTTATTGGTCCAATTTTGAGGATTTTTGTTTTCTTTATGTTGAGATGCAATCCATACTGCAGACTATAGGCTTCAGTCTTCATCAGTAAGTGCTTCCAGTCATCTTCCTTTTCAGCAAGCAAGGTTGTGTTGTCTGCATCTTGCAGGTTGTTAATGATTCTTCCTCTAATCTTGTTGCCATGTTCTTCATAATAGTCCAGCTTCTTGGATTTCTTGCTTAGTGTATAGATTGAATAAATATGATGAAAGGTTATAACCCTGACACACTCTCTCCAGATTTTAAACCATGCAGTATTCCCTTATTTCATTTGAATGACAGCCTCATGTATGTATACATATTTATGTGTGCATGTATATGCATATGTGCATGTGTGTATATGTATACAGGTATTATACATATGTATACCTGTGTATGTATATGTGAGTATATATGTATACGTGTGGATATGTTTAGGTAGGTATGTACACATACATTTACATACACATGTATGTAGGTGTGTGTATGTATACATATATGTATCTGGATGGAGGGGAATAGACATGATTTTTCATATCTTATTAAGCATTTCTCTCTGTGATCATGAGAACTGTTCGTCTGTATGCTCTGCTGGGCTATACTCTTGTCTCGTTTTGGGAGCAGGATTATACTGACCTCATAAGGAGAGCTGGAAAGGTTTGCCCTCCTGTTTTTGAGGGTGAAGATCACAGTAATTTCTCTCTTAACTGTCTGACAGTTTTTCAGTGCAGACATCTGGGCCTGGAGGTGTGTGGGGAGAGGCAGGGTTTTAATTACAATTCACTTTCTTTAACTGATACAGCACCATGCGGGTATTTATGATTCATATGTCAGTTTTGATGATTTGTGTATTTCAAAGAATATGCTAAATTTCTTCTAATTGACAGTTTTATTAGTATGTAATTGTTTATAATATCTCATTATTTTAAGTTCATATTACCTACAACGATCTCTTTAAATTTGTAAAATGAATAAATTGTTTTTCTTCCATCTTCCTAGGAATGTAACAATTACTTAGTGTTTTCTAAGAACCAAATTTTGGTTTCAAAGATTTATGATTGTTTTCTGTTTTATGGATTTCTACTCTTACCTTAAGGAGCTCTGGTGGTGTAATGGATAAGGAATTTGGCTGCTAACCAGAAGGTCATTGGTTCAAACTCACCAGCTGCTCTGTGAGAGGAAGATGAGGCAGTCTGTTTCTGTGAACATTTATAGCCTTAGAAACTCAGTGAGGGTTTGCTAAGAGTCAGAATCAACTCAATGGCAGCGGGTTACTCTTACTCTTAGGATTCTCCTCCTCCTTACCCCCCCCCCCCCCCGGTTTTATCTAGATTCCTGTGGTTGGATTCTTAGATTATGATTCAAAACCTAACTTTGGGCTGCATATCATAAAATTTTATATGCTATATTTTCATTATCATTCAGTTTTCTCTATTATCATTCCGTTTTCTCTATTAAGTTGCTTTTGCAAATTTTTCTTTGCCTCATGGGTGTTATTTAGGAGTGTGTTGTTGTATTTCCACATATTTGGGTGCTTTTCAGATGCCTTTTGTTACTAATTTCAAATTCATTTTCTTAGAATGAAAGGATAGACTCTTCATGACTTTGACCTTTTTATGCTTACTGAGGCTAGTATAGCCCAGTTTATGATTTGTAATGGTGACTATCCTGAGTCCTTGAAAGGAATGTGTGTTTAACAAACATTACGTTAAATTGGTTGGTGACGTTTTCGCACCTTCTGTGAGCTCACTCATCTCTTGGTTCATCTTTTTTATCTCAGAGGAGCAGTGGAACGATTAACTAGAGTTGTCAGTTTAGCTATTTCTCCTTTCGGTTCTGTAGCTTTCTTCATGCTGTGTCTTGTTGATGAATTGACCCTGTTACCATGATGTCTGGGAGCTCTGATGGCATAGTGCCTAAAGCATCTGACTGCTAACCGGAAGGCTGGCAGTTCAAACCCCCAGCCCCTCCTCAGAAGGAAGGCTGGGCAGTCTACTTCTGTAGACTCACTGGCAGTGAGTTTGAGTATCATGACGTCTCTTCTTTATCTCTAGAAATGATTCTTGCCCTGAAGTCTAGTTTACTTTGTAATATCCCGACCACCTCAGATTTCCTCCGATTACTGTATGTATTCACTATATGTATACAGACTATAATTTTTCATTTTTTCCACTTTCAGCTTCTCTATTCATGTTTTTAAGCATATTTGTTATAAGCAGTTCATAGTTGACCTTGCATTTCAGTCCATTCTTAGTTTCTCTGCCTTTTAAATGGAATATTTAATCCAGTAACATTTAATTATTCATAAGAGTTAAGTCTCTTATCTTGCTGCTGCTTTTATATTTGCCCAATGTTGGGTTGTTTCTTCTTTTTCTGTTTTTATTTGGCTTTGAGTAGTTGCAGAACTCCATCTTCTGTTATCTTTGGTTTTATTATTACTATTTTTGTGGTTGCTATAAAGATTAGGATATGTAGCTTTAACTCAGCATGTTGTTTCAGGAA
>NW_006921625.1:6849343-6850682 GCF_000298275.1 Orycteropus afer afer
TCCTTGTATTGACATCATTGATTTATCTAGCATTGATTTTTTTAATATAAAGAGTGAGACTGGGAATCCATTTGTTTAAAACTAGTGACCCATTTGTGACCCACTATTTTATTTCAATTCACTGGAAATGCTTCTGTGAAATGAGGTCTTTTACATGGCTTTTTGCCTTGTGTCATGGATTGAATTGTTGTTGTTATGTGCC
Organism: Orycteropus afer afer; assembly: GCF_000298275.1. NCBI lineage: Eukaryota > Metazoa > Chordata > Mammalia > Tubulidentata > Orycteropodidae > Orycteropus > Orycteropus afer. The sequence continues at coordinate 6,849,546 of NW_006921625.1, forward strand.
GTCAAGTCGGCCCCGATGCATAGCGACCCCTCCCTGGGTTTCCGAGGCAGTATCACTATGGAAGTAGGATTGCCCAACCTTCCTTCTGAGGAGTGGCTGGTGGGTTTGAACTTGTATCCCCCGAAATATGTGTCAACTTGGCTGAACTATGATTCTCAGTGGTTTGGCAGTTAGGTAATGATATAATCATCCCCTATGATGTGATCTGATGTCATCAATCGGTTTTGAGGGGGTTAGAGTAGGATGTTGCACCTTCACTTGGGGCACAGCTCTGATCTGATGTAAAGGGAATTTCCCTGGGGTGTGGCCCCAATCAGCTTTGTTTTATGAGAGAAAAGCAGAAGCAAGCAGAGCTGTGACTCAGTACCTTTGAGAAAGAAGAGCCAGGAGTGGAGTCTGTCCTTTGGATCCGGGGTCCCTGCACTGGAAACCTTCTAGACCCAGGAGGAAGATTAACATCAAGACACACAGAAATCTCCAAGGAAAACTGAGTTCTCAGCAGGTGTTGACAAGAAACAAAGACCTTCTGAGTGAACAGAGAGAAAGCCTCCCCTAGAGCTGGCACCCTGAATTCAAGCTTGTAGACACCTAAACTGAGAGAGAGGGCACATTTGTTTGCTAAAGCATCCGCTTTCTGTTACAGTAGCATTAGGTAACTGAGGCACCTTGGTTCTTTGGAAAAATGGCTTCAGAGATTTCCTCCCTAAGTTCTAAGGAGTTACCTTTTCTCTCATTTTCTATCCCAGGGGGTTTGTCACTTGTCCAGGTTGGTTGACGTTTCCTGGGCAAGTTGTAAGGACTGGACTTTCTGGCTGGCCCCTGGCTGCAGCCTGCCCTGTGATTGGTCTGTACTTTGCAGGGATTGGGCAATAGAGTATGTAAATAAGTGCTTCTAGCATGCTGTGCAAATGATGTGTCTGTGGCCTGTTGAGAGGGGATCGGTCAGTTTATGGCCCCCTGCTGGGAAGGGGCCATGCCTTGAAATTGACAGGGAATTGTGTATGTATGTAGCTGCAGAAGTTTTAGAGACAAAGAAGCAGGAAGAATAGAAAGAGGAGGAGGCAAGGAATCTGCTTTTAGGGAAAAGAAAAGGGGGGGAGATGGTGTGGGGTGTCCCACTAAAGACAGTGAGAGGCC
>NW_006921625.1:6855673-6866680 GCF_000298275.1 Orycteropus afer afer
CAAACAAAAGACAGGCATATGAATTGAACATTCACACTAGGTAAATGCACTCCTTGGAGAGAAAAATCATGGGAGAAAGAAGGGCTGTGTATGCACAGGGAGACAGCTCGGGGGCAGGAGTGCATGGAGGGATGGACACAGGGAAGAGGTAACTATCAGGAGGAAGTGGGAGGGGAGCTGTTGCTTTGGGGTAAATTGTGGTCAATGTCATGAGACAGTGTATGCGAGCTGCTGTATGGAAAGTGAATTTGCTCTGTAATCTTTCACCCAAATCACAATTAAAAAAATATTTTACACACACAAAGAATTTGTAGGTCTTTTGAGCGGATGTATGCATTTCTTATTCAGCCTTCCGTTAGTGCAAGAAGGAGCTCTGGTGGTATGCTGCTTAAAGCATGCAGCTGCTAGCCAAAAGGTTGATGTTTCAAACCCACCAGCCACTACATAGTAGAAGGTGAAGTAGTCTGCTTCCATAACATTTAACAGCATTGGAAACCCTATGGGGCAATTCTCCTGTATCTGATAAGGATTGTGTTTGGCTCGATGGCAGAGGGATGGTTTAGTACAAGAAAAAGCTCAGAGCCTTCTCAATGATTTAAAAGCTGCACGTGCTGCAGCAAGTGAAGGTGATTGTGATGAAGAGTCTGTTGCAGGTTGGGTTGGGTTTAATCATTTCAAAGTGAGTAGATTTACAATCATTTAAGCAAGGCTTCAAAGATGGCAGCTCCACTCGAAGACAATGGCCTGCCACTCCACTCTGAATGTGGGTGGCTCTCCACAGTCCTGCCAGTAATCCAGTCTCACGTGTCAGGCTATTGAAAGGGTTCACTATGCCTCTTCTGAGTCCCCCATTCCACGGTGTGGTAGTTAAGTTTGTGTGTCAACTTGGCTGGGCCCGCTTGTGTGGCTGGGCAGCTGGTGGTAGTATTCCTCATGATGAGACTGGCAATCAACTCCATGGTGGGATCGACCACAAGCAGCTGAGTAGCTGCCTTTGGGATGTGGTCTGCTTCCTGTACATAAGGAGAAGCTTTGAGAATGGTCTCTAGCCTATGGCACACCTGGACCCTGCATGTAGCCGTGTTGTTGCTCAGCAGCCTGTCATGCTCTGCTGACCTTGGGACTTACAATGAACTTGAATGGCCTGCTGCGTGGTTTGGTAACATAGGGACTGTGCCTTTTTACTTGTCAACCTTGGGGCTTCTCAGCCTCAGCAGTCAGCAACTGTCTGAAGAAATGCCTCTAGCTCCAGTGGGCTGGGAGCAGGAGACAGAGCTGGACCCCAAAGTTAAGGGGCTTTCACCCAGCCCCTAGAGCCTGGCACTTTGAACTTGGACTTAAAGCCTCCAAACTGTGAGAGAATAAACTCCTGTTTGTTAAGGCCATCCCATTTGTGGTATATTTCTTGTCAGAGCAGCACTAGGTAACCAGAACACAGGGCTTCACATGTAATTTCTCCCATTCCAGTTGCCGTGGTAGATCACACCCAGATCGTAAGAAGTCCAGTCCACTCTGTTTCACTTCCTCAGTCACGGCAGGACCGGTTCGAAGCCCTGCCTTGAAGGGCAGCTGGGAGTTGTCTGTAAGTCACATGTTCATAGCCTGGCCATTGACTGTAAAATTTAGATGCTAATAAATCACAATGTGAACATGATCACATTAAAATTGCAGGGTAATTCAGAGATGAGTAGTAAGCACCTTTTAAAATTTGTGCTGTGCATTGTGATTTGCCTTCCAGAAAACTTAAATTATGTTCTTCCCAGCCAATTTCTTAAAGGTCTTTTTCCCTCTGTTTACTGGCAGTTTGTGATTCTTCCCCTTTTGAATTGCCAGTTCATAGTCTTTGGTCAGTTTGCTATTGAGTTGTTTGTCCTCTCTTATTGATTGGTTAAAAGCTATTTATATATTATGGCGCTTACCTGCCGTGAGCCTTTTTGGATAAACATCATTATCCATTTCTTACTAGATAACTTTTTAGGTATGTTTTTCTTTTCTAGGTATTTTTCATTACTTGTCAGTATAAATGGTGTTCTTTGTTTCATTTTTCTTGTATTGATTTATATGTATACATCCTAGGCCCGATTATTAAAATATTTTGATGGTTATACTAGATTTTTGGTTGATTGACTTGGGTTTCCTGGGTAGCTAGTCATATCACCTATAAGTAATTTATCTTTTCTAATTATTTCTCTGAGTTCTTTTTATTGCTGTGTCTAAAGCATAAAGAATACTCTGAAAACATGTACAAGGATCAGAACCCATCTCTTGGTCTTTAATGTGAAGGCCCTAGTGTTTCACCATTGACTGTTGATTAAGATGCAAGCTCATTATTTTAAGGAAGAATCTAATTCTGTTTTTCAAAAAGTTTTTTTTTTAAATCAGTATTGAATATTGATTTTTTTTTAAGGTTTTTATTGCGATATGGGTAAAAGTTCCCAGAGCAGATTTGATTTCCTTTCAACTGTTCATACACATGATATTTGTGGTAGTGAAGGTTGTTTGCCCACTTGGCTGGGCTGTGAGTTTGAGTGGCCAGGCAGCTGGATGTAGTTATACCCCACGATGAGACTGGTGAATAGCTCTGTGGTGGAATCTGTTGTGAGCAGAGGAGTTGCCTTTGGGGTGTGCTCTCCTGCCAGTATACAAAGAGAAGTTTTGAGAAAGGTGTCCAGCGTTGGGCATAGCTGCATCCTGCATTTGGCCAAGTCTTCATCTCAGTGGGCTGCCTTGTTGCCTGGTGATCTTGGGCTTGAACTAGTAGCCTGCTGTGTTGTCTGCTAGTCCTGGGGCTGTGCCATTTTACTTGTCGATCTTGAGTTCCTAGGCCTCAGCAGCCAGCAGCTACATAAGACAGAAAAGCCTCCAGCTCTAGTGAGCCTAGAACAGGGGGCAGAGTTGGAACCTAAGGTCGAGGGGCCTTCACTCAGCCCTTAAAGGTGGCACTTTGAACTTGGGCTTCTAGCCGCCTCGACTGGTAGAGAAAAAATCCTTGTTTGTTAAAGCCGTCCCATTTATGGTGTGTCTGTTGCAGCAGTTCCGGAGAACCAAGACAACACTGACTGCAGTCCTTACAGTGTAACAGCACTCTGCCATTTTCTGCCTAATGTCTCCCTTTCCTCTCTATTCCTGCCCTCTGAGCCTTTTCCCTGCGCAAATGCTGCCCTTCTGATCTCCCGTGGTTGATGGCTCTAAGGAGTGTACCTCCCTGGTGTAATTGTTCACCATGTAGCCCTGTCTGTCCTTTGGCTGAAGGTTAAGCCATGGCAGTGAGTTCAATTCTAGGCCTGAAGGAAGACTAGGGGCCATAATCCCTGGGGCTTCACCAGTCTCTGTCACACTAGTAATCTAGGTCTTTTTGTGTGTGTGTGATTTTGAGTTTTGTTCCACATTTTTCTCCTCTGTTGAAGTTCTCCAATTTTGTTCCCTTTCCACGTGGTTGTCAGTTGTAGCTGGGCACCATCTAGATCTTCTGCTCATGTGGGCTGAGGTTCCCGGGCCCACTAGTCCCTTGGACTAATTGTCTCTGTGTGTCTTTGAGATGGCCGCTCGTAAGCTTTTAAGACCCCAGTCGTCACTCACCACAGTAGGATGTAGTGCAGTATCTTTGCTGTGTTATGCTGGTGGAGCTCGATGCGCCCTGCAACCCTGGTCCTGAGCCTGTAGGCCCAGTGACTCACTCCCTCAGTGTTTGGGTGTGACTGGGAAGTTGCCAGAACTTCGTCCCTTACTTGTTCTGTTGTATGTATGGACAGTTTGATAGCACATAAAAGTAGCTTTGTGGAATGGCTATTGAATTTTATCAGCTGCCTCTTAGACACTTACTGAAGCACCACATCCTCTCTTTTAATCCTGTGACCTGCTTACATAATTATCCATTAACTTGTTGATATTATTCATTGATAGAGTTCTCCAAATCAAAATATTATTATATATTTGGGATAAATCTAAGTCTGTCAAGGTATATCATGTTTCAATGTGCTGTTTAATTTTCTAGTGTTTTAATTAAGGTCTTTTGTTTCTATACTAAGAAGGCAAAGTGATCTTGAATCCAGGTATCTGTTGACACAGTCCAGTAGCTGCTTGCCACTGAGTTGCCGCCAGCTCTTGGTGGGTCCTGTCTGAGTGGAACCCCATGTGTTCTCCACAGGGTACCTTCAGTGGCTCGTCTTCCAGAAGAGGACCACCTGGGTGCATATTGGTGGCCTCACACCTCCAAATGCTCAGTTAACAGCTGGACACATTGACCCTGTGTACCTCCTGCTGACACCATAATACTGCCTCCTAAGGAGCTCTGGTGGTGTAGCTGTTAAGGCATTTGGCTGCTAACCAAAAGGTCAGTGGTTCAGACCTACCAGCCACTCTGCAGAAGGCAAGATGAGGCAATCTGCTTCTGTGAAGATTTTGTAGTCTTTTAAAGCCAGTGGGGTTTGAGTCGGAATCGACTTGATGGTGGGAGTTTGCTTTGTTTTTTAAACCAGGCCCAGACTCAATGGCTTAAAACAATAAGGATGGCTTCAGCTCTGGAGTCTGCCAGTCGGTGATTTCAGTTGAATGGTCTGGCCTTGGCCGGGATTATACACGTTTGTGGGTTCACTGATGATCCATGGGGTGACTTGGCTGCACTCGGTACGTCTCTCTCATTCCTCCAGTTGGGCAGCCAGGTCTGCTCTCCTGGGGAAGACAGAGACAAGAACAAGTGAACCCTGGTAGGAGAGGAGCCCGTACCAACCTCTGCGTCAGTGTCAGCTGCTAATCCGCCAGGTGGCCAGCCTGGAATCGTGGGCAGGGGATAGACGCCACTTCTGGATGGAAGGAGCTGCACAGTCCCAGCGTGTGGGGTGAAGCATTAGGGCCATTCCAGCAATCTGCCATGGAATGAGTCCCTGGGTAGGGCAGGTGGTTAGTTGCTTAACAAGAAGTTGGCGGTCAAACCTACCCTGCAGTTTGTCTTGTCCTGCTTTTGGCTTATAATAGGGATCGATGTTTTTATTTTTGTAAAGTGAATGTGTTTGATATGTATGTGAGTATGTGCATTTTGGAAGAGTAAAAGTAATGCATAAGTAGTCCTTTTGAGATTTAAAAAATCTTAAAATTTCCTGGGCCCAGTATCTTAGAGATGTACATCTCTTACAGATTTTTCTACTTCTTACATTGTCATTGCTTTCTCTAATTTTTGTGAGCCAAAGAAGGAGCTCTTGTGGCCTAGTGGTTAAAGCATCTGGCTGCTAACTGTGAAAGGTCGGCAGTTCAAACCCACCAGCTGCTCTGTTGGAGAAAGATGAGGCAGGTTTTCTATTAAGATTGACAGCCTTGGAAAACCATGCGGGACACTTCTACTCTTTCGTATAGGGTTGCTGTGAGTCAGAACCGATGTGATGGCAGTGGGCTTGGTTTGGTTTTTTGTTGAGCCACGGAGTCAGGGAGCTGGTGGCCTTGGCACCACGTCATGCTGAGAGCGGCAGACTCTGGGGCCACAAGGGGCCACGGTCCTGGGGGCCACTCTGCCATGGCCCGGCTTATCTTCAGACCTGTCCTTTGTCTTCATCTAACCTTGGTGACTCACTTGGCAGAGCTAGGAGGAGGTGTAAGGAGTGATATCCCAGACAGATAGGAGGCCAGCATGAGCCCATGTGAGGACGCAGACATGTGAGGATGGCTTTAGGGGCTGGGGTTGGCCAAGAGTTGAGACGTCAGGGACTAGAACTGATACAACTATGGCAACATGAAGCCCCAGCCCCTGATTTGAGCCCATCCTCTGCCATCTGAAATGGTGTGAGCTTTGGTGACAGGAGCTTCCTAGTGGTGGTGACAATGTGGACTGCAGCCTCCGGGGCCCTGAGGCCCAGACCCTCTCCTCTCAGCAAAAAGTGAGCTTTGGCAAAGTACTTGCTCTCCCACATTTCCACCCCAGCCCTCAATAGAATGGGGTTGGGTGAGATGACATAGGTAGGAAGCACTTCATAAAAGGACCTGGCAGCTGGGAGACATCCGATGTGAGATTGCCACTTATGACATGCACACACGTGTGCATGTCACTTCGTGAAGTCCCTCAAGACATGAGCAGAGCCAGGGCTGGGCAGGAGCTTCTTGAAGTGATGGTGATAGTGTGGATCAAACTGAGGGGTCTCCCGAGGGATGCGGGCCCACTAGTGACTGCCACCATCTCTTGGGCTAACACCCTTTCGTTCTGTCTCAACAGGTGCTCTTGATTCTCAACTCCACGTCTGTGAGAATGTTTCCTAGAGGAGTGTTCCCCACCCATGTGGCTTTGATGCACACTGAGACTGTCAAGTTGAAACCTATAAATTGTAGTATTTCCACAGACAGCCGACCTAACAACTTTTTGCCTACTCTTCCCTTCTCACAAAAAGTAATCTTTAAGACACTTTGGGAAAGTCAGTAGAGTGAACATTCATGCCATCATGTGGACCCTACTTTCTTATAGTTGTTCTATTTTTCCATTTTCTACTTTGGAAAAGGGAGGGTATTGAAATATTTTCAGGAAGACCATGGGCCAGCCAGTGGCAGATACTGTCTCTTTCCTCATAGGCTAAAGCCCTGTCTCTGTGCTAGCAGAGAGTTGGAGGACAGATGAGAAAGAAGGGAAGAACAGAAGTCTGAAATACGTGGTGCTTTGATGTCCAAGACAACATCTCTCTCTCTCTCCATGGTTTTCTGTTTTCCTCTGAAAATCCATCTGGTGGGAAAAACCCTCGGAAGGTCAGCTCAGCTTGCCTGTGCATGGTTGCATTTGGCGAAATCCATCGTGCTAACTTTTCCTGCCTTCCAATAGCAGAGGCAAACATCATAGTGTTTGATGGTTATAGATTTGATGTGCAAGTGGTAGTTCAAGATGCAGACCTGCTGAGGAAGTCAAGCAGTCTTCATTGATTACAATGTGAGGTGTCACCCTTGAGTTACCACCCTCGAAAGTCAGTGCTTGAGAGAGAGGAACTTCCTCCCTGTACAGGAATCATAAAGATGCTTGGCCTTCACAGATATATTAGGATTCTTGTCCCTTGTCGTCTAGCAACGGGATACCAAAGCAGGCCTCTCTGGCAGCGGCTCCTCATAAACGTAGCTTTCTCTAAGCTATCTAAAAAGCAAATGATTTTGGTATTGTGGTCTGCTGCAGACATCATTTGTTGCTAAGCCAGGATATTATTTGAGAACTGCAAAGCTCTCTAGGTATTACATCTGTATATAAACCATGTGTTAGAAAGATATAAATTCAGTTTTGAAATATTTGTCAGGCTGCTTTTGGCTTTCAATTCGTGCCAAACATATGCTTTAGTGACAGATGGACTCATGTGGATCCCGGAATGAAACACTTTCTTGTGTGTAGACTTTGTCTTCCAGCCGTTATATGATAGAAGCTGGGAGATGAAGGGGATCTGATTACTTAAGAGGTGTGTTCTCCCCTGAGCATAAAATACATTTTTCCCCTTCAAATATGTCAGTAGGTTATTTGGTCTCAAATTTTGTGCCATAGAAAATATTGTCGTATACTCTGAATTGATACAGAATAATTACGGTTAAGGCACACTTAGATTGACTTCAAATTTTCAAACGAGAACATTTTCCTAAGAATTTATTGAATTTTTTTGGGTTTGCAGGCCTGCAAAACTGTTCAAGGAAGCCTAGATCTAGGACTGCCAGATGAAATACAGGACTCTCAGTTAAATCTGAATTTCAGATCAACAGTGAAAACTTTTTTTTGAGTAAAAGTATGTCCCCAGTATTGCATGGGGCGTATTTCTACTTTAAAAAAAAAAAAAAAAAATCGCTGTTGATCTGAAATTCAGATTTATTTGGGAGTCCTGTATTTTCATTTGCTAAATCTGGCCCCCCAGTCTGGATTCTACATCATCATTCCCATGAACAGGGACCGTCAAAGACAATTTCTGGTGATGAAGGCTGTGGGTTGGACAGTCCTTGTGGGATTGAAATGATGGAGGCCTAAGAGTGGCCCTTCCATGGAATGTTCTGTTAGAACAAAGGCAAAAACCGACTTGGATCCTCTTAGCTTATGCTATGAGTGCATTCGGTGTTCAGTCCCTTTTTTCCTCCCCAAATAGGTCCGTTGCCTCACATCCCCCCCACCCCCACTTGCTGTTGGTGTCTTATAAGCAAGGCTGGGCTGTCAGCATGAGAGTCCTTCTACTTCCTCTGAGTGAGTGACTCCATCTCTCCTGGGCCACTGCGATGTTGTTGTTGTTGTTAGGTGCCATTGAGTTGTGTCCAACTCATAGCGACCCTATGCACAGCAGAACAAAACACTGCCTGGTCCCATGCCAGCTCCTTGATCCTTGCTGTACTTGAGCCCATTGCCGCAGATGCTGTGTCAATCAATCTCACTGAGGGCCTTCCCCTCCTTTGTCAACCCTCCACCTTACCAAGCATGACATCCTTCTCCAGGGAATGGTCCCTTCTTACAAAATGACCAAAGTAGGTGAGACAAAGTCTGGCCATTCTTGCTTCCAAGGAGCATTCCAGCTGCACTTCCTCCAGGACAGATTTGTTAGATCTTTTAGTGGTCCACAGTACTTCAAGCATTCTTCACCAGCACAACTCAAAAGCATAAATTTTTCATCAGTCTTCCTTATTCATTGTCCAGCTCTCACATGCATATGAGGTGATTGCAGACACCGTGGCTTGGGCCAGGCACACCTTAGTCCTCAAGGAGACATCTTTGCTCCTCAGCACTCTAAGAGGTCCTTTGCAGCCAACTTGCCCAGTGCTATACGTTTTCTAATGTCTTCACTGCTGCTTCTGTTGGTGTTGATTATAGAACCAAGCAATATGAAGTCTCTGACAACTTCCATCTTTTCTCCATTTATCATGATGTTGCTTATAGGTCCAGTTGTGAGGACTTTTGTGTTCTTTACATTGAGATGTAATGCATACTGCAGACTACATTCTTCAATCTTCATCAATAAGTGCTTCAAGTCATGCTCATTTTCAGCAAGCAGAGACGTGTCGTCAGTGTATCTCAGGTTGTTGATGATTCTTCCTCCAATCCTGATGCCTTGTTCTTCTTCATACAGTCCAGCTTCTCAGATTATTTGCTCAGCATATGGATTGAATAAGTATGGTGAAAGGATACAACCCTGACACACTCCCTTCTTGATTTTAAACTATGTAGTGTCCCCTTGTTCTGTTCAAATGACAGCCTCCTTGTCTATATATAGGCTCTCATGAGTACAATTAAGTGTTGTGGAATTGCCATTTGTCTCAGTTATCCACAATTTGTTATGATACACACAATCTAATGCTTTTGAATAGTCAACGGAACACAAGTAAACATCTTTCTAGTAGTCTTTGCTTTGAGCCAAGGTCTATCTGACATCAGCAATGATATCCCTCGTTCCACATCCTCTTCTGAATCTAGTTTGCATTTCTGGAAGTTCTCTGTCAATATATTGCTTCAACTGTTTTTGAATTGTCTTCAGTAAGATTTTACTTGCATGTGATATTAATGATATTGTTGGATAATTTCCACAATCTGTGGGATCACATTTCTTTGGAATGGGTACAACTGTAGATCTTTTCCAGTCAGTTGGCCAGTTAGTTGTCTTCCAAATCTCTTGGCATGGCCAAGTGAGTGCCTCCAGCAGGGCATCTGTTTGTTGAAACACCTCACTGGGTATTCCGTCAATTCCCGAACCTTGTTCTTCACCAGTTCCTTCAGTGGAGCTTCAACTTCTTCCTTCAGTACCATTGGTTCTTGAACATATGCCACCTCCTGAAAAGGTGAAGATCGACCAGTTCTTTTTGGTACAATAACTGTATCCCTTCCGTCTTCTTTTGATGCTTCCTGCAACATTCAATATTTTGCCCATGGAATCTTTCAATATTGCAACCCGAGGCTTATGTTTTTTCCTCATTTCATTCAGCTTGAGAAATGTTGAGCATGTTTTACCCTTTTGGTTTTCTAACTCCAGGTCTCTGCACATTTCATTATAGTAATTGGCTTTGTCTGTTTGAGCTGCTCTTTGAAACCTTCTGTTTAGCTCTTTTACCTTGTCATTTCTTCCATTTGCTTTAGCTGCTCTTCACTCAAGGGCAAGTTTCAGAGTCTCTTCTGACATCCATTTTGGTCTTTTCTTCCTTTCCTGTCTTTTTAATGACCTCTTGCTTTCTTCATGGCTAATATTCTTGATGTCATCCCATAATTCCTGTGGTTTTTAGTCATTGGTGTTTAATGCAGCAAATCTACTCTTTAGATGATCCCTAAATTCAGGAGGGATATATTCCAGGTCATATTTTGGCTCTCATGAACTTGTTTTAATTCTCCTCAACTTTCAGTTGAACTTGCACATGAGCAGTTAATGGTCTGTTCCACAATCAGCTCCTGGACTTGTTTTGGCTAAAGATAGAACTTTTCCATCTCCTCTTGCCACAGATGTAGTCATTCTGATTCCTGTGTACTCCATCTGGCAAAGTCCACGTGTATAGCCGCTATTTGTGTTGTTGAAAAAAATGTATATGCAATGAATAAATTGTTGATCTTGTAAAATTCTATCATGTGATCTCCAGCATTATTTCTGTCACCAAGGCCAAATTTTCCAACTACTGGTAATTCTTCATTTCCAACTTTTGCATTCCAGTCACCAGTGATAATTAACACATCCTAATTGGACATTCGGTCAACTTTAGACTGCAGAAGTTGATAAAAATCTTCAATTTCCCTCATCTTTGGCTTTGGTGGTTGGTGCATAAATTTGAATAATCGAAGTATTAATGGGTCTTCCTTGTAGGTGTATGGATATTATCCTATCACTGACTGCATTGTACTTCAAGACAGATCTTGAAACATCCTTTGATGAATGCCAGCCATTCCTCTTCAAATTGTCATTCTCAGCATAGTAGATCATATGGTTGTCTGATTCAAAATGGCCAAAACTGGTCCATTTCCTTTCACTAATGCCCAGGATATCAATCTTTATGGGTTTCATTTCATTTTTGACAGCTTCCAATTTTCCTAGATCATACTTTGTACATTCC
>NW_006921625.1:6867170-6883801 GCF_000298275.1 Orycteropus afer afer
CCCTCCCCTTACCTGGATCCCACAGCTCTGTTGTCCCTGGCTTCCCTCCACCCCTTTCTGTCTCTTGGGTGTGGGGCCTGTCTCCCTCCCCTTCTCGGGGTTCCTGTGGCTCTGTGTCATCCCCAGCTCTTGACCCTTACCCAGACATGGGAAGCATGGTAAGAGCCAGGGAAGGGGAGGCAGACAGGCCACTACAATAGAAGTGGGTTTTCCAGCCCTCCTCCATTTGCCCTCCTATGTGCTTCCAGTTTTGATCATTTTTACTAGACTGTATCCTCTCTCGGGGCAGAAACAGATCTCTGTAAGGAAATAACACACAGCACAGAGCTTTGCAGGCAGTGGACTCTCAAAAGTGTTTCAATTTAAATGGTGGTTTGAGAGTCAGCTAGACCATGAGTTGATAAGCTTTTGAGAGCTAATCTTCAATCACCCACTGGGTCTGTAGAAAATGCATTTCAGGCTCAAGTCCATCAGCCTGTGCATACTTAATTCTGGTATACAGCTGCATTCTTGCTGGTGTCCACCACCTTGGCTGTTGTAACAGGTGCACACTGTGAGTACAGCAAGAACGGTTGGGCCACCAGATGGACAATTCCTATTGCAGTCCCTTAGGTCTGTGTTCTGATTTGAATTTGGCTCTCAAGGAAGCTTTCCTGCTGGGAAGATAATGAGCAAAATGTCTCAGATGAGGATTCTGGCTGGTTTGACAGTTCTTTCCCATTAAAAATAAGTAAATTGGAATTCTGGCTTACAAATAAGGTTATGTGGGCTTGGTTTATGTGAATCAACCTGCAGGGGCCCCAGCTTTTGCTGGTGAGCTGAAAAGAATCGCCCAACTGAATCACTAAGATGAGACCCAAGTCCCAGGCCCCCCACTTCATGTCACGACCACAAGGTCATGTACACTTTGAATTTGTATAGTAATCATTTGTTGGACAAATACTTGTCTGCACCTAAGGCTACAACAGAGCACTTGACAGACATGGTCCCACCCTCTCAGTAACCCCCACTTTAGAATGGGGAAGGGGTCTGTATGGCCAAAGGGATAAATAAAACAAGTTTAAGTACTGATAAAAGACCTGTGAAAGGAAAATAAGGTAGACTCGAGAGAAACTTGGGTTAGGGGAAGGATGCTTTTTTAGGTGGCCTCTCTGAGGCAGCCACATTCAGGCAGAAACCTGAATGAAGAGATTGGTGGGGTTTGAGAGTTGAACCTTGTGATGACATGGGGGTAGGACAGGGACTGTTGGCCAGTGTGTGGTTGCAGCAGAGTGAGCAAGGTGGGAGTTGTCAGGACATGAGGTTCAAATCTTGTAGGACTCAGGAAGGGGTCCTGGCCAAGTGTTGAGTTAGCATGTAGTACAGTTGAGAGCACAGATCCTAGAACTTGGCTATCTGGCTGGCCTTCCAGCTTCATGATTGAGATGATCCCAGACAAATTGCTTGACTTCTTTGTACCTCAGTTTCTTCATCTGTTGTTAAGTACTGTCGAATCAATTTTCAACTCATAGCAAGTTCATGTGACAGAGTTGAACTGGCTTGTAGGATTTCCTAGGCTGTGATCTTTTTGGGAAAGGAGCTTTGGTGGCCCTGTGGTTAAGGCATTGAGCTGCTAACCCAAAGGTTGGAGGTCCAAACAAACCAGTCACTGCACAAGAGGAAGATGAGGCAGTCTGCTTCCATGAAGATTTCTGGGGGTTGTTAGAAATCGGTTAAATGACCCGATGGCAGTGGGCTTCAGTTTTGATCTTTATGGGAGCAGCTTGCCAGGTCTTTCTCCCTTGGAGATGCTGGGTAGGTTTGAAGCGCCAACCTTTCGATTGGCATCTGAGCGCTTAACTGTTGGACCTTCAGGGCTCTTGCCTCATCTGTTACATGGGGTTAAATATCAGAGGGCTGTTGTTAGGTGTAAACAAGTTACACTTGTAAAGGGTTATAATGGGGCTTGATGCATATTCGTTACTCAGTGTTCACCATCGTGGAAGTAGATTCTTACCTAATTATGTAACCTGTGCTTCCACTTTGCTTGGGTCCTATGCATTTCTAGTCCACTCCTCCTTCTCCTGCCTTCCTACCTCTCATCCTCAGGCACAAAATGTTTCCTGTGTGAATTGGACTTTCCTGTTTGAAGGCCCTGGAACAGCTTCCTCTTGTACTCAGAATAATACCAAACTTGAGCTTGAGAGCTCCACCACAACATGGACCCTGTCTGCCTCCTGTACTTACTGCTCATGTTGTTGTTGTTATTTGCCGTCGAGTCGCCCCCGACTCATAGCGACCCCTCCTTGGGTTTGCGAGGCAGTATCACTGCGGAAGTAGGATTGCCCAACCTTCCTTCCAAGGAGTGGCTGGTGGGTTTGAACCGCCAGCCTTCTGGTTAACAGTCAAGTGCCTTAGGCACTATGCTACCAGAGTACCACCTCCCATTCTGTGCTCTCCGTTTTCGCCATACAGGCGGGATATCTGGTGCTATAACTCACCAACCCCTCCTTTGCCCTAGGGCATTTATGTTAGTGTTCTCTTGCTGGAAACCCCTCCCTTAGATCTTTCTTCTTATCCAATGTCCCTCTCCTTTAAGGTGGGAAGAGGAGAGTGTGCAGTTGATGAGCCCACCTAGAAATATCAGTGAAGAATTAGAAGAGTTTTTAGATAAAAAGAAAAAGCACAAAACACTCCACTGAAGTTATGATTTGATGAAAGGAAGAGAGGACAGAATGGAAGAATTCACCCAGCTGTGCAGCCCTCAGAGTGTTGGTAGAAGAGAGGTGGCATTGACAAGATGTGTGAGATAGAAAATACTGTTCTGGATTTTGGCTGAGGATTGAAAGCTGCAACTTTTGATTGTAAAGGTATTGATACTGAGGTGGTGATGGTAGCACAACGTTGAAATGAAAATGCCCTGTAGACATGGGAATAGAGTCTGTGCTTGGATGGAATGAATGGTCAGACGGGAAAATACTGACTTGGCCTACATCACCTGAAAAGTTGAGTTCTGTGACAGATCTAGTGGCACAGTGGTTAAGCCTTTGGCTGCTGAGTGAAACCTTCACTGGTGGTTCTAACCAGCCAGTTGCTCCGTTAGTGGCAGGCTGCTTCCATAAAGATTGATAGCCTTGGCAATCCTACGGGGCAGTTCTACTCTGTCCAATAGAGTTGTCATGAGTTGGGATCAACTTGATGTCATGTAAAAACAAACACAACATGCATAGAGTGGGAAAATGGTCAAGATCTGAGAAGTGGGGTGCTCTTCAGTAGAAGGAAGTTGCAGAAAGAAAGGTGAGTGGAGGCAGGCAGAGTGGTCAGAGGAGTGGAAGAAGATTCCAGATGCCAGAGTGAGAGTGTATTTTAGCAAAAGATGGTCAGCGATGCCAGAAGTCGCAGCAAGCATGTCAGAGAGAGCCAGCCAACAGAACTGGCCTTCAGCGTACATGCGGAGTTCCTTGTTGGTTGTCGTTTAATTCCATTTAATAGGTTTACAATAGTGAATGAAATAATTTCAATTGGTTGTTACCCTGTTGCTGTTCACTTCCAAAAAGTGCTCCTGGGGTACAGATCTCAAACAACGTTTCATTATCTCCTCTGTATCCTTTCTTGCAAAGTAAATGTTGCGGAATGATCTCCTCTTCCAAAATATTAGAAGTTAATTTCTGCAGCATGTCTTTATTACTTTGAGGAGCAAAGCGAATCAGTGCATTGCATACAGAAGGGTTGGAGTTTGCTATTAAGGGTGCCACATATTTATTGGGCAGCATTAGGAAAAAGTGCTCCTACTCCTCTGTAATTCAGTTTCACCATTTGTGAAATGAGAGTGATATTAGTTTCCACCACCCAGCTAATGGGTATAAAAATAACAGTTAATGTTGTAAAAGATTTTGCTCCCCACAGATGGGAGGCACTTTGGGCATGAAAAAGCTATGTTTACATGCAGTAAGTACAACTTGTGCTTGCAGCATGAAGCCATTTGGAACATTTATGGGAAGCAATAGCTAGCTTTTTTAAATTTTAAAATGACACATAAAACATCTTTTTAAAATTGTTCCATAGCAGTTGATGGCTTGTATTTCCAAACGGGTTTTGTCCTCCAGCTTGCCCAAGGCTGAGTGTCTTTGATGCCAGCAAAACTAGTTAGAAGGTAATCCGTTCAGTCAGTTGGTTTGTCATCATGACTCCAAATGATTAAGTTTCTTAACTTTATTTTTCACATCATGAAAGTACTATGTGCTGATTATAAGAAAATTAGAAATGCATACCAAGATAAAGAAGAAATCTTTATCTTGATTTCATAGCCTAGCCCACAAAGAAAACTAGCAGAGCCTTTTAATGTATTTTTTCCCCAAAAAAGGCTGATTCAAACAAAAAACTCAGCTAAATGGCATCCACGTACATTTTTGCATTCATGATCTCATGTGACCACCTTGCCAGCCCTTTGTGGCAGACGGTGGGTGGTGCATAGCCCTGATCAACAGTCTGAAGATCAGGAGCATGAACAGCTTGCCTGTGATCATCCACATACGGCATGTGTTAGATGCACGATGTATCTCCTCACCCACAATACTGTGGCTGCTTCCCTGCTACCAGGCCACATCTTGATGATTTGGCCTGCCAGTGTGGGTAGCATCAGTCTTAGATTCTGAGAAGATCTTGATTCTCTTTCAACACTCTATCAGTGTCTTCATATGACAGTCACTTAGTTTCACCTTCCCAAACCAAGTGGCAGAACCTGCTTCCCATCTCTTCACTGTCCGAGGGCCTTGTCAGTAATCCACCAATGCTAACGTTTTGATCTTCAACTTGTTGCTGTGTTCTCTAGAGTATTTAACAGGGGTCTTTCAGTTGCTTGAACCAAACTCAACCCACTGCCGTGGAGTTGATTGTTTAATTGTGTGAGGATGAGCTGTTTCCACATTGCCGCTGTCTTATGCTCTGAAACACCTTGTCAGTGAGCTACTCGGTGCTCTTAGCTTGACCACGGCCACTGCATCCTTTCCTGTCTGCACTAGTCTCAGTGCTGGGAGACCGGCCACCATTTGTTCACTCTTTGGGGATGAACGGCAAGTGCTCTGACCTGCTAGTATTTGGAGATTTCAGGGATGACCAGTCATCTTGGTTCCTTCTGACACCACACTGCTCCAGAGCAACATGGTGACTCTTGTGAGATTCAGATTAACTTCAACATTTTTCATTCAATAGACATTTAAAAATAACTTAGTGTTGCTGAAATATATACAGCAGAACTTACACCAATCCAGCCATTTCTACACAAACGGTTCAGTGATACTGATGACATGTTTTCAATGGTACAGCCATTTTCACCGTCCTCTTCTGAGTTGTCCCTCCCCCATTAACATAAACCCATTGCCCCCTGAGCTCCCCATCTCCCCTTTCAAATTGCTATTGTTAATTTGATCCTGTACAGATCTTTAAAAGAGCACAGTGTTCAAGGCATACGTTCCTTACTGATTAAGCTAAACATTGTTTGGTTTAGGGAGCTCTGGTGGTACAGTGCCTAAGGCATTTGACTGCTAACCAGAAGGTTGGTGGTTCAAACCCACCAGCCACTCTGTGGAAGGAAGACGGTCAGTCCACTTTCATAAAGATTTACCTCCTTGGAAACCTGATGGGGTCACTGTGAGTCAGAATTGACTCAATGGCAGTGGGTTTGGTTTATTGTTGGGTTTGGAGGAGCCCTGGTGGTTCAGTGGTTGAGTACTTGGCTGCTAACTGAAAGGTCAGTGGTTCAAAAACCCACCAGCCGCTACACAGGCGAAAGGTGAGGTAGTTTGCTCCCATAAAGATTACAGCTTTGTAAACCCCGTGGAGCAGTTCTTCTCTGACCTGTTGGGTTGATAGGAGTCTGAATAGACTCAACAACACACAACAATATTGGTTTAAAAAAGACTTCAGGGGATATTTTTTGGTTTAAGATTTAAAGATTACCTCTGAGCAGTAATTTCAAGAGTTTGTCCAGCCTCCATGGCTGCAGAAAGTCTGGAGTACATGAGAATTTGAAGTTCTGTTGGGCTTTCCCCATGTGGATCAAGATTCTTAAAGAATTTTTGATCACAGCATTCAGTAGTGGTAGCCGGTAACCATCCAGTTCTTCTGGTCTCTTGGCAGAGGAGGTAGTTGTTCGTGGAGGCGATTAGCACACATCCTATTTCTTCCTCCTGTTCCTGACTCTTCACCTCCCTCTGTTGCCAGGCGTGTAGAGACCAGTTGTGCTACGTAGGACGGTTACTTGCAAGCTTTAAGACTGTGGGCACCGGGAGGTAGAACAAAGGCACTAAGCATGATATTAGGCCGGTTAACTAGGAGGTCCCGTGAAACCATGACCCCAAACCTCCAGTCCAAGACAACAGCACGTGAAGTGTTCAGTTACATAAAGGAGCTTCAGCAGCTACTCATTGCTGTTGTAAATACATATCATGTAACGTTTGCCAGTTACTAATAGACTTTACTTCTAGAGTATTTTTAGATTGACAGAAAGTTTGTATAAAGAATTATCATATACCCCATACCCCATTTTTCCTATTATCTTAAATTGGCATGATACAATTAATGAACCAATATTGATACATTATTAATGAAAGTCCATAAGTTATTCATATGTCCTTAGTTACCACCCAATACCCTTTTCCTGTTCTAGGACCCCATCCAGGTACCATATGACATATAGTTCTCCTGTCTCCTTAGGTTCCTCTTGGCTGTGACAGTTTCTCAGGTTACATTTGTTATTGATGACCCTGATGGTGCTAACCAGAAGGCTGGCTGTTCAAACCCACCAGCCACTCCATGGAAGGAATGGTGGGCAATCTACTTCTGTAGTGATACCACCTCAGAAACCCAAAGAGGGGGCGCTATGAGTCAGGTCTGACTCGACGGCACATAACAACAACAGTCAGGCATGTTGTGGGTTGCTTCTCTAGTGGCACTCATCTGATGTTTCTCTCACGATCAGACTGGGGCTATGGGATTTAGGGAGTGAGATGACAGAAGTAAAGTGCCATGTTCATCACATCCTATCAAGACTACTGCAGTGTAGTAAATTACTTTGTGTGGCTTTTCTACCCATAAGTCTTTGTAAACTCCAAGGTGGAATTTGCTATGAGCAACTGAGGAGCTCCTGATTGCTGAAGGTGTCCACCTGGAGTATTTCTGTTGGGAGTGGCACAAAACAATGTTCTGGGAGGTGCCCACTCTCTCTCAGGTGCTTAGAGTTCTGATGCCATAATTGCCTAGTTTGAACACCCCGCTGGCTCTAAAGGAGACCTCCTGGAGGCAGAACTCTCTCTGACTGCTGGTCGAGGAAGATGTGCTGCTGAAAGAGACACGGGCTCCTGAGACACGCGTTGCTGGGAAAGAGACACAAGAGACACACATTGCTGAGTGAGACACCGAGGGACCAGCACTGCTGGGAAAGAGACTGTGAGAGACTCTTGGCTGAGGGACGGTGGGCTGGGAGAGAGACTGAGCGTTCTTCCTGAACTTGAGTTGTAAACTGGGCTTCCCTAATAAACCCTGTAATCTGTGAGTTCTGTGTGGCCACTGCAGCGAATTATCGAACCCAGGAGAGAGGTGGTGGTGGGTGCTTTGGGAGGAACGGTTGGTGAAAGGGCTGGAGGGAGGCAGCATGTTTGGCCTTGCAGTAATAGGCCTTGGGTTACTGCTGGTAATCCTGCCTTCCCCTTGTAGGGTTAGAGGAGGTCAGAATATGTGGCCTCCTTGCAGTTTTTGCAACTACCTACTGCCAACATACTTGCTTCTGTTGATGTTGACCTTGATCACCTGGCTGAGGTATAGCACAGGTGAGGGTTCTCCATGGTGAAGTGACCCTTCTCAGATCAGACTCCTTTGCTGCTGTGGTTCTTCAGTGGGTCTGTGAGCTGTCGCATCACTGATTTCCACTCGGGCAACCTGCTGATGAGATCAAAGAATGACCTTGTTACTGGTTAAGGCTGCAGATGCAAATCCAAGCTAAGGAGACACTTGTATCCTTTATGTGCATCACCACCATACTCCCCTGAAACACAGGGACTTCCCAGACAGTTCAGGATTTTCTTTAGGTCTCATATCTGGAGCTAAGGAAGAGGCTTTGTTTTTCTGTCCATTTCTCCTGGCTTTTGGCAGCTCCGAGGGCCATCTCAACTTTTTTCCCTCGCCAGATTTTCAGAAGAACATTTACCTTAATTCTACTTCTGGTGGCTCAGGTCGACCCCTCTCCTCAGGTTTCATGTAGGTGTCTGTAATGATTTCCCTTTAAAGGTAGAGCGCCAGATCTGCTATTTACATTTTATTGTGATTAGTAATCTCATCAGGACTTACTTCTCCACTGACCACGGGAGGCTTAGGTGGAAACCAGCAGGCACCTGGACCCTGGCACTTTGTAATTTTGGGTATGTGGTTGTCATTTTCCCATTCGTGGTGTGGTTTGGCTAGACAAACAGTGCCTAAAGGTCTAGAAACTTGAGTTCTGACATCCTGGATTGGTTTCATGCATCAAGCTTTAGGAAAGCCCCTTTCCTGCATTGACTTAATTTGAACTTCCTTAACCCAATAAGTACTGAGGAGAGAGAATGGGGTTCCCATTTCTACTGGGTAGAACCTCCAATGCGGACATTGAGCAAGGGCAGTAAATCAAGGGGGAGTCAGGACCAGGACCAGGTCTTGTGGTTCCAAGATGTTGATTGCTCGGGAATCTCGAAGCTGTCTCCATAGTCTCTAGCCTTGGTGATAGGAAGCTTAGAGGTGGGCATCAGGGTGGAACTGAGTGAGAAAGCCAGCCAAAGGGGGTGGGCTGGGGCAGAGCTGCCACAGGCAGCTGGGCTCTGGATGACCTGGGAGGGACCCGGAGTCACAATGGGCAGTGTCTCCTTTGCTGACTCTTCTCTGACCTTGAAAACCATTGCTGCAAAGCTTCTTGTCTGTGGAACTGGGTTTATAGCTTCCCTCCTAACCAGCCTTAGTCAAGTCTGAAGGTGACAAACTGAGACAGAGGCAACGCCAGTAGGCACACACACAACCTACGGGAAGGCAGAGCTGATCGTTACAGAAGGCAATTAGGTTAGAAACCGAGTCTTTTCACTCTGAGGCTGAAGCAAAATGGCCATTTTATCTGAAAGGCAGACAGTAAGTCTGTCAGGTTCCCCAAAGGCAAACAAACTGGAAGTTTCTTCCCAGTATGAATTAACATTTTTATTTAGGTAGCTGTGAGTTTTGTTGATGCCCTAATATTAAGAAAAACAAAATGTATGCAAACCGTATATTTCATAAAGTCATATTTTTTCCCTGGGTTTCTGGGGCTTGAAATATACACATCACTCAAGATGTACTTTTATGGTTTGTCAACAAGATCACGCCATAAAATACATTCTGATATCTCACAGCTGTGTATAATTTATTCTGTCTATCCTTGCAGCACAAATAAAATTTTTATTTGCATCATCTAAAAGAAATACCAGTGTATAGATACATAAAGCAGAGCTCTTAAGAAACGGTATTCTGACTAGAGATAATGCCGGGGGGATAGTGTGCGACCAATTAAAACGCTGAGAGATGGCTTCATTATCCATGTGCACAGATAATAAATACTGCACTCAGTGGATAGTGCAGTTACTCAATTGCTTAAAAGGTTCACAACACTCTCCAAGTGCTGGCACCGTCTACCTCTGAATTCTCCTTGGGATATTTAGAAATAAAAGCCTCCTAGAGGGAGGAATGATGAGCCAAAAAGAACTTCTCTTGGATGAAGAGGCTGGAATATGTAGGTGAGAGAGGAAGTGTTCAGTTGCTGGCTGTTTTGCCTTCAGGAGGCTAGACGGCTGTGTACCTCTCTGCCACCAGGGAGAGAGTGAAGGAGGCTCCCGGCCTTGGGTCGTGCGGCCTCCCTTGTTCACTGCTCGTGGCTCATGGCATGGTGTGAACCTGACTCACAGCAGCCCCAGCTCGTGGTGACCCCACGCACGAAGGATGAGAGCGGCCGGTGCTCGGCCATCCCAGGACCCGCTGGAGCCTGGCCTGTTGTGATCCATAGGGTTTCTGTTGGGAGATTTTTGGCGTTGGATCATTGGGCTTTTTCTCCTCACCCGTCTTAGTCTGGAAGCGCTGCTGACACCGGTTCAGCATCTCATAGTAACACACCAGCCTCCGCTGACGGGACGGGTGGTAGCTGCACAGAGAGGCGTGGGGGAGGAGTCAATCTTTAGTCTTCTGCGTGGGGGATGAGGATTCTCCTCTGCACCACCGATGCCTCCCTGCTGATGTTGTGTGCCTTCAAGTCAATTCAGTTCATAGCAACCCTGTAGGACGAGTAGGGGGAGCTCTGGTAGCATAGTGCCTAAGGCACTTGACTGCTAACCAGAAGGCTGGCGGTTCAAACCCACCAGCCACTCCTCGGAAGGAAGATGGGGCAATCTACTTCCATAGTGATACTGCCTCGGAAACCCAAGGAGGGGTCGCTATGAGTCGGGTCCAACTCAATGGCACATAACAACAACAGGACAAGTAGAACTGTCCCACAGGGATTCTTAAGCTGTAACCTTTCTGGGATCAGATCACCAAATCTTTTCTTCTCTCTAAAGTTCCTCAGAAGGAAGGTTGGGCAATATACTTCTGTAGAGATACCGCCTCAGAAACCCAAGAAGGGGTTGCTGTGAGTTGGGTCCGACTCCACGGCGCATAACAACAACCTTTCCAAAGTCAAGGGTGTGGAGTTGCTGCCTCTCCTAGCCGCCTCCTGGCCAAGCCAATTCACTGGTTCTGGTTCAGCCAGGGGACCTGGGCTCCATGGCTCCATCTCCTTCCTTCTTAGGTATATAGGTGCTCCGCTAAACAGACTTTGGCTCCAAGTATCTGAGGCCCACTTGTAAATCTTCCAGGTCTTTTGGGTCCCACATGAAATACCTGTGGGAACCATCCTGTCCTGCCTCCTCCTGCTGCGTGGTGAGGGGCTCCAAGGTTCCAGCACACCAAGAACACTTTTGGGGAGCTTCCAACTGGTTCATTCCGGTTGGCCCCTGCTGAGGGGTTGGCCTTTCTACCCCAGATAGACTGAATCCCTGAATCGGAATCTACCTGCTAAGAGGCTCCCCAGGTGGTTCTTAACATATAAGATCTTGAAATGTAGGTTCCAGTTACATTTGTCTGGGGTGGAAAGGCCAACCCTCAGCAGGGGGTCCAACCAGAGTGAACCAGTTGGAAGCCCTGGTTTTTAGAATTCTTCCTCTGCCTGACTGAACAGGCACCTGGAACAATTGGCTTTACGATTAACAACTGAGGTTAACAATGCACTCGGGTGGGAAACTTCATTCACAGACTTGCCAGGAGCAGCTTGTAATCAAGGGGGTTCATTTGTATAGAAGAAATGTTAATGTGTTTGCAGCCCCTTTCTGAACAGCTTTGCCCTTCTTTTCAAAAAATCAAAGTAACGCCCATGGTAACTCTCGGTGCTTGCCATGGTTTTTGGTGGTGGAAGGCAAAGTTCGGATGGGTGTCCAGTTCTCACTCCCTCGTTGCTGGTATTTCAAAGCCTCGTTAATGCGATTCAGGTAGTGTGCCAGCTCCCTTGCAAACTAAGGGCCGTTAGGCTGAGTGGCTTGGCTGTGCAGGAGCTACGGAACGGCCTCTGCCGGGGCTCTGCTTCTCTGCCTTCCGAGGCGTGAGTTCCGAGCCCTGGCTGTTGGCAAAGCTTAGAGCAGGCTGGTGATGAAACCCGTGAACATTGCGTGAGCAGTCCCCTGGCCCAGGGGCCATGCTGGACTCTTCACTCTCCACATGGGTCACCTCCCTAGCCTTACACTCTGTCCCGTTAATGGACTGGGAAAACAGTTATTCTCTGCTGACATATGCTTCCCCTGGCTCTTTGACCAGCAAAGAAGACAACCCTCCCCTAAAGTAAATTGGCTCCCCACCAGGCCACCCAGAGCCTGGCTGTCTCTGTGAGCCCCTTTCCAACCACCCATATATGCCACCCTGTTGTTTTCATTAGCAGTATTTGGCAGCCATTATCGGTTTAGTGAGGAGTAAGTGTCCCTGTCACCCTGAGGCATCATAGCACCCACAGCTCTGAGAGGTACATCACAGGGGCAGCTTCATTTGTGACCCTCTCTGAGGTGCACGGGGTGTAGACGAGCCATGTCCTCTAGGGTGACGTCATATTGAGGAGGTAAGCATTCCAGCAGCGTGGACAGAGGGGACTGGCTCCAGGAGGTGACATATGGGGGACTGGCCCGAAGCAGGAAGGAGGGCCTTTTTGGGTGGGAGCCATCTGGGTCAGAGCCTCTGGAACGGTGCCTGTCGGAAGGCATACCGTTAATGAATACAGAAACCCAAACTTCAGACCCACTGCCGTCACGTCAGTTCCAACTCAGTGACCCTTCAGGACAGAGTCGGACTGCCCCATAGGATTTCCAAGGCTGTAAGTCTTCAGGGAAGCAGACTGCCTCTTCCCTCTCCTGCAGAGCGCCTGGTGGGTTTAATCCGCCAACTTTGGTTAGTAGCCAAATGTTTTAACCACTGTACCACCAGAGCTCCTTAATAAATACAGGACTTGTTGAATGAATGAGTGAATGAACGAATGAGTGGATGAACGAACGAACAGTTGGGCAAGCACCTGGACCGCGGACCACAGCTAAACCCGTGGTCCAGATGGTGCACAGGCTTCTGTAGGGCTTACTGCAAAGCCTCTGTCCCTGGTGGCGCTGTGGGCCCTGGAACACAAGGGCGTGAGCTCCGCCTGGGAGAAGATCCCTTTATTCGAGAACTCCTCGTTGCCTGGCTGCCACCTCTGCTGCCAGGAGAAGGACTTCTGATGTCTTCACTCACGTGGCCGTCTTCCCTCCTACGGCCAGCCCTCCGCCTGTCCCACGTCCCCGCTGTCCACACTGCCAGAGCCCTCATCTCTTGCACACAGGCTCGTGTTGTAAGTCTCAGCTCATCTTAGCCTTGAGCCCTCCCCTCCTTCCTCAGCCTCTGGCCATGCCGTCTGCCCCTCTCCTCCCCACATGTTGAGCGGCCCCGCCCAGCGGCTCTGTCTCTGGTCGGTGCCCACCTTTCAGTTCGGCCCCGCTGCCCACTCCCTCAGTCCTCCACGGCGGGGAATTTTAAATGCTTTGTGACCAGCTTGAGAATCGTGGGGAGAGGCTGTATAAGCCTGTGAAGGACTGGAGCAGTAATCCTTTTGTAACCTGAAGAGGACTGCAGGCTTCCACACCATGAATGATAAAATGGTGTGGATTGAAAGGCTTTTGGGGAACTGTAAAATGTCTAGGATTAAAATTTCAATACCATTTGTGCCCAATAAATGGGAACTTCTTAGTAACCTAAAACTGTGCTGTTATGACTCAGGTCTGAAAATTATGAGTCCTGGTTGAAGAAATGGGAATAGCATGTAAGGGAGCCAGGACCCATCCTTTACCTTGCTGTAGTGTGGTCGCCCCGGATAGCAGGAGCATGACCTCATCGGGGAGACAGCCCAGAGAAATGAGTGCATTTGGGAAGAAAGGGATACGCTCTCCAGAAGACAGGAATGTTCTGCTTTCCGCTGGAATTGTTGATGGCAACGGGCTGAATTGGACCCATGTTGGTTTCTTAACTGGTTTGACAGACGAGACCCCAAGGAAAAGATCAGATGATAATGTATTGAATGACTAGCTTTAAAAAAAATAAATAAATAAATTAGTCAGTCAGAACTGGCAAATTAATTTTGTCTGTAGAATCACTTCCTGGAGCTTACAAAATTAGAGTCCTTAAGAGTACAGAGGGGAGACTTGGCGTTATTTAACATGCTCGTGGAGGCTGAGGGAGGTGGATTTCGTCTTAATACCCTAAAGCCCTGTGCCTTTGAATAGGGGGCCCGCCTGAAGGGAAGGGGCAATGTGTCAAGAAGTCACTGCCTGGGCATTTTGTGGCCAATTGAAGAACTGAATTGAGTTGCTTTGGCTATGATGAGAACCCAAGCCAGGCTAGAAGTCTTGGAGGGAAAAAAAAGTAATGTTTTTTTTTTTTTTTTTCCCTCCCTTTCCGTTACAGAATTTTACGATTAAGTTGACAAAGAATTCATCAGTTTTAACGCTTCTCATGATTTAATATGGTACAGTGTTTCCCTGGGCTTACTCAGCTTCCAGATCATTCAGTGAGTCGTTTATACAATAAGCTTTGGATGCTAAACTCTTCCCCACGAGATTGAAATCTGGGCTTTTTTCCTTTTGATCCAGGGGTGAGCCTGGGAAGTGAATTATCACCTTCCGTGCAGCCGATCCAGTGGAGGGGTCAGAGAGAAGCTTACCAAATTGTCAGCGCCTCCCTTCTGCATGGAGCCTTCTGGAAGCCACTTGAGGGCATGGACTCGAAGGTCAGGCTTCTTTCTCCTCTTCTTTAAGACTGCTGACGTTTGTAAATCGCAATAACTGTCTTTATAGTCTTTTAAGCTTTATCGTTACCCATTTTAATGCTAACTTTATCCTCCTCGAATGAAAGCTTTTATGTTTAAGAAGATAAAGTACAGAATGCTTGTCCCCCCATAGACTTCCGTGTTTGCTTGGCTTGCATGCCAGGTATTTTTCTATTTCATCAACATTTTGGTTTTTATTGATTGAAGATTGATAGCAGTGGTTTTATGAAGTCTGTAAAAAATGTAACACGTTTTAAGGCAGTTTTCAACTCTAGTTGACATGTTTGGTTTGAGCTTTATGTGAGGTAAGAGAATTGTGGAAAAATTAATTGCAGGGTTAGTGATTAACTATACTACGTTGATGTGTGTTATCTGCCAAATTGACATGTCTTTCTTCAATTGCAGAACTGGTAGGAACAATTGCAAAGCGATAGAATCCGTAGAAGTACGAGTGCTTTTGAGTGAGCATGCAGCTGGCTTTGCCTTGTGTTACAGGCCACTATTTTTAGATCATTTTCATAATTGAAAGCAGGTTTTTTGAAAGAGCAGCTGAGATTGCAAACTCTGCTCCGTAGCTTTCTGGCAGGGTCACGGGCCATCACCTTTACGTGAGCAGTGGCGTTATGATCCGTCACTGATTCATTTCCTGGAGAGGTGTGCAATTTAGACGGAGCATTAAGGAGAGTTGATGAGTTGATCGTGGGAGCCAAATGCCAAGCCTGTGTTTCCTAAATGTTTGTTTCATAGAGACTATTGCAAATTGAATACACAAATGCACATCAGGCATGGTAGTGTTGATGATGTTTCCTGGAAGAAAAACTTACATTACTAAACCAAGTCTTGTGTCGTTACTCGCCCAAATTAGGAGCAATGGGGTGGGTGTGGGAAAAGAACATACTGCTTTATAAAGAAAGTACATCTGTTTTAAATACTTATAACCTAATAATGTAAAACATGGAGCTAATCTAATATTTCTTGGGTGGTAGAAGTTAAAATGAGGCCTTTCTTGGAGATAGTTACCTGACTTAGCAAGTAGAAGTGCAAGGTTCACAAGAAAATTTGGGTTTATGTTAAAGAATGATTTTTTTGTTATGTAAGTATGTCCCGTGCAGTATTTGGTACACAGGTATACCCCCCCACCCCACCCCCTGCCCAAAGAAACTCACTGGTTATGGGAAGTCCAGATTTAACTGTTGTTGATAGGTGCCATTGAGTCAGTTCTGACTCATGGTGACCCTGTGTACAACAGAACCAAACGCTACCCAGTCCTGTGCTACCCACACATTCATTGCTATGTTTGAGCCCACTGTTGCAGCCACCGTGTGGATCCATCTCATTGACGGTCTTCCTCTTTTTTGCTGACTCTTTTACCAAGCGTGATGTCCCTCTCCAGGGACTGGCCCCTCCTGATGACGTGACCTAAGAGGAAGTCTTGCAGGAGGCATTCTGGCTGTGCTTCTTTCAAGGCAGATTGATTCATTCTTCTCACACTGCGTGGGGTACTCAGTATTCTTTGCCAACAGTGAATAAGCTGGATGATGAATAAGGAAGACCAGAGAAGAAGAGATGCGGTTGAATTTATGAATACAGTATACTATGGTATACTGAATATACCATAGACTGCCAGAAGGACTGTCAAGAGGACAAAACTGGGCTGGACTCTATTTAGAGTTTTTGTCCGGCAGTGCCACCTGGGGACTGCTGAACTGAGGTGGGCTATGGGCTCTCTACTGGTATGAAGCAGTTTAGATTTGTCCCACCTTAGTCCTGAGTGCCAGGCAGCCAGCTCAAACACATTATAAGGGGTGCTGGAGGTGGAACTGGGCACATCTGGCCAAGCTGCCTGCCTGCCAGTGGTGGGTCACCAGCACCATCTGTGTGCTGTAGGCAGCATATGGAGCTATAATTACAACATGGACCTGTATTTGGTAAGTAACTACCAAGATCCGGTATGAGAAATGTTGGTTCCTTCGAGTCATCTCCGACTCATAGCGACTGTATGCACAGCAGAATGAAACACGGCCCAGTCCCACGCCACCTCTACAATCCTTGCTATACTTGTGCCCATCGCCACAGCCACTGTGTCAATCCATCTCGTTGAGGGCCTTCTCCTCTTTCATCAACCTTCCATCTTGCCAAGTATGACATCCTTCTTCAGGGACTGATCCCTTCTGACAACATGACCAAAGTAGGTGAGACAAAGTCTGGCCATTCTTGCTTCCAAGGACCATTCTGGCTGCACTTC
>NW_006921625.1:6884524-6914124 GCF_000298275.1 Orycteropus afer afer
CCACACAATGAAATGCTTTTGCATAGTCAGTAAAAAACAGGTAAACATCTTATGGTATTTGCTTTGAGCCAAGATCCACCTGACATCAGCAATGATATGCCCTGTTCCACGTCCTCTTCTGAATCCAGTTTGCACCTCTGGTAGTTCTCTGTCAATACACTGCTACAACCGTTTTTTAATTATCTTCAGTAAGATTTTACTTACACATGATATTAATGATACTGCATGAGAAAGGATGCATGTAAATGTCTGATACGTGTTTGCTGGAATTCTCTGTGGGGTGGATGTATATGTGTGCTGTAGAATAGAAAGGTGGGTAAGGGTGTAGATGTGTTTCTGTGTCCTATCAAACATACCAGTCAAGGTTTTAATTTTAAACCCCAGTAACGGGGCATCTTAGATACACAAGATGTGCTCGTTGTGATGCACCTGTCTACAGCACAGCTCTGTCTGTTCTGAAAATGTGGTCTTTGAGACTTTCTTACTTTCCCACCCTCCTGTTTCATCCCTTGCCCCCTTGCTTCTTTCTACTCAGCCGGTTTTTAACTGAGCACCTGTTATGTGCCAGAGGCAGGACATTCTGTCTATGAAGAACGTAGACATGCTTTCTGCCCTTAGCCACTTACATACTGGTGAGGAAAAGAAAGAAAATTGATACAGGTGTTGGTAAGCATTCAGAAAGAAGCAGTTCATTATTACAGGGACTAATCAAGGCATGAGGAGCCCTGGTGGCACAGAGGTTAAAATGCTCGGCTGCAAACTGAAAGGTTGGGGATTCAAACCCACCAGCCATTCTGCAGAAGAATGATTAGGCAGTCTACTTCTGTAAAGATTGACAGGATTGGAAACTCTATGGGCCATTTATACTCTGTCCTCTTAGGGTGCTGTGAGTCCACAGCAGTGGGTTTGCTTTTGGTTTAACCAGGGAGATGTATTTTGCCAGGCTGGTCAGGAAGGATGTCTCTAAGAAGATAAGCTATGAAACTTTTTCAGTAAGTTGATCAAGCCAAGCCTGTGAAGAGCAAGTGTGAGTGAGGCTGGTGTGTTAAGGGAAAAGGGAGGAGCCTGTTGTGTCTGGAGTGTGGGAAGTGAGAGACGTAGACAGACAGACATGAGATCAAGTCTGCAGGGCACAGGGGCCAAGATTTGCACATGGTCAGGTTGAGCAAGTCACGGTGTGACCTCACTGTTGGAACAGTAGACATTTGTCCTGAGAAAGACGACAAACCACAGCTACCTTTCTGAGAGTTAGGTACTTTGCTTTTGTGACTTAGAAAGCCCTCTGTGGTTATTCATCCCTGGGACGGCAGTGTTGACGACAGTGAGGGGAGGGGCATTTTCTCTTTACACAGTGACATCTCATGTTCCATCATTTCCACCTGGCTGCCCATCAGAAGTCCAGCAACTGGGAGCTGGAGACAAGAGAACCCACCAGCCACTCCTTGGAAGGAAGGTTGGGCAATCTACTTCTGTAGTGATATGACCTTGGAAACCCAAGGAGGGGTCCTATGAGTTGGGGCCAACTCGATGGCACATAACGACAACAGCAACAAATGCTATCCCAGGGACTTTGGGAGTGAATAGAGAGAGGTGACCTGAAATTCCAAGTCCCCCTGGTCTTCCTCTGCACGGCCTGCCAAAGTGATTTTCCTACAACGAAGCTCTGTTGTTACATGCTATCAAGTTGGCTCTGACGCACAGCAACCCCACGTGCAACAGAACGAAACCCTGTCCAGTCCTGTGCTGTCCTCAGAAGTGTTGCCATGCTTGTTGCATTGTCGCAGCCACTGTGTCAATCCGTCTCACTGAGGGTCTTCCTTTTTCACTGACCATCTACTTTACAAAGCATAACGACCTTCTCTAGGGACTGGTCCCTCCGATCACATGACCAAAGTACCTGAGATGAAGTCTGTGTCCTCATTTCCAAGGAGCATTCAGGCTGTGCTTCTTCCAAGACGGAGCTCTAACTCGTCACAGTTCTGCTGAAACCATCGGTGGTGTTTACCAAGTCCTCACCATGAAGCCCAACTCTTGTTGTTGTTATGTGCCAACTCTAGGGTCAGTATATGAAACACGTCATAGTGTGGCCCACTCCTCTCTAGTCACAGACCCTTGCCCTCCTCCCCTGACCACCCTGGGTCTTACGGCTTACCCTCATTCCACAAAGCCTTTGTTCAAGACCACCCTTGAGATTAATGGGCAGAAGTGATTACATGCTGCACTGGGCTTTGACCCAAAGCACCGTGGGCTGAAAGACTGACACTCACAGGGATTTCATCAGTAATTTGCACACGTGTATTAAATGCCTGTTTGTGTACTGGGCACTGTTCTTGGTGCTGGAGCTGTAGCTGTCCTTGGGCACTTTCTACCTGAGCAGCAGAGGGGAGCAGCTAAATGGACCAGCAGGAACTCCAGGTGAAGAACAGTCCAGGTGGTGGAAGGTGGGGGGCCAGAGGTGGGGCCACAGGAGGGGTCCCTCTGGGGGAGGTGACATTCGAGTGATGGCCTGAAGGGAATGACAGGTGAGCCAACCAGGCGGAGATCTGTGACAAGCGTCCAGGCAGAGGAAGTAGCGAGCGTGAGTCTGGAACAGATGAAGCAGAGGCAGGAGTGTGTGGAGGCATCAGCGGGGCTGGCTAGGGTAGGTCTGGGATTGGAAAGTGCTGGGAGGCTTGTGCCTGGGCATGTGAGTGTCTTGTAGCTGAGGGCTCTCATGGCCCTGGGTAGACTAAGCCACAGGGCCACAGTGGTAACAAGGGCTGTGAGGGGTGAGGAGGCTGGTGTTAGCTGCACAGCTTAGACCGGAAGGCCACCCAGACCCTGCTCACGGGCAGTGGTGAGAAGCGGGCAGATTGGGATGTATTTGAAAGGGGAGAGTCAACTGGACTTGCCAGCAGATTACAGATGTTCAGGATAACTAACCTTTGTGCTTTGGACCAAGCCATTGAGGTGTGGGGTGGTACCTTCACAAATGGCCCCAAGGAGAAAGGAACCTATGGTTTGATTTGGTTTCTGCTGTGTTATTGACTTTATACCATGTGGGGGGGTTCTCGGCTCTGGCTGCATATTGCCAAAAACTTTGGTAAATAGTGGTGTGTCCAGGCTTCAGCCCTCCAGAAGTTGATTTGATTGGGTTGGGATAGCACTCAGGTGATACTAAGCTAGTTTTAAAGTGCCCCCACGTGATTCTAAGGAGCGTGCAGTGTAGAACCAAGGGACTAGGTGGTCCATCCAACACAGGAGTGCTGGTCACCTTGGCCTGGCTGACTCGGCACAAGTACTATTGGTGCTTCCTCTCTGTCTGTTTGCCTCCTTCACATTCAGGCTGAGATACTGGTGTGTTCTCTCCAAGTCAAGGGACAGCCCAGTATTGCTGCTGATATTTTAGTTGA
This sequence comes from Orycteropus afer afer, assembly GCF_000298275.1. Lineage (NCBI taxonomy): Eukaryota > Metazoa > Chordata > Mammalia > Tubulidentata > Orycteropodidae > Orycteropus > Orycteropus afer. The sequence goes on from NW_006921625.1 coordinate 6,887,917, forward strand.
AAGAGTAAAGGAGAAAATGTGGCCTTAGGCACAGTGGAGAGCCTCTAGCTTTGGGGTTATTTGCTTGTTGGTGTTGTCCGTGAAATGGAAATAAAGCTTGTCGGATTTTCTTCACTCTCGGGCCCATTGTAAGACTTGGGTGAAACAATGACTCTAAAAAGTCTCTGGGAAATAGAAAATTACTACACAGATGTAAGGTGATAGCGAATGTCTAAAGTGTTTCTTTGGGGACGGAGCTCCAGTTTCTTGGAAAAAACGAATGCTGCAACCAGACAAGATGTCAGGACGTGACGATGCTGAGGTGACCTCTGTGGGGCTCAGCCTTTGAGTGCTCCGGGAAGCTTCCGCTTTCTGGCTCTGTTATGTGAGAACAAAACTATGGCAATAGCATGTGAAATGCAAAATGGAAAGGCAAACGCATTAGAACATGAAACCAAAGCTTCCCTCTGCATATTGTGGGTCTCAGATATCAACTATCCAGTAACAACTGATTAAAATGGCAGAGGTGGCTTCTATTCCACACATCTCTGCTTGGTGTGCTTCACAGCTGAGAACACAGAAGTACTCAGCTTTCCCCTCAGTGGCCACCCCTTTCAGCCTTTCACAGTCAGACTCCTCAGAGGGTCGTCTGTCTCTGCTTCCTCACCTTCTCCCTCAGTCACAGCCTCCTTGCCCACCACCTCATCAGAACTGCTCTTGCCAGGGCCGTAGAGGGCCCTGAAACCTTTCACTTCCTCTCTTGACATAGATTGTGTTCTTCTTTGAAACCCTCACTTTCTTTGGCTCTGAGACCCCCTTCTCTCTTGCTTCTTCTCATGGTTTCCGTTCTTGTTTTTCATTCCTCCTACTGGCTTTGCCTCCACTATTGGTTTTCCCTCAGTTTCTTCTTAGGCCCATTTCTGACTAATGGGCTCTTACTGGCAGTGTCCACTTGTACCCAGAGAACTTGCCTAAGTAACAGTAACCATGCCTCTGGGACTGTTGGTCGGCTTCCTAATGTGTGTTGGGCATGTTACATGTGACAACTTCAACATTTGTCTTCTGATGTACATTAACTTCAAATCCACATCTTTCAGTCTACTTTGACCCCTGAGATCTGGTCATGTACTACCAATGGGCTCCAGTTACCTTCAATTCAGTGTGCCCCAAAGTGGACACTGTCCTCTTCTCAATCCTCTGCTCGTATTCTCTGTATAGTCCTCAGAAGTTGTCATCCTCCTTCTCCGCCCAGTCATGAGGTGAGAGATCTGTTGAGTCTACTGACCCAATGATTCCAACACGTGTCCCTTCCTCCCCGTGCCTAGTGCCTGTGCCTGTCAATGCGGGCAGAGGGATCCATTCAGAGTACAGATAACCTGTCAACTTTCCTGCTCTGCAACCCATCAGAAGCTCCTGATGATGCCCAAGGCACTTGGCATGCTGCGTTCCTCCTGACTTTGCAGCGCCTGCCCCAACCCTAGCCAGCCAGCATGTCAGTGGCCACCTGACACCGAAATATACCATGTTCTTTATTGCCAGTCTTGGTGTATGCTGTGGTTCCCCATGTGCTCCTGACCCCTGGGTCCTACTCACTCTGGAAGTCCCAGTTTAAACAACACCTTCTCCTATGAAGCCCATTCTGACCTCATGGCCAAGTTCTTCCTTCCTGGATCTTTGTCCATGCTAAGTGTGATGGTGAAGCTTGTGTGTCAACTTGCCTGGACTGTGATTCTCAATGGTTTAGCAGTTATGATGTAATTTGGCAATAATGATATCACTCCCATGATGAGATTTGCTATGAGCAGTAAATCAGTTGAAAGGGAGTTTCCACATGGACGTAGCCTGCATCCAGTATATATGGATGTCCTGGCAAAGCTCTCTGGCGTTTTGGTTACTCTGGATCCTGCATCCAGTTCATCGTCACCTGACCTCTGTTTCCTGGAATTTCAGCCAGTGGCCTGCCTTATTGCACACTGACCTTGGGATTTGTTAGCTTCTGCAGCCTGTGGGCCAGCAGCCTGCCATCTGACCTGCTGATCTTGGCCTTGTGAGCTCTTGCCAGTTCCATGAGTCAGGAGAGCCTCAGCCTGATGTCTGACCCACAGACTTTAGGACTTGCCAGCCTCTACAACTGCGTAAGCCATTTCCTGGAGATAAATCCATGTATATACACACACAGTGTCACTGGTTTTGTTTCTCTAGAGAACTCAGCCTAAGACAATAAGTCACAGGCATCTGTGATGTGCAGTCATATTCTGGACCCATTGAATTTATGCCCATTCAGCCTGTGAACATGACAGAAGGAGCCAGATACTGCAGAGACATGGCTGATACTGTACAGATGGCCCGTACCCTCCGATCTGCCCCAAAGCTTGTGACCAGAGTGGGCATGGTGACAGGGAGGAACAGAGTGGGTATGTGGGGACATCTGGATCTGCTGTTGTATCCATGATTCCTTCTGCCTCTCTCAGGGTAAGCTTCTTACCTCTCTGGAAGTGTTCTAGTTCTTTCAGTTGGATATCATTATATAGCATGGCCCCTAATAAGCCCACTTTATCTACTCCAGAAATAATGATGTAGAGAAAAGAAATGGCAGTGTTGGATTTACATAAAACCATGAAAACGGTAAGGGATGTTGGAGAGTAATTTCCCCTCTCTGAGGAATCATTCTGGAAAAACTACAGAAATAAATGCAGGCTAAACTGGTGTCCAGAGTTTGGCTGGGTGGGCCAGTGGTTAGCTTTTTTGACTTATGGACAGAGTTTCAAACTGGCTCATTCTGGCTTGACCTCCTGCTGAGAGTTTACATTTCCACCACAGATACATTGAATCAGAACCTACGTTTTAACAAGAATGACAGATCCTACTGTGTTCTGTCCCTCCCTGGACTCTTACCCGTACTCCTTGCACTACCTGCCAACCCATGTGATGTAGGCCCCACCTCTCTCTGGGCCATTCCCCTGACTCTCAGGATCCACCCAACCAAGACTGTGCCAACCTTAGTGAAGAAGAATCACAGAGGTGTAAGTTGGCCCCTTGTGTCTTTGTCCACCAACTCAGCTGGTGGCAGGATTGATGCCGTGGTACATGGAATAGGCCTTTAGATACCAGCACAGCCTCTGTCTTGGTGTGCAGCTTTGGGAAGGTCACTAGCCCTTGCTGAGCTTGTTTCTTCATGTGCAAAGGAGATGGTAGTGGTCACCTTGCTGCCTGGCACAGACCCTCAGCATGGTGAGCACTCAGCAAGTATCACTTTCTCTTCTCCAGACTTTCTACTTAGGCTGTGACTGAGGTCTCAACCCTGGCTTGACCGCCTTTTAGGCGAGATAATTCTTTGGGGTGTGTGTGTGTGTGTGTGTGTGTGTGTGTGTAAGTAAGAGAGAGAGAGATGGGGGGGAGCAAGACTGTCATGTGCTTTGTGGAATGTTTAACAGCATCCCTAAGCTGCATCCACTAGATGTCAATGGCAGACCCCCAAGTTGTGATAACCAGGAATATCCCCTGACATTGCCCCATGTGGCCTGGGGGGCAGAATTGCCCTCGTTGAGAAGGATAGCATTATGGGGAAAGCTGAAGGATGTTAGGGTACTGACAGTTGCTGAGAGCCTTCCTATGGCCTTGAATGGGGTATGACCAGCGTTGGCAGATTCGGCCACGAAGAGCAGACTGTATGTTCAGCCACATGGACCACACGGTCTCTGCTGTGGCTCCCCATGTCGCCCTGCTATCAAGGCACCGAAGCAGTTGTAGATGATGCATGAGACAAATGGGAATGGCCGTGTGCCCATAAAACTTTATTATGGACACTGAAATTTAAGTTTTATGAAGTTTCCACATCATGAAATACTAGTCTGTTTTAATGATTTAGAAATGTAAACACCATTCTTAGCTCACAGGCCTTATGAAAACAGGCAGTGGACTGAGTCTGGCCCTCAGGCTGTAGTTTGCCAATCCCTGGATGAGACATTTTATAGATGTAATCCCAGTGGATCTGCCCAGCAGCCTCAAGAGTTGGGAATTGTCCCATCTGTATGTGAGGACACAGAAGCCCGCAAGGGAGGACTGGCATCTGGACCCAGGTCTGTCAGATTCTGAAGCCCAGCACCCTGCCCTCTGGGAAGAACCAGTGGATTTCTTCCCCTGCACATTGTATCAGGACTGATACATGAATCCTGACTCCTGCCCCAGAGTTACTGATTAGAGGGCAGGCTTGGCGAGCCCTTGGTCATCCTCCTCCTCTGTCAGGAATTCCCCAGGGGTTCTGGCTTTCTTACTCTTCTTCCTGGAGGTGCACACCCAGAAGAAGGCAAGCCAACATGTTGTTGGTTTCAGCTGCATCCCTTCGGGGGTCCTTGGTCACAAGATGGGGTCTTGTCTGCATGCCCATCACATCTACCACTGACTGGTTTACTTCTCCCCGCCTCTGGACCCGTTGCTGTCAAATCTATCCTGACTCATGGCAACTCTATAGGACAGAGTAGAACTGTCCCTTAGGGTTTCCTAGAGTGTTGTCTTCACAGGAGCAGATCGGTAAGTCTTTTTCCCCTGGAGCGGCTGGTGGTTTCAAACTGCCAAACTTTTGGTTAGCTGCACACTTAACCCCTACATCACTAGGGCTCCTTTGCTACCTCTTAGTGGTACCTTAATGTGATTGGAAGATTAGTCTTTATTGAGTTGGGCCTCCTTACAGTTTCTACAAACCCCCCCGCCCCCAATAAACCTGTGTCATTGCCACAGAACTGAAGACATCTGGGCAATGTTGGCAAGTATGGTGGTTTACATTGTTGAAGTAGATGACATAGTAAATGCATGTTTTTTTCTTTTGTTTTTAGTAACATTAGGTAAAACTTGCCATAACTGACCTGCTATGTAAGACATAGAATTGCTTGATGTTAGGAGAAAATGAATGTGATGGATTTTGTTTTCAGTTTATTGAGTAGACACATGTGGGTCTGTGGTCTCAGTCGTAGGCCCGATTCCCATGTTGGCATAAGGGACAGGGAGGCCTGGATCCTGTTGTCAGGGACTTCACAGTGATGTGGAGCAAGTTCTTGATGTGCACTGTGTTCTTGGCAAATGGGCTTTTTGCTTTAAAACAGTTTTACAGAACAAGCGTGAGGCTGGGACAGACAGCTCCTGTGCCCCACACCCAGTCCCGTCGTCAACATCTTACATTAGCGTGTCATGGGTGTGATGCTCATTGCCGCAGCCTCTGCTTTTTAGCTTGAGAACATTTAATGAGAGAGACTCCAGGGATTGAGAGGGTTTAGGAAGGAACGTTATAAGAGGATTCTGATTCTACAGTAACATTTTAGGTTAAAGATCATTATCTTCCCAAGAGGGATCGAACGTGCATGGGCGTTTAAGAGTTGCATGTTGTGAACACTGGGGAAGCCGCCACCTTTGAACTGACTGAGGTTTCTCCTGGAGCCAACAAGCACAGTTGAGTGCACAGTCATCGTTGCTCCTTGACTTGTAACCACAGCGAAACAGATGTTCTCATTCCACCAGCATTTCAAGTTCAGGGAAAAATAGACTTGTATTCTTCCCAAAAGGAGTGAGAAATAACTTATCTACCTCTCGTGCGGGTGGCTGCAACCAGGTACTTAAAATCTTGCTCAAACAACTGTATACAGCGTAATGCCTGCGTGCAGAGTTCAGGTGAGAAGTCTGTCCTGTAACGATCGATCGCACAGGCTCCTGCCTCTCCTGCCTCTCCTGCCTCTCCTGCCTCTTGCCTGCAGCCTTATTCGCATAAGAGTGTGCCTGTGTGTGGTGTAAAAAGTGGGTAGCCACCTTTTTTTCATTATTGCCTACCTAAAGAGAAAAATTTAATTTCTCCAAGAAACATGAAATACTAAGGCATGAGACTTTGTTAGGTAATGTTAAACAACAAACCTCAATAATAACTAAAAATATCCCCCCAAAAGGACAACTTTTGCCCCCTTTGGGATGAGGTCATCCCCACCGAGCATGCAGGATGGGTACCACACATTAGTGGACAAAAGGAAATGCATCTCTCATAAGACTGTATTTACAGAAATCTCCCCATTGGAGGCTCATATCCCAGTGGGCATTCATCTGTTTCAGGAGGTGGCATATGATCAAGAAGCAAAGGTATTTAAGGAAGGAGTCTGTGATGGTTATGTTTGTGTGTCAACTTGGCTAGGCCTGGTTGAGTGGCTGGGCAGCTGGTGGTAGTTATTCCTCATGATGAGACTGGCAATCAGCTCCATGGTGGGGTCTACCACAAGCAGCTGAGTAGCTGCCCTTGGGATGTGATCTACTTCCCGTGTATAAGGAGAAGCCTTGGGAATGGCCTCTAGCCTATGGCAGCTTGGACCCTGCGTGTAGCCATGCCATTCTGCCTGCCATGCTCTGCTGACCTGGGGACTTACAATGGACTTGAATTAATGGCCTGCCATGTGTTTCGGTAATGTCGGGACTGTTCCCTTTTACTTTCAACCTTGGGCCTGGCAGCCTCAGCAGCCAGCAGCTGTCTGAGTGAAGAAAAGCCTCTAGCTCCAGTGGGCTGGGAGCTGGAGGCAGAGCAGAAGCCCAAAGTTGAGGGGCTTTCACCAGCCCTTAGAGCCTGGCACTTTGAACTTTGGACTTAAAGCCTCCAAACTGTGAGAGAATAAACTCCTGTTTGTTAAAGCCATCCCATTTATGGTATAGCCTTGTCAGAGTGGCACTAGGGAACCAGAACAAGGACCAAGAGGCTGTCATTCAAACAGAACAAGAGGACACTGCATGGTTTAAAATCAGGAAAGGTGTGGATCAGGGTTGTATCCTTTTACCATATTATATTTAATCTGTATGCTGAGCAGATGATCTGAGAAGCTGGACTATATGAAGAAGAATCGGGTATCAGGATTGGGGGAAGGACTAATGAACAGCTTGTGATATGCAGATGACACAACTTTGCTTGCTGAAAGTAAAGGGGATTTGAAGCACTTACTGTGGCCTTCGGTGTGGATTACACCTCAACATAAAGAAGGCAGAAGTCCTCACAACTAGATCACCAAGCAATCTCATGCTAAACAGAGAAAAACGAAATTGTCAGGGATTTCATTTTACTTGGAGCCATGGAAGCAGCAGTCAGGAAATCGAAGGCTGTATCACACTGGGCACATCTGCTGCCAAAGACCTCTCAGTGTGTCAAAGAGCAGAGATGCCATCGTAGAACTCCAGGCCACCGTGTTTACAGTCACCGATAAGCACGCAACGCCCTGGTGGCATAGTGCATTTGGCTGCTAACTGAAAGGCCTGAGGTTCAAACCGCCAGCCACTCCATGGAAAAACATGAGGCAGTGTGTGTCTGTAAAGGTTTACACAGCCTTGCAAACCCTCTGGGGCAGTTCTATTCTGTCCAATAGGGTCATTATGGGTCACAATCAACTCGATAGCAGTTTCATATACATGTGAAAGCCGGACAAGGAGTAAGGAAGATGGAAGAAGAATTGATACCTTTAAATCATGGCATTGGCAAGGAAGGTGATTGTACCATGGTCAGAATATATACACGCATACATATATACATACAGAATACATACATACAACCAGAATGTGCCGTGGAAGTGAGGTGGGAGAGACCTGTCACATTCTTTGGACTTACTATCAGGAGATACCAGTCTCTGGGAAAGGACACCATGCTTGGTAAAATAGAGGGTCAGTGAAAAAGACAAAGACCGTCAACAAGATGCATCGACATGGGCTGCGACAGTGGGCTCAAACATGGCAACAGCTGAGGCTGGGGCAGGACCGGGCGGTGTTTGATTCTCTTGTACGTGGGGTTGCTATAAGTTGGAACCAACTCAACTATACCTAATGACAAACCATTGTAGACAAGAGGCAAATAAGAATAAAAATTGATTTTCCTATCAGCTCTTGCTAGCTGTTTAATAACAAACTTTTTAAATGAGAACAACTTTGGATTTACAGAAAAATTGCAAAGATGGTACAGAGGCTTGCCGTATTCTTCATACATAGTTTGCCCGCTTGTTAACACCTTACGTTGGTGTGGTATGTTCTTGTGAATGAGTGAGTGAATGGATGGATTAGTGTCTGCTGACGTTCATCCTTCATTTCTATTTCCTCAGTTCTTATGTAATGTCTTTCTTCTGTTCCGGGATCCCATCTGAAGTACCACGTTGCAGTTAGTCATCATATCTCCTTTGACTCCCCTTGTTTATGATGGGTTCTTAGCCTTTCCTTGTCATTGATGCCCTTGATAGTTTTGAGAAGTCAGATACTCTATATAATATCCTTTAAGTAGGATTTCTCTGATGTTTTCTCATGACTACACTGGGGTTATGGGTTTTAGAGAAGACCACAAAGGTGAAGTGCTATTCTCTTCCCATTTTATTAAGAGTTCACATGATCCACCATGACATCCCTATTGATGTTGCCCTTGACCACCTGGCTGAGGTAGTGGTGTCTGGTTTCCCCACTGTAAACCTGCTTCTTTTTCCTCTTTGCATCCTGTGCTTTTTGGAAGGAGGTCACTATGTTTAGCCCACATTCATGGAAAGGGAATTACACTCTAGTTCCTTGAGAACAAAGGGTCTACAGAATCCTTTGGAATTCTGCTGTACATGAGACTTGACTTTTCTCCCCCATGTGTTTACTTATTCAAGCATTTGGAATCCAATATAGACTCATTGATATTTATTTTATACTTTATTATTAGTATTACTATTATCTGCTCAAATTATTCCAGCTTTGGCCATTGGGAGCTCTTTCAGTTGTCCCCTATGTCTTTTTGAGATGCCCCCAGTATTGTGTATTTTTTCCCCCACCTCTTTACTTCCTGGCTCTATAAGGTGCCTTAGGTTCATCTTGTCTATTTCCTGTCCCACTCCTAGGACCAGCCAGTTCTCTAAGGAGCCCAGGTTCCTTTTATCAGAGATGGTAACTGGGTGCTAGGTATGCTTGTCAGTATTGGGGTGCCTGTGCTTCTAGGCCCTCTCAGTTGTGACAGACAAGGAAATATATGAACTCTTGTTAGATCTTAAACAAGTCCCAAATGTTGGGTCATGGCTGATGCACAACGTCCCTTTTAATTCAGAACATTGTATTAGAGAACAGATAGCAGGATTTTTTTTTTCCTCTAATGGCTGTAGCTATAGAAGGAGCTCTGGTGCTGCAGTGGTTATGGTGTTTGGCTGCTAACCAAAAGGTCACTGGTTCAAACCCTCCAGCCACTCTGCAGGAGAAAAATGAGGAAGTCTGTTTCTGTAAAGATTGACGGCCTTGGAAACCCTATGGGGTAGTTCTTCTCTGTCCTTTGAGGGTGCTGTGAGTTGGAATCCACTCATTGGCAGCGGGTTTGGGTTGTTGTTTGGGTAGCTATAGAGGTCAAGAAAGAAGAATAAACTATTGCCAATAAATTAAATCAAGTTTTGAGACTGAATCTAACTATTTTCCCTAAAAAGTTATTTTTAAAAATTGCCAGTTCTTCAGCATTTCACCTCCCTGTGGCTTTTCACCTTGCTGAGGTTAATGCATGCCTCAAGGCTGCCTTTGAGCTAATTACTTGACATTAATTTGACTTTCACCTAAAAGCTGCATGCGCAAAGATTTCATTCAACTGGTATAACGATTTTCATACGCAGTTTTTGCCCAACCAAGGTATTAAGGGCTGCCTTTTTGCTTAAACCTACTGATTTTCCTGGTACGTATTTTCACGACCTGGTCATGAACCCAGAGCGATGCTGGTGAGAGCACAGAGCTAATGAGACAGGGTGGCCGGTGGTTGTGTCTTGTCGGGGTTTCCAGTTCTCATGGGAGCCGTTAGCATGACTCAGTTCCTAGGCCTTGTCTTAGAGATCTCACCCCAGCAGGCATTTCTGAAGGGAGACCTGTGAGGGCACATGGACAGACGAGCCCAGATTCAGAAACACGACACATACAGTGTCCCTCATCACTGGTGGATTAGCAGGGGGATATATGTGTGTATGTGAGTGACACATTTTACATCCTTGTCTTTCAAACTTTGGTCACCCCGACCTACCTCCACACTTTTTGCCTCGTTAGAGAATCAGCTGTGTTATATTATTAATACAAGATTGGTGTACTTACTTTTTTTTTTCTTAAAGACATAAAATTAATATTGATGATTACAATGAAAAGTGTGTGCCTGTGAAAATGTCTGCCGTGGGAGGTGGTGTTCAGTGGTGGGGGGTTCCTCCCTGCCGTGCCAGAGACCCCTTCTAACTCCCAGCAAGTGGACCTCATGGCTTTCACCACCGTGTGTGTCAGTGGGGGTTTTTGCTACAATGCTGAACAGGTCCCAGCAGAGCTTCCAGACTGAGACAGACTAGGAAGAAAGGCCTGGTGACCTGCTTTCAGAACTCGGCCAGTGAGAGCCCTTTGGATGACAGTGGTCCGACCCACAGCCAATCATGGGAATTGCTGCAGGAGTGGATGGCATTTCACTCCCTTATGTGTGGGGCTACTGTGAGTTGGGGGCTGCTGGCAGCTAACAATAACAATAGTTGGGGAACGTGGTATACCATGTGGAAAACAGTGTTTGAGGTCTTTGAAAATTCCTCCATTTTTTCCGTCTAACCATGTTTATTGGTACCACGTCCAGCCATGAGAACTGAGCCCTGCACAGCTCTGGAGGTGGAAAAGGGGATGGGATCCTGCCTTAGTTTCTTGGTGCTGGTAGAACAGAAAAGCCCCAGTGAGTGGCTTCAATGGACAGAAGTTTATTGTCTCAAAGTGTAGGAGGTTAAAGGTCAGAGCTCTGGGGAAAGGTCCTCGTGTCTCCTCAGTTTCAGCTCCGGTTCTTCACGGGGCCACTAACGTCCCCTCCGTTTGTGCTTCCTGCCTGCTCTGCTCTTCCTGCGTCTCAGAGGTGACTGGTTTGAAGCAAACCCTACAGTAGTGTCATCTCGTTAACATAAGAAGGGCCTAGTCCCAAATGAAATTACCTCCGCAGGCCTAGGGGTTTAGGGTTTGTGACACATGTTTTAGGAACATAAGTCAGTCCATAACAGGTCCCATGAGTGGAGCTTTCAGAACCGCTCAGTTCCTGAGGGTGGTGGCCCTGCCTAGGGACAAAGTGCCAGTCCACGGAATTGCATCTCAGAGTTCTGATGTGCACCTTTTGAGGGAGAACATGACTGATCAAAGATGACTTAACTTTTCTGTGACTTCTGTACGTTTATTTAACCAGTTGTTGGGGTGGAGTTGTGTCCTCAAACCTGTGTTGTCAATCCTAACTTCCGTGGCTGCCGTTCTCATCCCGTTTGGGAATGGGTTATCTTTCATGTGTTAAGGAGGCAGGTTTAGTGTAGGCTGTGTTTTGCCTCAGGTCTCTTGGGATGCAAGAACAATTAAACCCATGAAGGGTGGAGAAGGAAGAAGCCCCAGCCTGGCTGAGGAAGATTGCCCAGGAGAGACAAAGACCTCCCTTCAGAGCTGACAGAGAAGGCCTTCCCCCACAGCCAGCACCCTGAATTCAGACATCTATCCGCCTCAACTGTGAGAAAATCCGTTTGTTTGTTAAAATCACCCACTTGTGTTTCTAGAGAACTGAGGCAGCAGCAGACATGTGTTGAGAAGCCGTCCTGTGCCCTTTGCTGGGCGTGGCCTGTTGTGCCGTTTGAAAGAATGTGTAAACCCCGTTTGCAGACCCACTTTGAAGCTTGCTCAGGTAGAGCCCTAGGAAACCTCAGCTCTCCCTGCATGCACCAAAAGGAAGCGTTAAGAGCTCCCAGGGTAGAGTGCTTTATCAGAGCGCCTTTGAAATCCAGCCCTTTCTTTTATGGCCCCAAACGAGTCCTCTGGGGCAGATGTCTTCAGTAATGTCCGTTAGGCTAATAGGAATGTGTTTGCATCGCCAGAAGTTATTGCTGGGTTTAGTGCCTTTTGACACAGGCATCTCTCTTAAGAGGAATACGTGGGATGATACCGGATCTCCAAGCTGGGGCTTGGCTGGACACTGACCTGTCCACATAGTCGTCTTTGTTCATCCAGAGCGTGAGAGCGGACGGGGGCCGTCCTGCTGTCCTGTGTCTGGGGCTGATGGACGAGTTACGAGTCTGGCTGTGGGGTGCCCTGGCCTCCAGCTTCAGGGGGCAGAGAGGGAGCTCTGGAGGCTCATCTCCGGCACAGGCACCGTGCAGATCAGGGCGTGAGTTTCCAGCCTCCTGTCTCCCTGGCAGGCACAGAGCTGCATCTGGGTCAGTCTGGATGTTTCTGGGAAGGGAAACGCCTGTGATGGGCCCAGCACAAGCCTCGCAGCCTCTGGGTTCCACAGACTCAACTGTTCCTCTGGTTTTAATACCCATGCTTGAGCGGCCAGACAGTTCAGAAGGAGCTGTCAGTCAGGAAGGAACCAGTCAAACAGGAGGCATTGAATACATTACGGTTGGTTATGACAGACAGAAACACAGAGACGTACCTTGGCACCAGCAGGCATTACGAGGAGAGTTGGCAGGTGCGGAAATGAGCTGGAGACACTTGAAAGTTCTTTTCCTATAAAATCATTGTCCAGAAGCTGTGGAAACATACTGTGGTGATTAAGTAAATACCATCAATGACAACAGATGAGTGTGTTTTCAGCGAAACCTTACCGGTGAAGACTATTTTCAGATGCCGAGAACTGTGGCTCACACAGAACTGGCTGATGGCGTTCGTTAACCTCAGAGGCAGCTCCCCTCAGGAAATTCTCAGGGCCTGGACAGCACGTTAATTTCTCTGCTGTGTTGGAAGCAGCTGAGACTGGAGCAGGCACTGTTCCCCTTTCCTGCCTCTCTTTCCGGTTAAGTTCCGAGCCCCAGCTTCTATCTAGCACAGCGAGGCAGCCCGTGGAAGCTTTTGCTGTCTCCCTCTTCTATAAGGATCATGGCAGCCATGTTGAACTGTGGTGTGGTTCTCGTGTTTGTTTTCACAGATGACCACCGAATACAAGCGGAAGTGGTGGCTCAGAGTACTTCTTTCTCTCTCTCTCCACCCCAAAGCTCAGCATTCAGGCTGCACTAGTTGGCTTGCCATAGAGTAATAAGCACTAACAAAGCACAGGAAATAAATGTAAAACAATCCAATTCCCAGCTGTGTCAGAAAATAGTATTATTATCTAAACCTAGAAAGAAAACCTCAGTGCCGTGGAGTCGATTTCAACTCTCAGCATGCCTACAGGGCAGAGTAGAACTGCCCCACAGGGTTTCCGAAGCTATCATCTTTCTAGAAGTAGACTGCCTCCTCTTTCTCCTACAGAGGCCAGTGGTAGAATTCTTACCTTCCGTCTGGGCGACCTGGGTTCGATTCCTGTCCGTACACCTCCTGTGCAGCTGTTACCTGTCTGTCCATGGAGGCTTCTGTGTTGGACAGGTTTCAGTGCAGCTTCCAGACTGAGGCAGACTAGGAAGAAAGAGCTGACAGTCCACTTCTGGAAAATGGCCACTGAATACCCTCTGGATCCTGACACGCTTCATCCCTTGGTGCGTGAAGTTGCTGTGAGTCGGGGTGATAGAACATAAACTGCCAACACATTTTCAGTATCTTTCCATTGATCGTGACAGCTGCATCTTAAACAGGGATCTACAGTCAAAGCCGATGTAATGGCTTTTACCCCTAGTAGAGTGAATGCCCAGTTGCTTATGTGGCGGCCTCCATAGCTGCCCGCCTTTTCCACCCCTGCCTCAGCCATCGTGTGGCTGAGGCTGACTGCTCTTGGTGTCTGCTTTGGCACCCTGGACGTGCAATCTGGTTCTACCCTTCTGCTCACTTGAAACAGCTTTTGACAAGATCAGCAACGCCTTCAGGAATTCCCTGGCCATCATTCGGAGCCTTCAGCAGCTTTCTGTTTTGTGGTTGGTGACCTCTTGCTCTGAGGACGGCTGCTGGCCCTGCCATTCAGGTGTGTTTCTTCCTTGTTCTCCTGCCTCCCTGGCTGTTCCACTGGCTTCCCCTCCCCGGCACATGCTCTTCCACCGACCTTCTAAGTCTAGGCAAGTCCCAAGGTGCTGTCTACTTTTTTTTTGACTGCATTTCCCTTGGGACTCGATGCTTTCCAATGCTACCTCTGTTCACAGGATGCAGCTCCGATCTTGGGCAAGAGTCAGGTTCGTGTTCCCAACTGTCTGGTGTCATGGCAGCCATGGCTGTTCTCTCTACGTGCTGGCTTCCAAGACAGATCCTCTGCTTTCCTTCCAGAGCTGAGAGTGGGTTGTGACACAGCCAGCTCCTCCGTGTGTGGGTCCCTGCTTAGGGAAATGTGACAGCAGTGCTTTAATTCAGAGTTCCCCACCTTCTAGATCCAATGCACTATCTTGCCTTCGGCTTGGAATAAACCCTGGTCAAGAATGATCGGTTCTTGAGAATTATCTAGTGAGTAACTGACACTTGGTTACAAGTGACAGAAACCTAACAAAATCCTAACCAAATGTGTTAAGCCAGGAATCGTTTCAAATTCACAAAACTGAAAAGCTCTGAAGTATTTTGTGGCTTCAAGCACACCAAGCTCCTGGGACTCAGTGTCCTCAAGACTTGTATTCGCTTGTATCTGTGTTTCTCAGCACCTCTCACCCAGCTCCGTGCTCGGGGAGGGTCTGCCTTCACGGTACCCAGACAGTTACCAGCAGCCACGGTCTTGTGTTTGCCTCTCCACAACCCCAGTGTATACATTCTGTCCTCAATGATTTAAACAAAAGTCCTAAAATCGAGTGAGAGCAAATTAGGGTCATGTGTCCCCCTTAGAAATGGCCAGTGTGGTGAGAAAGCAGGGGCATAGGAAGCAGTGACTGGCCAAGCCTGAGCAGGTGTCTGGTGCTGGCCCGGGAGGCAGGGACAGTGGAGCAGGGTCACAGCAGGAGAGCGGCTTGGTTCCACCAAATGATTTAGGGGTGGCACGAAAGGGAATGGAAGGCAAGGAGGCAGAAATGGCGCATGCGTCCTTCTTGTTGTTGCTACGTGTTGTCACCCAGTCAGCCCCCGACTTGTGGTGACTCCATATGTAATGGAACAGATGCTGCCCGGTCCTGTGCCAACCCTGTGATGGGCCACGGCTCCGACTGCCAGGCTCTGAGAGGTCTTGTTTGATTGTCACAAGTAGATTGCCAGGCCTTTGCTCCTGGTCCATCTTAGTCTGGAAGCTCTGGTGGAACCTGTTGAGTACCATGGCAACATGCAAACCTCCCCTGACAGACAGGTGGTGTGTGCACACGAGAGGCATCGGCCAGGACTCGAACCAGGTCTCCTGCATGGGAGGCGAGAAGTCTGCCACTGACCCGCTGCTGCCCCCAAATCTCTCTTGTTGTGGCATTGAGCCGATTCTGACTCTCGGCCATCCCATGTATGCAGAGTAGAAAGAACTGACCCGTTTTGTTTTTTCAAGGCTGTGACCTTTTGGAAGCAGATTGCTAGGCCTGTCTTCCCAGGCACCTTTGGGTGGGTTTAGACTGCCAACCTCTCAGCTGGTAGTCGAGCACTTGACCATTTGTGCCACCCAGCATCTGGATGTCTCCTACCCATTAAAAACCGGTTGCTGTCAAGGGGATTCTGACACATAGTGATGCTGTGGCACAAAGTAGAACTGTCTCAGAGGGTTTCCTGGGCTGTCAGTCTTTCCAGAAGCAGACTTGCCTCCTCTTTATCCTGCAGAGCAGCTGGTGGGTTGGAACCACTGACCTTTTGGTTAGCAGCCCAGCTGAGCATTTTAACGACTGTGCCACCAGGACTTCTTCATGTGACCTAGGTTGTCTAAATGCGCCTGAAGGAGCCGTCATGACAGACGGCTGATACTGCCCAGTCCTTCGGCTGTCAGGGATAAGGTCTGAGCTTCCGCAATGGCTTTAACGTTACGGGGATTGGGCAGTCCCAGCTCTTATCTGCAGCTGCTAACTTGAGGTGATAGTACGTTTTATCTGATAGGCACTGCTCAGACATCCTCTTCTACAAAGCACACCCAGGCGTCAGCCAATTTGCAGGACATATTTTCAAACTTGTAGATGTAATTTGAGAGCATTTCAAATCAAGATTTAAAAATCAAGTCAATACTCCATTCACTCCAAACCTGAGTTAATTTTAAACCGGGACTGAATAGACTTTGACTTACACTATCAAATATGAAAATAGGCTGCATTGGTCAGTGGAGAAAGCAAGATTCAAGGTCAATTATCAAATCCCCCAAGAACAATGCATAACCAGCACCAGTGCGTAGGACAGGAGTTAACTCTCCAGCCACGATGAACGACTGACAGCCTTACAGGCAGCCGAGAGAGACTGGGGGGTTACGATACTCCAGCCACAGTGGACGCCTGACGGCCTTACAGCCAGCTGAGAGAGACTGGGGGGTGTTAGGACACGCCACTTCAGCTTATTCATAGTCTTGCTTCCGTTACGGTCATGCCATACTGGGAAAATCTGGAAGTACCTTCAACCTGGGATCTTGATTTTGAAGCAGCCGATTCGGCTTGTGATGGCATGATGGTGTCACAGTGAAGAGAACACGGGGCTGCCTGTCCTTGCAGTGGATGAAGGAAGCCGATGTCACCGGGTGAAGGAAGCTTTGACGTGTGGGGTTGGTCTGCCTCAGAGCAGGCATGTGACTAAGCCAGGATGCGGACACTCTGCTTGTTCTCCCGTACTGCCACTTGTCAAAGGCTGAACAGAAATCATTCCTGTTAATTTCCTTTGCTTGCTTAAAGGGGGATGGGCTGTTAGTGCTGTGAGTTGGCCTCAGCTCGTGGTGACCCTCGTACGATGGTGATAACCTGCTCGGTCCTGCGTCATCCCCACGATTGCTTGTGGCTGGGACTGTTGTTATCTGTAAGCGGATTCTCAGAAGTTGGTCATCTGGCCTCTCTTCCTGGTCTGAGTCTGGCAGCTCTGCTGAAACCTGTTGAGCCCCTAGCAACACACAGGCCTCCACTGTGACGAGGGTCCTGGCTGCAAGTGAGGTGTGTTGGCTGGGAATCTAACCAGGGGTCCCTCACATGGCAGGCAGGAATCCTCCCAGGAAACCACTGCCTCAAAAATGGCCCACGAGTGGAACCCCTGAGACTATGGCCCCTAGCTGCCCTTCAGGTCTGGAATTGAACCCACTCCTGTGGCTTCCAGCCAAACAAAAGACAGGCCTATGAGTGGAACATTTACCTCAAGTAAATAACACTCCTTGGAGAGAACAATCCTGGGAGAAAGAAGGGCTTCTTATGCACAGGGAGACAGCTCAGGGGGCAGGAGTCATGGAGGGAAGGACACAGGGAAGAGGTAACTATCAGGAGGAAGTAGCAGGGGAGCTGTTGCATCGGGGTAAATTGTAGTCAATGTCATGGGACAAAGTGTATGTGAACTGCTGTATGGAAAGTGAATTTGCTCTGTAAATTTTCACCCAAATCGCAATTAAAAAAAAAAAAAAAAAAAGCCCATGAGCTGGGAGTCAGGAAAGACGTTCTCAGTTGCCAAGCGAGCACCCTGAGAAGGCAGTCCTGGCAGTGCGTCTTCTCTCTGGAGAGGTAACCTGAGGAGCAGTGCTGGGAAAAGGCCCAGGACCTCTGCTCAGCCTGTTTCCATTGCTCTCTTGGTGGATTTCAACAGCTATTTGACTATCTCCCCTAATCACGAAAGACCAGCTTCAGAAAAGGGAACATGACAGTTTTACTTAGAAAAGCTGTAAAGCATGTTTGTGCTTTTCCAACACCATGACAGCAGGAATAAAAACAGCTGTTGTTGTTAGTGACACACATAGGTTAGCATGCACAACTGGGAGTTCCAGGATGCAAAGCAGATTTTAGCAACAGGAAAGCTTGGGGATCCGTGAGAAGGAACACCCACCGATACCTTGGCTGCCTGAAACCGAGCCATGGCCGTGCTGTGCTAGAAGGTGACCTTAGTCTCCTTTCTAAAAAGGTTTAACAACTCAAATCTCTCTCCTCCCACCCCCTTTTATTGGCCCTGGCGTCGATGTCCTCCCTGCGCCCAGAGTCCCACTTTGTCCCATCCCTGGCTCGTGTTCTTCTTCAGTCTTAATACAAGCTTGTTGCAATGCACTGTCACCTCTTCTTTGCAGCCCTCTTAGGAAAGTCACTTCTTACCTTCAGTGGCTGTCAAGTAGCAAAAACTAGGAGTTATGAGGATCTGATATAAAATACACATGGCAAGAAGTGTGCACGATTTGTGTTCCTCTGCTCACCTCAAGGTTCGTAGTTTGAACCCACTCAGTGGCACCATAAAGGCTTGGGAGTCTGCTTTCTAAAAGCACTGCCAAGTGACCCTACAGCCACCATGAGTTGAGATCCCCTCTACGGCAGTGGGTGAGGCCTTTACATTCTGGAAAAATGCACCCTTCCACAGTGCTTCATGTAGCCCGTTTGAGAAGTGTCATCTTTCTTTCTAAATGTTATTTTTCAAGTGGTGACTTGTAAGTTAGCATAACGGTATCAGCTCCATCAGCTATTCCTTTTTAAAAAAACAGCTTCGTATAAACTGCTTTAGATAGAGCAAAAGGTGCTTTAATTTCAAGTTTATAGAGATCATTTCCAAGTCTTAAGGTTCCTTTCCCTCCCACCCTCCTCATCTTGGACCTCAACCCATTACCCTAAGTGTCCTCATACGAGGGGTGAGTTCTTCCCATCTTGCTGTGTTTTCTTTTCTTGTCATAATAATTCCTGTTTTGCTCATACTCATTTATCATGTTGAAGATATCATAAAAGACCAATTACTTTCTTAAAACTGCTGACTCTTGACTTCTAGCCCAAACGCCCTGAGATCACACACAAAGGGAACCTGAGTCCAGGGTACATTTGCTCTCACAAAAACAAGTCAGTGAGGGTCTGCCCGAGCCCCCATCCCGGAGGAGACCGCCTGGGGCTGGAGGCTCAGCCCGCAGAGTTGGCACAGAAAAGAAGTGGTGAGACAGAAAGAACGTTCTGGAGTGGGGGGAACATGGAGCGCGGGGAGGGGTGGAGGAACAATGGTAAGAGAAGAAAGCCAAATAGTTATTTGCTTTAAGCGTCAGACTTGGATGACCCTGAGAAGCTCTCTGGAGGACGCAGTAGAGATGGTTGCATCTGCAGAGAATGTTGGCATTTGAGATAAGACCAGGATGTGTTTGTACACGAGTTGGACTGGAGTTATGCTGAAGTTGATCAAACTGCCCCGTGGTTGTGATACAAACTACCTATATAAATGTGGTAATGATTCCTCACATTGGAAAAAGTTAAGTGACGAGCGCCTTGTCACAGAGTACAAACTAGGGGTCGAGGAGGTGGAGTGTTATCGATACCTTCAGATGAGGAAGGACAAGAGAGTGTTGGCAAAGGGTGATGTCTGCAGTGTGGATGAGAGCAGAGGGGGCCGCTGTGTTTCTCTTGGAGCGTCTCTCAGTGAACGCCTGATGGTCCCTGACTTTACATCGCTCACAATTCAGTGCAAACTTGGGTCTCTTCAAAGCTCCTGCCAGCTGGTCACACCCTCCATGCCCTGATCTCACACCAGTTCACCCCCAAATCCCATCTTCCAGCTCTGTTGGTCCGGATCAGCCACTCCACTCTCCACCTCCGTGTTCTTGCCTCCCTCCAAGTTGGTGCACATTTGATCTGGAAGCGTGGGGGTGTCCCGTTTGCCTCCCACCCACATGTCCTACTCTTCCTTTGGAGGAGGGCTGCAAGCGCGTCTGTTCCAGCAGACCTCCCCACAGCTGCATCCGCACTGCCATGGGTTGGAGGCAGGGACATGTCACCGAGTCTTCTCCCATTCAAAGGTGGTTCTGAAAAGTATGCAGCACATCTGTTGGCACATGTAGTTAGAATGACGAGGGTGGGCGCTGTGTGAGCTGGTGGGTCCTTAGTACTTGGTTGCAGGCCATCTGGTTAAATGCAGCTATTTGTGAATAAATCTTTAAACCAGGGTTTCTCAGTTGTGGCATGAACATTTTAGACTTGATATTTCTTTGTTGGGGTTTGGGGGTTATGCACTCCTGTGCATTGTGGCATGTTTAGCAGCTCCCCAGTGCCAGTAATGCCCCCCAACTGTGACAGTCAGAAATGTTTCCAGATATTGCCACATGTCACCTGGGGGCAAAATTACTCACAGTTGAAAACTGCTGATTTATACCTACCAACAGAGATAGGAGTAGTTCTGGTTGTGTGGTGGTTAAAGCATTCAGCTGCTAACCAAAAGGTCAGTGGTTCAAAACCCCAGCCACTCTGTGAGAGAAAGGTGAGGCAGTCTGCTTCTCTAAAGATTTACAGCCTTGGTGTGGTGGTTATGTCCTTGTGTCAACTTGGCTGGGCCTGGCTGAGTGGCTGGGCAGCTGGTGGTAGTTATTCCCCATGATGAGACTGGCAATCAACTCCATGGTGGGATCTACCACAAGCAGCCTTGGGAATATGGCCTGCTTCCTGTATATAAGGAGAAGCTTTGAGAGTGGTCTCTAGCCTATGGCGTGCTTGGACCCTGCATGTAGCTGTGTGGTTGCTAAGCAGCCTGCCATGCTCTGCCGACCTTGGGACTTACAATGGACTTAAGTTAACAGCCTACCATGTGGTTTGGTAATATTGGGACTGTGCCTTTTTACTTGTCAACCTTGGGGCTTCTCAGCCTAAGCAGCCAGCAGCTGTCTGAGTAAAGAAATGCCTCTAGCTCCAGTGGGCCGGGAACAGGAGGCAGAGCTGGACCCCAAGGTTGAGGGGCTTTCACCCAGCCCCTAGAGCCTGGCACTTTGAACTTGGACTTAAAGCCTCCAAATTGTAAGAATAAACTCCTGCTTGTTAAGGCCATCCCATTTATGGTATATTCTTGTCAGAGCAGCACTAGGGAGCCAGAACACTTGGAAACCCTATGGGGCAGTTCTTCTCTGCCCTCTTGGGTTGCTATGAGTCACAATTGACTAGATGACAATGCGTTTGGATTTTAGTTTTTACTGGAATAGGTCCCTGGGTGACACAAACAGTTAAGTGCTCAACTACTAGCCGAAAGCTTCGTGGTTTGAACACACCCAGAAAGGCCATAGTTCGGAAAGCCCTGTGGAGCAGTTCTCTGCACACTTGGGGTCGCTGTGAGATGGAGTGACCCCACAGCAGTTAACAGCCACCACCGTGAGGGGGTTGCTTGGTTTTAAATGGTTTTCAGTTGATGAGAACCAACTGGAAAGGTCTGAGCAGGAGTGGCCTGGCCCCATGCAGTTGGGCTCCTTCATGCTGACTCAGAGCCTCTCGTGGGAAACTCGTGGCAGTGTTTGTCCATGAGCAGCTCGTCCTCTGTGGACCCGTGAAAAGAACCATACACTTACCCTATGAGACTTTCCTACAGGATGTTCAGTGATTTTTATTTTTCTCTTGAGTTTAGTCCTCCAGTGAGGTCAAGTTTGTGTGCCTCCTGGTAGTAGAACAGCATGAAGTTGTAGGTTAATAAGTTCCACAGGAAGTACTATTGGGGTCTTTCGTTCCTAGCAGGAAGGTTGAACCATGCTCCGGTATTCGCAAAATGTCTTCATCGTCAATCGTATAGACACGTGTTGGGCCATCTTTCCTTCCGAGGAGTTTTGTTGATGTATGCAGGTGCTGGTGCTGGGGTTCCAGGGTGACTGTTAGTTTGTAGATGCTGGGTTTGGCAACGGGAAGAAGGAAGGATGTGGCCTGGGTGGGCCCCTGGCAGCATCGGCGCTGGGCTGATCAGGTGGGATGGGATCAGGCGGGAGGTGGGCAGGAGCAGCGGCCCCTTCTTTCCCGGACTACCTTGGAGCTTCGGAGGGACCGACCGCAGCTTTTGGTGAGGCTGAGAGGGCGGTAGCCGGATATGATGTGGGCAGTGTCAGTGTAAGCCCATTGCTCTTGAGTCGACCCCGACTCACAGCGCCCCTGGGTAGAGCTGCCTCATAGGGTTTGCAAGGCTGTAAATCTTTATGGAAGAAGCCCTGCTGGCCTAGTGGTTAAAGCGTTTGACTGCTACCTGAAAGGTCAGTGGTGCAAACCCACTAGCCATTCTGCATCTGTAGAAAGTTCTTCCGAGGTGTCCAGGCTTTCAGCTGCCTCTTCTAGCGTCTGCAGACGCGTGAGTGGGAGTATGAAGCCCCAGGCTGGGTTCGCCCGCAGGAGTTTCCGTCTTTACTTGGGTCATGCCCCCACTTTTCCACACCTTGGAAACTCTTCCGGTGCGTTTGTGCGTTTGTCCAGCTTTTCTTGTTGTTTTCAGTAGGAGGATGGGCCTACTTCGCTTAGGTTACCGCTGCTGGCAGCCCAGCCCTGGTGCCTCGGAGCATCTGTTTAACGACACTGTGAGGTCATGCCATGTGATTGCTGTCATGTACTTACCCATCCCCCTGTGGTGGCACACAGGCGTTTCTGACTTTTCCCTGTGAACTACACTAGACCTTTTTCTGCTGGTGTCTGCACATCTCTGGTTATTTGCTTTGGATGAATTCTTGGAGGTGGAATTGTCGGATGGCAGCTAGGCGCCTTTTTAAGAAGCATAATAACTATTTCCAGATTGCCTCATGGAAGGTTATACCAACTGACATTTACACCAGCTGGGCAGCAGAGCGCCCATTTCCTGGCATCTACTAATGTTGGCATCTTACACATCTGTGAGGCTGGCATGACATGTGGCCACTACCAGGCTGGCTGAAAGAATCAACCCTTAAAAAAGCCCTCAACATATGGGCTGAACATTCACATCAGGTAGATCTACTCCTTAGAGAGGTCAGTCATGGGAGAACAGAAGGGCAGTGTATGCACAGGGAGACCACTGGGGGGGCCATACCCTTAACCCGTGAGGCCTTCCTGCAGGGTGTTCAGAGTGATTTTTATTTCTCTTTCGAGTTTAATCCTCCAGTGGGGTCAGGTTTGTGCAATAAATGTCTGTGCTAGCAGACTTCCCCACAGCTGCATCCACACTGCCATAGATTGAAGGCCAGGGACAAGTTGCCAAGGCTTCTGCCATTCAAAGGTGGTCCTGAAATGTACGCAGCACATGTGTTGACACATGTAACTAGAATGATGAGGGTGGGTGCTCTGTGAGCTTCTGACCAGAAGGCTGGAGGTTTGAATCTACCTTGAGGACCTGAGAAGAAAGGCCTGGGGTCTACTTTCCAAACTTTACCCCCTGAGAACTCTGTGAGTACAGTTCTACTCCAACCACGAGGGGTCACCAGGCATCAGAATCAGCTTCATGGTGACTTACTTGGTCTGGTCATGTTTTGTTTCGTCTTAACACAGGAAAGGCCAGAAGGGTGAAGGGTCTGGTGATCATAGGTTTCTGGTAACACTAGCCTTGGCAGCGACTCGAGTTTCTGTTTCAGTGTGAAAACTGTCTCTATTAAGCATACATTTAAATATATAACTTTGTTAGGAAAATATCAACAATGATGTAGCCAGGATATTCATTTGTTCAGTATTCAAAAATACTTGAATGACTTTTAACTTTGTAGCCAGGAGTCTCTGTTGATCGTCAAGGTGAGCAGGCCGCAGTGAGCAGTGGGTAGCCTGTAAATATTGGAAGAAGGAAAGCATGAGCAGCTTTTTCTAAGCTATTGATAAAGTTCATCAAGCCAATAAACGTTGATTTGCACTTTGCGTGTGGGAGAAAGCAGAGCCTGACACTCCTTGAAGGTTCTGAGAGTTTGGATGAGGCCTCAGGGAGCTGGTGGCTTTGTGGGTCCATAGCTATAGGGACAGAAATATCCACAGCCTGGGCAGAAAGTGAGAAGTTGGTCTAAAGTGCAGAGAAGAGTCCTCGTCCTGAGCTGCCAGGGAGGTGCCAAAAGTCAGGGGGCACCCAAGGAGCCCTGAAGGGCTGAGGAGTAGTGCCGGAAGGAGAAGGCCATCCCTGGCCATATTTGTCATCAGTGCAGTTACCCCATTTGACAGTGGCTGGGATTGTGGGCCTGGCTGGTGGCCTAAACAAGGGATGCTGACCAGCCACGAGATCATAGAGAACATTCACCTTTGTCCACTATGTGTAGACCTGGCAGCCCACAGTGGGGTTGGAGAGTTCCTGCCCTGTGAAAGGCGGCAGCCTCTGTCCAGTCAACTGCTGCCACATGAAGCACAAGCCTCAGGCTGCCATCTTCCTGTTGTGTCTTCCCCTCAGAGGAGCTGGGCTCCAGGTTTATCTGAGAAGTTTCCCAGCACTTGGGTGTTAACACCTAGATCAGCTTGACAGGACTGTAGAGCACACACTTGGAGACCAAACCAATGAGAGTCTGCTGCAGGCTGAGGCAGCTTCCAGGAGTGCCATTTGGGGAAAGTTGGTCTACCAGCAAAACCAGAACAGTTGTCATTGAGAGAACGCTGACTCTTGGCAACCCCGTGCATCTGAGGGGCACTGAGCTGTGCAGGGCAGCCGCACGGGCTGACCCCATGCGTCCGAGGAGCACAGTGCTGTGGGGTGCTCTGTGGCTCGGTTTGCAGGAGTAGCTTGCCAGGCCTTTCTTCCAAGGCCCTCTGGGGAGACTCGAACCTCTAACCTTTTGGTTACCAGACAAGCACGTTAACTGTTGGCTCCACCCAGGACTCCTACTCTAGCTTTGAAGTTCTGAATGTGTGGGTCCTTGCACCAGCAGCAGCAGCAGCATCACCTGAAGACTTAGCACTGCGCTGTTCAGGCCCCACCCCACATGTCCCAAATCAAAACTCTGGGCTGGGAGCCTACAGTCTGTTGGAACAACCTCCCAGACAGTGCTGATGGCCACTCAAGTTGGGGAAAGGAATTTGATAGCTCATTGCTTTTTATTGCTGAATAATATTTCCCCTGATGGAGTTCTGGTGGTGCTGTGATTAAGGCATTGGGCTGTTAACCAAAAGGTCAGAAGTTCAAACCCACCAGCTGCTCTGTGGGAGAAAGATGAGGCAGTCTGCTTCTGTAAAGACTCACAGCCTTGGAAACCCTATGGGGGGTAGTTATGAGTTGGAATTGACTCAGTGGCAGTGGGTTTGGTTTTGGTTGAGTATGGATGTCAAGGAGCCCTGGTTGCTCAGTGGTTAAAGCACTCACTACTCACTAAAAAGTCAGTACTTCAAACCTACCATCTGCTCCCAAGGAGAAAGATGTGGCCATCTACTTCTGTAAAAATTACAGCCTTGAGA
The DNA here is from genome assembly GCF_000298275.1 of Orycteropus afer afer. Classification (NCBI taxonomy): domain Eukaryota; kingdom Metazoa; phylum Chordata; class Mammalia; order Tubulidentata; family Orycteropodidae; genus Orycteropus; species Orycteropus afer. The sequence goes on from NW_006921625.1 coordinate 6,912,933, forward strand.
GCCCTAAGGGGCAGTTCTCCTCTGTCTTCTAGGGATGCTGTGAGTTGGAATCAATCCGATGGTAACGGGTTTGGTTAAACAGGGCTACAGATATACCACAGTTTGCTCACCCATTCACTTACTGAAGGACATCTTGGTTGGCTCCAGGTTTTGACATTTATTAATAAAGCTCTTGTAGCCATTCATAGCAGACAGGGCCAGTGGCCGGAACAGGTAAGTTGGGGGAGAGCCCCCAGGCTGCAGGAAGCAGCAGCTGACAGGGCCAGTGGCCGGAACAGGTTAGGGGGAGGCCCAGGAGGTGAGCAGAGCGGTTGGAACAGCTAAGGGAAGCGAACTTGTCTGTCGGTTTGTCATACTGTGGTGGTGGGCATGTTGCCATGAGGCTAGAAGCTGTACTAGCAGGGGTGCCTGTGATGGACCGGTTTCAGTGGCATTTCCAGACTGAGACAGATTCAGAAGAAGGAAGAGGCCATCCACTTCTCAAAGAATTGCCCAGTGAAAAACCCTATGAATAGTAGTGAAATGCTGTCTGATATATTACTGGAAAATTTTATGAATAGCCCTGAAGCGTTGCCCAGTGCAGTGCCAGAAGATGAACTCCTCAGGTCGGAAGGCACACAAAATATGACTGGGAAAAAGCTGCCTCATCAGAGTAGAGCCTACCTTAATGAAGTGAATAAAGTAGAGCTTTCAGGACCTCTATTTGCTGAAGTGGCACAACTCAGTATGAGAAGAAACAGCTACAAACATCCACTGATAATCAGAACATAGAATGTATGAAGTATGGATCTAGGAAAATTGGAAGTTGTCAAAAATGAAGTGGAACATGTAAAGATTGATAACCTAGGCATTAGTGACCTTGAAATGGACTGGTTTTGGCCATTTTGAATCAGACAACCATATGATCTACTATGCCGGGAATGACAAGTTGAAGAGGAATGCTGTGGCATTCATTGTCACAAAGAAACTTTCCTGAAGTGCAATGCTGTCAGTGATAGAATAATATCCATATACCTACAAGGAAAGCCAGTTAATACTACCATTATTCAAGTTTACAAAACAACCACCAAAGCCAAAGATGAAGAAATTGAAGATTTTTTTTTACCAACTTCTACTGGTAGCATAGTGGCTAAAGCACTTGACTGCTAACCAGAAGGCTGGCGGTTCAAACCCACCGGCCACTCCTCGGAAG